>NC_061510.1:80077091-80149878 GCF_022539505.1 Lolium rigidum
TGAGGTGCCAAAAAATCCAAGAAAAGAAAGTTTTATAGTACATAGAGGATGACATGCGGGTCCCATTTAGCACAGCGGTATCACCGTTTGAGAGGCGGCGGGGATCGAAAGAAAAAGGCAAGTGACCAAATTTGAGGTGCCAAAAAAAATCCAATAAAAGAAAGTTTTATAGTACATAGAGGATGACATGCGGGTCCCATTTAGCAGCAGCGGTATCACCGTTTGAGAGGCGACAAGGGATCAAAAGAAAAAGGAAGTAGCCAGAAATCAGGGGGTCAAAAAAATCCAAGAATAGAAAGAATTTTGGTTCATAGAGGATGACATGCGGGACCCATGATCCCGCATCGTAAACGGCTCGATCGGAGAGCGTTGAACGAGATGGCGCGATCGAGAAAAAAAACAATGCCGTAGAGGCTGCCATCCGGGCCCTACATCCCTCGGCGGTGCGGATTTGCGTTGACTCGGCCGGCGAACCCGAGAATTCGAGATGCACCACGTCCCGGGCCACCATACGCAACGTTTTGGCCGTTTTCGTCGGGCTAGGTGGCCTCAAAAACGAGAAAAAAAACTTTTTGACATGCACAACGGACAGACCCAAAATCGTCGGCCATGGTACACCAGCAACCACGGCGCGACTTCAGCTTCGTCGGCCATGGCAACTTTTCTTGTAGTGGTTGCGGTATGGAAGTATCTCTCTTTAGTTGGTTATCTATGTATCCCTTGGTATGAGTTATCGTTATGGAATATAAATGAGAAGTCTTATCATTTACATATTGCACATCTTATTTTAGTTTGCAATCTCTATTATATGATTGATCTTGTTGTTAGTATTGGTATCACTTTGGGAGCATTGAGTAAATCTATTTGGTTTTGGCAAACTTAGCATTGGTCAATAGCAACAACACTTTGAGTTAAGTAGAAAAGAGGAAATACATGTAGATATGTTATTATCTTTCTTGTTAGTTCCTAGCTTAGTATTCTGAAGTTAAAATTGTTTGTGCTTACAAGGAAGATGCATGATTGTTTCTATCACATGTATATTTGTTTGTTTCCCTCAACTCTTATGCTTGCTAATTAACCTTTCTAGCCAAAGACCTGTACTGAGAGGGAATGCTTCTCGTGCATCCAAACCCTTAAACCAAACCTATGCCATCAGTGTCCACCATAACTACCTACTATGTGGTATTTCCCTGCCATTTCAAGTAAATACTTCATGTGCTACCTTTAAACAACTCAAAAGTTATTACCTCTTATTTGTGTCAATGTTTTATAGCTCATGAGGAAGTATGTGGTGTTTTATCTTTCAATCTTGTTGAGCAACTTTTACTAATGGACTAGTGGCTTCATCCACTTATCCTATAATTTTGCAAAAAGAGCTGGCAACGGGGTTCCCAGCCCCAATTAATCAACTTTCATTAATAACTCTCTTCACATGTTTTGCCCTGATTCATCAGTAAGCAACTTAATTTTGCAATAGACATTCCTCCATGGTATGTCAAATGTTGGAAGGCACCCGAGTATTCGGTTAGCCATGGCTTGAGAAAGCAAAGGTTGGGAGGAGTGTCATCCTTAAATAAACTAAAGTACATGTGTAAACAAAAGAGAAGAGGGATGATCTACCTTGCTGGTAGAGATAATGTCCTTCATGGGAGCCGCTCTTTGGAAGTCTGTTTGGCAAGGGGGTTATAGTACCCACTACCATTCGTTGACAACAACAAACACCTCTCAAAACCTTACTTTTATGCTCTCTATATGATTTCAAAACTTAAAAAGCTCTAGCACATGATTTAATCCCTGCTTCCTCTCTGCGAAGGGCCTATCTTTTACTTTATGTTCGAGTCGATAAACCTATTTCCCTCTATCTTAAGTAAGCAATTGAGTTGTTGTGATCAAACCATTTATACTGTGATCTACTTAATCATGTCTTTTATTCTTCCTTGTTTAGTACAAGTTTTTATCCAAATGAATATAGCTTTGAAGGTTATGAATGATTATGAGGAGATTATTATGATTGAGTATGCAAGTTTTGCCATATAAGCTTTAATATAAGAGCGCTGCTCGATAAATAAGTACAATCTGTCAATTGTTCTCTGACCAAGAACGAAGTTTGCCATGACCAACTATGATTTCCTATGCACCTTTATTCGTGATTTCCTTGTACTTGTTACAAGTTGAATCATATGAGGAAGTTGTTCACTAGAATGTCTTGTGTGAATTAATATGATGCTTCTTGTCCGTATTTTATTTATCGACTCTTCACTCCATAAACATGTGGTCTTGTTTACCGAGTTCAGTTTCGCTTGGGGACAAGCGAAGTCTATGCTTGGGGGGAGTTGATACGTCCATTTTGCATCACTATTTTATATCATAATTTACTGTTATTCATTGATATATTTCATATTTAGAGATGATACTTATGTTATTTCATCTATTTTGCATGTTTCATGATTATTGGAGAATCGCGCACCGGAGTCAGGATTCTGCTGGAAAAAGCACCGTCAGAATGCAATATTTCGGAAGATCAACAATTGACGGAAATTACACGGAAAATCTTATTTTTCCAGAAGACGGAGGTAGCCAAAAGGAGGAGCCGAGGAGGGCCGCCATGGCCCCCCCATAGGCCGGCGCGGGCCCAGGCCTGGCCGCGCCGCCTTGTGGGGAGGGGGCCCACAGCCCCCTCTGGCCTCCTCTCCTTCGCGTACTTCTTCGTCCCGAAAACCTAAGCTCCAGGGGATAATCGCGAAGAGTCACAGCCGCCTCTGCGGGGCGGAAAACACCAGAGAGAAAAGAGCTCTCCGGCAGGCTGAAATCCGCCGGGGAAATTCCCTCCCGGAGGGGGAAATCGACGCCATCGTCACCGTCATCGAGCTGGACATCATTGGGATCATCATCACCGTCATCTCCATCATCATCACCGCCATCTCCACCGCTGCACCTCGTCACCGCTGTAACATCTAGGGTTGAATCTTGATTGTTTGATAGGGGAAACTCTCCGGTATTGATTACTACTTGTTATTGATGCTATTGAGTGAAACCATTGAACCAAGGTTTATGTTCAGATTGTTATTCATCATCATATCACCTCTGATCATGTTCCATATGATGTCTCGTGAGTAGTTCGTTTAGTTCTTGAGGACATGGGTGAACTCTAAACGTTAGTAGTGAATTATGTTGGGTAATATTCAATGTTATGATATTTAAGTTGTGGTGTTATTCTTCTAGTGGTGTCATGTGAACGTCGACTACATGATACTTCACCTTTATGGGCCTAGGGGAATACATCTTGTATTCGTTTGCTAATTGCGGGGTTGCCGGAGTGACAGAAACCTGAACCCCGTTGGTATATCGATGCAGGAGGGATAGCAGGATCTCAGAGTTTAAGGATGTGGTTAGATTTATCTTAATTACTTTCTTGTATTTGCGGATGCTTGAAAGGGGTATAATCACAAGTATGTATTAGTCCTAGGAAGGGCGGTGCATTAGCATAGGTTCACCCACACAACACTTATCAAAACAATGAAGATTAATCAGCTATATAAAGCGAAAGCACTAGACTAAATTCCCGTGTGTCCTCAAGAACGTTTGGTCATTATAAGTAAACAAACCGGCTTGTCCTTTGTGCTAAAAAGGATTGGGCCACTCGCTGCAATTATTACTCTCGCACTTTACTTACTTGTACTTTATTCATCCGCTATATCAAAACCCCCGAATACTTGTCCGTGAGCATTTACAGTGAATCCTTCATCGAAAATGCTTGTCAACACCTTCTGCTCCTCGTTGGGTTCGACACTCTTATTTATCGAAAGTACTACGATACACCCCCTATACTTGTGGGTCATCACGTAGCACCAAAGATAGTGCAAAAACACGGAGTCAATTGCAACGATGATGGAACAGAGAGTGAACAAAGATCATGCATGATAATATGGGCTCGAAAAAAAAGGTAGCCTCAGTTACATTGGACACACTTATATCCAGGATTTGAGTCACTAAACTAAAGATCATGCACAACAAATTTGTACACACCAATTGTTTACTGACCAAACCCTGAATCAATTTGTGCCCAAATATTCATCATCATCGGCACACTTAAACAAAAGCAAATCACAAACAGTAATAACGCAAGATCTAACACAAAAGGATTGAACTAGGAACAGACGAACCCTAATAACGCAAGATCTAACACAAAAGGATTGAACTAGGAACATGCGAACCCTAATAACGCTAGATCTAACACAAAAGGATTGAAAATGGTATAAGAACAAGGGAGCAAAGGGTTACCTCCGGCTCGTCGTCGATGATGCTGGTGTCGTAGGGATTCTCCGGCGCGACGTACGGCACTATTTCGTACGGGTTCCAAGCGACGGGGGCCTGGACGGTGGCGGCGGCCGATGCGCCGACGGCTGATGCGCCGGCTGCTACGTTGGAAGCATCGACAGGGGCCTGGACGGGGGCAGCGGCCGATGCGCCGGCGGCTGATGCGCCGACAATGGGCATCTCATTCTTCTCCATCGCCGGTGGTTTTCTTCGGGGTTTTTTCTTCGGTTGTGGAGAAGATGATGGGACAGGAGAGGCGGTTGCAGTGAGAACGTGCGTCGAGGGAGAGAAAAAGGGCTCTATAAAGACGAAGGTGGCGTGTACCGCAACACGCATCCGCTATGCACGGCTGCAGGCGTGCACGCGACGCGAGTCTAACCCTGGGACGTTTGGTGTACTCGGTTATAACCTCGGTCCTTATACGGAAATTTTATCCGTACTCGGTTTTCCCCTCGAGTACTTAGACTGGCAAGTGCAATATACTCAGTTTTACCCTCAAGTAGCTGGTCAACAGAGAGTCAACAAATGAGATTAACATATCTAATTGAGTCATTTCATGCGCAAAAAAATCCAAAATAATAAAACATAGTGGCACCTACTCATGGAGTCTTCCTACGCAACCTGCCACCTAGAAAACCTTAACAAACATATATAAATCAAGTTTTACCACAAATTGCCACTTCTCAGAATCAGTAGTGTAGCTATGAAGATGCATGGTTTTCCACTCAAACCCCTTTGCAAAACATCTTCCCCCAAAACATAGTTTATCTAAATGATGCCATAATTGTCACACTCATGTATATTTGAATTGCAAATAATTTGATGTAGCCCAATAAGAATTATATTGTACAAAACATGCATTTTTCATTTTGTAGTTCTTTTGTTTGAATCCCTTAGTCTATTTACTATTTATGTGCCCTTGGATTCTTAGTACTACTCAGTTTTGCCCTCAAGTTCTGTCACAAATGCTCTCAGAAGCCCAAACTTATCCTGATTGGTTGAGCCATTGTCACACGGATCGACTCCACGAACCGTTGATCAACTGATCTAACTGGCAGTATACCCCTCTCCGTCTCATTGTGGCCACCCCTCTCTCTCTCTTCGTGGCCACCCCTCTCTCTCTTTGTCGGTGGAGAGTTCCACTCCTCTATTTATGTGCAATAACGAGTTTGCCACGTAATATAGTTTGTGGATTTCGGTGAATGCATTATTTGTCACCCCTCTAACAAATATCAACTATCTTTAGCTTTCCTTTTTTTAGGGAATATAGTTTGGGATATAGTTTTGGTAATTTGAAACGGCCCAAATGTGGTATAATTTTGGTATAAACATGAGGCATACATATTTGCGGATTTTGGTGAATACATTATTGTCACCCCTGTAACAATTATCAACTATCTTTAGGTTTCCTTTTCTTTTAGGGGATATAGTTTTGGCATATTTGGGGGATTTCGGTGAATGGATTCTTTGTCACCCCTCTAACTAATATCAACTATCTTTAGCATTCCAATATAGTTGGTAATTTCGGTGAATGCACACACTAACTATGAAAACAACTACAAGTACATGTAACTGAATAATGGATTTGTAACAAGGTATCCCTTGTAACAATTCTAGCGCCTGGTGAGCAATGATAAGAATCCGATCGCAATTATAAAACAGAAAAAACAACCAGCCATCAGATTAGCTTACTTCTTCAACTCGATCGCGCTGCCTTAATCGCTTGTTCATTTTCTTCAGTTCTCCCTTCACTTTCACAAGTCCTGCATTGGGAGCATTAGGCATAATCAGAACGGCTCCTCTCTCCGCCGCATTCTCTACAGCAAGCCACCCCTCCCAAATTGCGCTCCCCAATAGCCCCAATTGATTCCTGCAATTGAAGCCTCTGAATGTACACATCGATCCACTCGAAATGCCTGCATTTCTTCAGGATCTGAAAACAACAACGTGAACCCTAAATCCCAAATTTGAGGGAATAACAAGAAAATCGAGAGAAAACAGAGAAATTGGAGCGATATCTAACCTTATCCCCCTCTCTATATGGCAAGCACTCGCATGCAAGGAACTCACGTCCACGGTTGCCGTTGTCGTCCGTCTAACAGATCGACCGCTTCAGAGGCTCCTGGCGTGGGCAGTCAGGGCATCTTGTCAAAGGCACAGGTCCATACTGCGGCCATGAAGAACGGGAGGTCGAAGAGAAACTAGACATCACCCGCTTGCCGGAGAAGGGCTGCCGCTGGCGGAGAAGAAGAACAATGGGGCGCGGGGAAATAAAGGGGAAGCAATGGGACGGGCACGGGCGTGGGGAAAGAAAGGGGAAGCAATGGCACGGGCACGGGCGCGGGGCTGGCTCGGGCTCCCATTTTGCACCGGTCACCTGGGTAAGCTGTGGGTCCAGCGCGCTAACGTGGGCAAGTTGTGGGTCCCACGATGATCTGGATAAGTGGAGACGTGTCCACTGCGGCGCACCAACAGCGGCCCCACTTGCCAGCACCAACCAACGTCAACTAAACGGGAATCCTCCGTCCGACCTCCTTCTGCGGGTTTCAGACAAGGGATTGGGGAAAACGGAGGAAAAACTAAGGAGCTGGGGAAAACTGAGTACAACTAAGGACCTGAGGGCACGAAAATAGAAATCCCTACATCTTATGGAACAAATAGGTTCGTGAAAGTCTTTTATCACACTCAGTTGTCACTAAATTGCTTGAGGACAAGCAATAAGCTAAGCTTGGGGGAGTTAATACGTCCAAAATGTATCTACTTTCCCGAACCTTTTTGTTATTATTTTCCCTCAAACTTGTGTGTTTTGAATGCAACTAACGCTGTTTTCAGCAGAATTGCCCTGGCGTCTTGTTTTTGTGCAGAAAATCAACTTTCGGGAAAAATCCCAGAAATATACCCAAATGCCTTATTTTCCCGGGGAACTCACGGAGCCAGAAGGTGAAGAGCAGGGGGGCTTGGAGCTGGGAGTACATGGCCCAGGTGCGGCCCAGGCCTGGCCGCGCCTGGGGCGTGTATTCCCGACCCCTTCGTCGTTTCGGCCTCCCCTTTCGGCTATAAGATCCACTTCACGAGAATACCCCAGGGGGTTCGAAGTTATTCAACAGAAAACTCCATAGTGCCGCCGCCTCGCGAAACCCTATTTCGGAGGCAGGAACTCCGTTCTGGCACCCTGCCGGGACGGGGAAATGGAGATCATCGCCATCGTCATCACCGACGCCTCTCTATCAACCATCCATGATTCCCCCATCCATGTGTGAGTAGTTTCCTCGCTGTAGGCTGAAGGGGATGGTTGGGATTGGATGAGTTCGTTCATGTAATAGCATTAGAATTGTTTGGGGCATAGTGCCTGGTATCCGTTGTGAGTATTTTATGCATTGTTGCAACTTGTTATACTTAATGCTTGTCACTTTGGGCCGAGTGCCATGATCTCAGATCTGAACATATTATGTTTTCATGATGATGCTTTATATATTGTTCTTGATCATATCTGCAAGTTGTATACACATGTCATTGTTTGGAACCCGAGGCCCCGAAGTGACAATAATCGGGACAACCGGAGGGGATGACTTTGATGTGAGGATCACGTGTGTTCACGGAGTGTTAATGCTTTGCTCCGGTACTCTATTAAAAGGAGTACCTTAATTACCAGCAGTTTCCCTAGAGGCCCCGCTGCAGCGGGCTGGTTGGACAAAAGATGTCGCTGTTGCGGTCAGAAACCCACCGGCGGGCAGCGACTGGCAACACCGTAGAGCCGGGAACAACTCAGGGCTGCGGCTGGCCCCAGTCCCTCAGAGCGACGGCACGCAAAGCCTTCTGGTCACACGTCCGATGCTTGTCGCAAGGGCGTGCCACCGACCTATACCTGGTCGGGAAGGTGTTGGATGATGCCTCGCTTAGTTTCCTGCATGGCATACACGTAAACGTTAAATACGAGCCTCGATCGGCTCTCAGGTTGTCTTGTGAATCGGCTCAAAGAGCCGATCCACCCATGATTCGTACGAGGTGTACGAATATATGGTGGTCCTGCTTGATCAAGATAAAGCTAAAGCGATCTACGACGATTTAGGGTTTTCACCGCATAATCGGATCATCCTACTCATGATTGGGCCTCGCGCTCGCGTACGGTGATCGTAAGCCGATCCTAGATAGGGCCTAAAAACCAACACAAGGTTGATCTCCGGAACATCCTGTCTAGGGCTAGCAAACTACACCCTACACGCCGCTGGATCCTCCAACCCTTTGTAGGCCTAACTATTGCGGATATTAAACTAATCCTTGAAGAACAAGGAGCAACCGTAACGGATCGGATCTACTAAACAATGATCAAGCGGGGTGCCGCCCCTACACCTAAGATAGGTGTAAGGGCTAGATGTATAAGGGTTGCACTACGACAGCATATGATACGAAGAACAATGCTAACCCTAACACATCTAAGATAACTACGCTGCTCGCCATCAAAAAGGCTTCAGCACGAGCAACGCATGAACAACGTAAATAAGCTTATGCTGCCTAGATTGCAAGATGCGATCTAGGCAGCATGGTGCTTACCAGGAGAAACCCTCGAGACGAAGGAGTTGGCGATGCGCCGAGATTGATTGTGTTGAACGTTGGTTGTTGTTTATTTCATAAACCCTAGATACATATTTATAGTCCGTAGACTTTCTAATTCAGGCGTGCACCTAACCGTGCATGGGTAAAACTCTACCTCCTAACCGACACGTATCCTACTATGGTACAGATACACGGGCAATTAGCCCAAACTTGGTACACCAGGCCGATTCATGTATTTCTCCTATATATAAATCTTCAAGCCCATCTCCAATCGCGGCCCACCTCGACTTGGTCAAATTCCGGTGATAACACATGCCCCCTGGTTTTGGAATTGATAATTCCAAAATCACTCGTTTTTCTTCGTCGGGTCATGTCATGGCAGAGCAGAACCGTCGCAGCATTCCTCATCATGATGCCCTGCCTCCTCAACTATTCCGCGTGATTTGACCGCTGTCTTTGGGCACCGCCTCCTCGGAAACTGCTGTGGCATTGAATTTCTACTATAGCCCCTTTATTTAACCGCCCTAAGCAGTTTGCCACTTCATCCCTTTGCTCTGTTCTGGCCATCGGCACCCAAAAAAACCCCAATCTCCCATAGCCATGTCTTCCTCTTCTTCCTCCTCCGCCTCGTCGGTCTTCTCTGACTCTTCCTCATCTCGCGAGCCGACGCCGGAGTGGGGCTCGTTGGCGGCGCACGACATTCTCGCCCCGACGACGTGGGACAAAGAGGATCATGATTCCTCCATCTGGTCTGAGGATGACAAATCCCTGACCGATGGAGAGGGCGACCTTCAATTCCTCGTCGAAGGGGAAGAGGAGGCGGAGAGCGAGGACGACCGCTTCTCCTGGGACGATTTCACCTCCTCCGAGGAAGAAGTGGAGGAGGACGACGACGACTCCCTTGAAGGTTACCCACCAGCGAAGCGCCTCCGCACCTGGTGGGACGACGACAGCGATGACGATGATGAGGAAGATGAGGCTCCCGTAGAAGGCTACGGAAGCTCCGATGAGGAGCCTATCAGCAGCTGCGCCGGAGGCAGCGACGACGAGGGCAGCAATGGCCCCTAGATTAGGGATCAGTAGTAGTAGTTAGCTTTTGCCCTCTTCTTTCCTGAGCAATCGGCTCTTTCTTTGTAAGAAATCCCTCTATTAATGAAGAAAATATTCCTCAATTAATTTTGCTCCCTTGTCGACTTTGCCGATCTCGAATGGAGTCGCCGTACAAAGAGCCGATAGCAGGACATCGGCTCGCATTGCGATCTGAGGCCAAGCTGTTGCCTAACCACGCGGCCCAACAGGCCTCACTAGGCCTAATTCTCGTCCACACCATCAGACACACATCATGACTTCTGGTCTGAACCGATTCCGTTAACTTGCTAATTTGAGTTTATTCCTCTAGAGTCGATATCAGCGTATCAGCTTTGTTATTCTGAAGTCGATGTCTGTGCATCGGCTGTATTTGCATACTGTTATCCCCGTATGTTTTCTCAAGTCGATGTCTGCGCATCGGCTGTGATTTTTTTTTACTGGCCGATTTAAAATCGGCCTCCATACCTTACTGCCCATCATCCCACATGCTTGGGAAGTACTTCTTGAGGTGTTGACCATTGACGGCTACTGGGAATTTCTCGCCGTCCAACTCTTCCAACATGTATGCATTACCCTTCAAGGCATGGACGACTTTGTACGGACCGTGCCAATTAGGAGACCATTTGCCATATGCCTTGTCCCTGGTTCCTAACGGTAACACAGCTTCCCATACTAGATCACCAACCTGAAACTCCTTTGGTCTAACCTTCTTATTGTAGGCACGAGCTACCCTGGCTTTGTTCTCCTTAATCTTTTCCAACGACCAAAGCCTAAGTTCTGTTGCGTTCTCAATAGTGTCACTCATCAAAGCTGCATATTCTTCCGCTGTCAGATCATTCTGAAACGTGACACGTCTTGATCCAGCCGTAATTTCCCAAGGTAATACGGCTTCCTCGTCCATAGACAAGCTGGTACGGCGAAGTCTTTATAGCTCCATGGCACGGCATGCGGTAGGCCCATAACGCTTCTGATAACTTCTCATGCCAATCCCTAGGGTTCTCGTCAATCTTTCTCTTGATCAGCTTGATTAAGCTCTGATTGGACGCTTCAGCTTGCCCATTAGTTTGAGCATAGTACGGAGATGATCGGATCAGTTTAATCCCCATGTCATCGCAGAACTTCCTGAATTCTTTAGAAACAAAGACCGAACCTCCATCGGTCGTGATAGTTTGGGGAATCCCAAACCTATGAATCACGTGTTCTTTCACAAACTTGATCACATCTTCTGATTTCACCTTCTTCATAGGGACGGCTTCCACCCACTTGGTGAAGTAATCTGTGATGGCCAAAATCCATTCATGTTTTTTACTCGACGCCGGATGGATTTTGCCGATCATATCCATGCCCCACCCCGGAACGGCCAAGGCTTGATGATAGGGTTCATCGCTGATGCTGGTACCATCTGAATCTTCCCGAACATCTGGCACGCTTGGCACCCCTTGTAGTAATTGAAGCAATCTTCAAGCATGGTGGGCCAATAAAACCCTGAGCGCCTGATTAGCCACTTCATCTTGTGAGCCGACTGATGAGTTCCACAGGCGCCTTCATGCACCTCATGTAAGAGACGCAAGTTTCTCATTGCGAGCACGCGCGACTAAATAGGAACACACGCCTATGGTTATTTTATTCTTGGATACTTGTATAACTTTATCTGCAAATGCCCATGTTAGCTATTATATGAGTCGTCTCATTGAGGCAACGCCCGGTTATCCATCCTTGTGCCAACAATATTTTAATCCTGCTGTTTACCGCATCCACCACTGCTGCTATTTTTACTTTATTTCCGCAGTTACTTTATTACTGCCACTGCTATAAAACTGTTGCTACTGATAAACCCTGCGAGCTAGTCTATTTCCAGGTGCAGCTGAATTGACAACTCAACTGTCAAGGCTTATATTTATTCTTTGGCTCGCCTTGTGTCGAATCAATAAATTGGGTAATGCTTCCCTCGAAGACTGTTGCGATCCCCTATACTTGTGGGTCATCACATCTTCATCCTCTTCCTCCTCCTCCAGTTCGTCCTGCACCTCCGGGTCATCGGCGACAACGTCCTGCAAACGAAAATAAGGCTGCAAATAGACCAAAAGTACCCATTTAGATCATCATAATTACACAATGCTGAATGTGGTGTTTTACCGTGTTTGTTTTTTTTCGTCGTCCCATATTACATTTTTTTGATAAAGAGCATATATTAATATCGCGAAGAAACCAATTACACCCAGCCCCTGCAATAACGTATTGCCCTAGCGGCCTTATAGATATACATAAGCAAAAAAAAAAAGAATTACAATAAATGAAAGTCCCGCTACAGAGGCTACAGAGATCAGATCTTTGAAGCAACAATACTAACACCACCAATACAACTCCAGAAGTCCAGCTTCTCCGAATGCGATGCCTCTAAGAAGTGAATAGTGCACAAGAGACATCGTTGTCCGATCATATATCTTAGGTTTTCATCCTGGAGAAAAATTATTCCGTCCAAAATACAATGCCTTCAACAAGACCATTGCTAGGCACAACCAGTTAAGGCCAGACCTTGGACTTTCACCCTGAAAGGTAAGACTCTGGACATCTCACGTGTTGTCGCCCCCATTTCCTATGCCGCTCCTCCAAATTACAAAACACCAATCCAATTCATCATCACCACAAAGAGTCGAATCATCGTTGCTAGTCCCCAAATCTCGACTTTCATGACATTCTCCAGCAGCTGACTTCACCATGGAACGAGAAAGAATGCTCCATGATGGCAACAATCAGCAGAGCTTCATAGCGCTCTCTTTAAAACCAAACGGTCAGATAAAAACACGGGTACACCCAATCGAATCTCATCCGATCCAACACTCATGGATGAAGCGCCCAGTGGAGTACACCGGCGGAGCCATCCAGAACACGACACTCCCACCAGATTGATGGGGACATGCATACGATAGATCTTCATCTTGGCACGTGAAGAATCCTAGGACTGCCACCATTATTTGCAAGACCAGCGGACCCCACGCCGTCAGTCAACTCCCAACAGGAACGATAGAAGAGAAGAGGGCAGTCCCAGAGCGCTGAAGAATCGCAGGCGTGGTAAATATATGAGGAGTCCTAGTCAATATCCTATCCTTGCATAACAAGTTGTATATGTCAATGAAATCTATATAAACCTGACCGTGGCCATCAGCCACGGTACGGCAAATACGTCTTTTAACTTATTGGGGTATAAAATTTTCGGTCGCTGGGCAAGGTAGGGCGGCCGCAATACCTCACCCTACCGGCAGCCTTGTCGCTGGCTTTTGATGGGTGCTTTAATTGATATATAACGTTTAAGGCACTTTAGACATGTGCCATGATAGATATATCTTTGAAGGCATTTCTTTGACGTGCCCTATTATGTATACTAGATGATACCCCGCGCGTTGCAGCAGAATATTTGCACATATGTTGAAGCGTAGATAAAAAATAGACAAAACACCTTCAAAGAAAACAAACAGATGAAAAGAGAAAAGGGTGGATAGTATTAACTTATGGGATGTTTTGAGGTGATTCACCGATTTACAGTTTTTAATATTGTTTATACTTATTAGATAAGTAGGAACTTTTAATATTCTTCTGTTCGCATGAAAAATGCCGACAATATAAAGCTAGCTAATGGGTGCTTGCCATTCTTTAGTTGTGTCAGCAAATATTTCCTCTCCGACCTCAGGCTCCGAGGCTCCCACTCTAGCTGCAGCGAAACATGGGAGGAAAATAAAGGAGGTGCCAGAGGAGGAGCGGCGGACCGCCGGCGGTGGAAATCAAGAAGATCCTAGGAGATGAATTGGCACGAGACTTTTCAAGAATACTCCGTAATATCTAGTCAAAGCGGTGGGAGAATCGCGCACGATCTTTTCACTCTCGTGGGCCGTCCGGGTGACCGGCAACCGGAAACCACCGGAGGTAATAAACAGCAAAAAATAAAGCTAGAAGTTGCAGTTATGGATATAAATAAGGAAACAATTCTGCACAAACATACGTGTCACCCATGCACCGCGTGAAGGAAAGTGAGAGAAATTAGCACATCTACAGTGCCCAAACTAATATGGATGCTCTAAACTGATTAGCTTTTATATAGAGTATAATATCTGAAAATTGTAGACTAATATACAATTTTGAGTTCGCGGTAGAACACATAGCAGCAAGACACCTTTTAATATTGGCTTGAACATATGAAGTGAACATTCACAATAATCATACATAAGTCCTCATAGTAGGGAGATCAATATAAATAAATATTAAAATAACAATTGCACCAAGTAACTGGGGAGAGCCAAATCCTGCGGAAGCCATTTTGAAAATAAGAGCCTTTAAAGCTAGCATTTTGGGTAAGGTGTATCGAATATAAAAATGCAGTCTTGCAAAGATAGAAGAATAACGACCATTCGTTATATAGAGGGAAGTATAAACATGTGTCTTGACATACCAATTGTTTGTATCAGTCATGGAGGATGAATGTATATCTGCCATTCTGCCAAAGGTCCATGTGAGCTTTCAAACGTAATGAAAGAAAAGAAATTATATGGCAGCATCACATGTCCAAAACTGCATATGAAAATATAACAGACAATTTTCTTTGGGACTACTCTTTTATTTTTATTTTTTTGAGGGAGGGACTACTCTTTTATTAGTACAACAACAAAGCTAGATGGATCGGGAGTAGGCAAGGCAATTGTTGAAGACATCAGGCAAACCTGCAATGGAATTTGGGGAACAACAATCTAGCAGGAGATTGTAGAGAGAATTTACTCTGCGTTCAAAGAAAGGAAAGGAAACATATATTAGGTTATCTAAAGATATGTGAAATATGAAAAGTGAAAAGAAAGATTGGTAAGAGAAAGGACTGTTCGTGCTTACAGCATACAGCGCATGTAGAGCAGAAAATCAGCCAAGATGCTGAGCCTATTGCTGCATGAACAACCTGGCCTTTTCTATACCTGAAATAACGAATATATAGGTTAAAAAACTGTGATAAAAAAGTAAGCGGTGATAATTCCTGTATAGCATCTGATCCAACACCGGCTTGCAAAGCTGAAATACAATCTGGGTCATAAAACCTTCATTTGACTCATAAAATCTTCATTCTGCGATAGAAGAAGGAACTCAAGGATATGCTCCAGTTCCATACAATTTGTTTTGCCATATGTAGCCAATACTTACCTGAAAAACAAATAACATGCACTCAGGCAAGATCTGTCCGCATGCAGGCCATCAGACGGAGAAGTCTCCAGCGAGCAGACTGAGAGGCAAGAAATCCAAATAAATCAGGAGGGCCCGAGATAGCAGCTGACAATCCGAAGGAATCAGATGTAGGTAGACCGTCCAGCGCTTTTCCAGCCGGAGATGAACCTTGCAGATTAGGAAGATGTACCGAGGGATTGTAAAAAGTAAAGGAGAGGAATATGATGGGGAGTAATTGGTGTGGATGCGGATGTCAGCAACTCAGCATGGCTAGCTTTTTAAGGCTGGAGGCAAGGGCGGCGGCGGATGAGCTCCATTGAGAAATTTTCGGTTGCTGAATGCCCGAATTTAACACGTAGTAATTTCATGAGCATTAAGTCGCGGCATCACATTCGTCGGGAGGAGGACGGACGTTGGCGGCGGGGAGGAAGACGAACATAATAGCTAGGTTGCTGACCTTTTTTTTTGCGAAAACGTCCAGCGAGTAGACGAAACGTCGAGCGAGTCGGCCATCGAGCTTGTGAGCTGACGAACGAAAATGTACCCATTTGCTAGCCGAACAACATATCCCAGCCCATATCAGTCTGAAGCTACAGCCCATGACGGTCCGAACCAAGGGGAAGCTAGTCACGAGTCGCGGCGACGCTGTGCAAGGTAATAAGGCTACGTGGCTCGCTGTGAGACCAGGAAAATGGAGCCATCTATTAAGAAAAAGAAGATATGTATCTGGAACACTGCGGACTAGTGCATGCATTGTCGCTGTAAATATGTCCTTACGTGATGTATTCATCAAGCTGAAGGAACTAATACGGTGCGCCAGTTTGAAGAGTAGTCATTTTCAGTAGTTGCCGAAACGTAAACGAACAGCTCCTTTAATAAGTTGGAGCCCAAGCTTTTATAGCCCAAGCTGCAAATACCGGTTCAGTCACTTTCTCAGTTGCCGAGACGTAAAAGAAACAGCTTTTAAATTGGCAAATGTATCGCTGTTTTGCGTATCTAAAGGTATGATTGCTGCACCCCCATGGGCTGCTCCGAGGCTATCCACGCAAGACACCCGGCACTCGCTCGTAGGGGGCCGATTCTGTGTCGTTCGATCTGGGAACGAAATCCGCATCCATCTGACCCGTTCGTTTGTCGAATAAAAACGCTCACGAAAACCTAGCCTCCAATCCCATCTCTTCCCCCACCCAATCCGCTCGCCTCCTCCTCTTCCAATCGCGTTGCGTCAACCGCGCCTCCTCCCGTCGCTGCCGCCGCCGTTCGGCTCGTCCTCTCCATCGCCGGCAACCTTCGCCTCCTCTACTCCATCCAGTCGCCGTCGCGCGGCCTCATCTCCTCGCCGGGGTCGGGGGCAGCGGCCAGTCGCCATCACCGTCGCCTGCTCCGCCCTCCTCTTGGCAACTCGCCGCCATACTGCCAAGCATGGGGGCCGCCGCCGCGCCGCGCGAGACGACGAGGACATCAGACCAAGGATCTACTGACGTGAGGAGGAGCTACCTTTCCTCCTTATCTGGACGAGCTCGCTACGTCCCCGGCTGTGCCGCCGGCAAAACTACAACCATTGTTCATGGTGATTCCCCTTTTTGCCTTATATTCATCTCCTATATTATTTTGTAATGATTCCCTCTTTGATTTGGTTCCAGATGTTTCTTAACTTTTGTTTCTTTCAGATCTTGGACCTCTTGTTTTCCTGGCTGCTACTTCTCCATTGATGGTTCTACAGGTTAAATCATTTGACTTTTGTTCTCTGTTGGTGTTCATGGTCCGTGCCTCATGTTAGGGAAAAATATTGTGGAGAGGGCTTCTGCATTTCTTTATGGTCCTCTGTGACTATGCTAAAGAGAGGGCTTCAGAAGGCTCTGTATTCTTCTTTCGTTTGCTTTCCTGTAGATTTTAGCCAGTAGCTAGATACAGAGATTCAAGTACACAAGATTTCCCATGGCCTTCTAAGAAGATTTTTGTTCTGCTGTCAGATTTGTTAGGTGGTCTCCCAAGCGTTGTTCAGAATAGTCATGGAGGACGCCGGCCAGCGGCACGACTTCTTGCCCTCATACACCTCTTCTCCCTATGCCACTGGATTTATAAACGACGGTCATGTTGCTTCATTTCGTTGGTTCTTGCAGGAGTATCTGTGTAAAATATATTTCACTCAATGGGCATTTAAGGTTTGAGGATGTGAATTGTTCCCTTGCATAGAGATATTTTTTCACATTATGTCATGTTGTTTGATCATAAATTATTTGTTCAGTTGCATTAGGCGTTATTTGGCTAGATCGGTACCATGTGAATTGGTATCATTGTTTGCTTATACCAACAAACTTTTTATCTAACAGGTTTGTGAGATTGATTGCAACAAAATCTGATATGCGTCGGAGTTTGAATTGGACCTTTCCAAAAAGAGCTAATAGGTCTCTCTATAAAGAGTACACATCAGAAAATTCAATGCAGTCCCAATATTCTAAGAGGTACATCACATTGCTTATCTTTGTTAGTTCTTACTATCGTATTCCTACGAATTTGATATGTGCCGGAGTTTGAATGATGCAGCGTACAAATATATAGAAGATGTGGTTGTGTAAAATGGCTCGATGATGAACTCGGTTTCCTGATGTTTAGGTGAGCCTTTTCCCTTTTCTTGACCCATGAGTTACTATGATTACTTTTTCATCCGTTTCATGCTGATAATCTGCGATCTTCGTGCTTATAAAATTATGCTAATGGATTGAGCTTATGGTAACCTCAGTCTGTATTTCAAACAGGTGGTGACTTTGTTGTTGGGCTCTACCCCCCCGCAGGCTGATATTAGAGGTTCATGGATCTTTTTCAAAGCTTTGGCATTTGGCATCAATTTTTTTAGTTCGAAGATTGATTAGCATGGAATAGATATGATGCAGATTGGTGCAGCAATTTGTGTGATATTTTGCAGCTTTGAAATTTCATTTGTAGCCTGAAGGTGTTAATACAAAAGTGTGACTCTGTTACAGAAAATGCATTCTTCGGAGAAGTGGCAGGTGCATATACATTTAACGCTTTACATCAAACCCTATTTTTGGTCTCTTTGAAATTTCTCAGAGGTTGATAACACGGACAGTCTGTCAGCTGGTTGGTATCAGTTTGTATGTGCTAAGTTGTGCTGGATTGATTTCATAAGGATACAGTGAGATTGACCTACATTGTGTCTTTTCAGATGTTTTTACAAGTTTGTTGTTGATGCCATATCATTGGTTTTTCCATGTTGCAAAAGGTAGCTCGGATGCGCAACACTAGCTGTGGTCTTTGTTGTGTCCTCTAGCTGCAACTTGACTCTATTCTTGTGTTTCTTGGTGCTGCAACTTATCTCATGATTGTGCATCTGTTGTCCTAATCTTCTAAATATATTGTGCTGATGCCCAGATGCATACTGTCCATTTCTGATGTCTTGGTCAATCAGCTCTAGGTTGCGAGGTACTTTTTCTGGCCAATACCAGTTGTACATTTTATAGTTGTCCATTTTCTTAGAATGTAGTTTCTCCAGGTGCTATCTTAACAATTGTAATAATCGGGTGGCTAGCTTGTATACATGGAAATAAATTAGTATCAGGCTGTTAAATGCTGGCTTATTATGCTTACTAATATTGTTGGATTAAAGAGAGGAGCTAACTGCATTTGATTGTTTAAGTATCAATCAACCTTCTTAGACTGGATGAATTAGTTGATCCGAGGTTATGATGATTGTATGATATACTTGAGAAATAATGCTATCTTTAGAGAATTTCATCACCTTCTACCTTTGTCCTTTTTTGTGCAAGTTTTGGTAATGCTTCGGTTTAGGCACAGCCGTACAAATTTGTGTATTGTTGTCAGACTGCAGCTATGTTTTGGTTTAATCACTACTGCACAAATTTGCTACTCATGAACGTGATACGGTTGTTTGTTAACTGTGGCTTGAGATAATGGAATTAGATTACGTGATAGATGTCCTTGACATTATATACCCCGTGACTGAACATGTGTATATTTTTCACGAAATTCATGTCATTTAGGTCATGCTGCAGTTTAGGCATAGGTATACAAATATGGGTACCATCGATGACTACAGCTCTGTTTTGGTGATATTTCGTTTTAATCACTTGTACCAAAATCTACTCATGAAGGTAATCCGGTTCTTTGTTATTATATAGCTATAGACAGTGGAAGCAGATCACGCGATAGATGTCATTGATTTTAAAGCTCGTGACTAAACCTGTGTATCTTGTCCAGGAAAATCATGTGTCACTTACTTTCTCGCCAGTGTTATCTAAATTCAGTATAAAGTGTTCTCGGAGCGGCAAGGATTTGTGTGATTCATGGCAGATACTGGAGAGGACAACCGAGGATATTCGAATTTTGTTGTATACAATATAAGGTTAACATATTCAAGGAACGAGCACCGTTTGGGTAAATCACCATTTAGCTGTTTCCTTAACCTGACATAATAAAAGTGATTTTGTCCTCTTCACTGCCTTTTAGTCTCTTGACATAATAAAAGTAATTTTGTCCTCTTCACTGCCTTTTAGTCTCTTGAAATATTTCTGAAATTCTTTCTCTCAAAGTTGAGGTTCATGTCACCCCTCTTAATAAATCCATGTTGTATTTGCATGGTACAATGGTAGGTTTTCTGAGAGTAAATAATACAGCAGTTAACAGCTTCAATCTGATAATGAAGTTTCTGACCAGTTCTTAATCCATAAGAAAGTGCAATTTATATGTTATCTAGCATGTGTACTTTACTTAATAGTGCTTGCATGCTTCTATATTACGCTATCGCTAGCATTTCCTTACATTTCTTCTTCTTGGGCTGTAGGAAAATATCAATGGCCTCCATTCAGTTATGTACAGGACCAATATGTGATGAACTCTGCAAATAGTGTAAGTACAAGTTGATTTCTATGTTTTGTTACGCATGTTTGGTACGCATGTTTGGTACACTGGACATTTCTTGGATTATATTGTTACTCATGATTTGCCTTCCTTTGTTTGAGATTGGTCTTCAATGACATGTCTGTTCACATCAATAGATGTGTCTACCAAAATTGGAGTATGTGGTTCAGATTAGCTGAGGATCTTGCCGAGCAGCATGCATCGGTCGTACTTGGAGATAAGGTATACAAAACCGTACCAAGGCTTGCCCCAATTATTTTGGTTTGATTTATTGGAAAAATCACAAGATAAACATGCTTTCAAATATTAATGCAGTGTTAATTTTTACTATTGCATTTCAGATTTGGCATGACGTTTTCTGTCGTCGCGTGACTAACCTTTTTTTTCCAACGGTTATTAATTTTAAAGGTAAACTGTATTATATGCATTCATGTTTTTTGCTTCTGTTTTTTCTAAATAATGAACTGATCGGTAATGTATATTTTGGATTTCATGTGATAAATCTCACATCTTCAAGTGTTGTCTGATTTTTAGAAGCTTTGCAAGTGCCTTCGGCAACTCCTTATGGGTACTTACATGCAATTCACATTCTTCACCGAGATGTGAAGGTAAGTGACAATGATTCGTTTGGAAAATACAATCTGTTGTAATAATGTATACAGAAGCTCCTCATTTGTTCCGGTGCTCCAATATTTTTATATATTGCCATGGACCAAACTGTAAGGCTTAGTACATACTATGCAGCTTAGTCCCAGGAAAAACTGCAATACTTCACATTGTCCTGTAGTCCTGGCAACAATTAATATTGTTATGTAGTCCTCGTAATAATGTTTTGTCAAATGTAATAACGCAGGTGATTTTGGGGTTTGCCAAGTATCCACCGTCGGAGATGAGGAGTGTGGTGCTGGTGCATCAGGTGTGGATGCAGCAATCAAGACCACATGCTCGGCTTAGGGAGCAGCAGCGCACAAATAAACATCGGTTGATGTCAAGGCGCCCAGGTGGGCTTCTCCATGATTGAGGAGAGCATACTCTTAAAGTTTCTATTGCACTTTCTGAGTAGTTTGAACTATAATTTTTTAATTTGTGCCCATGAAGTGCTTCTGGAATCAATCATATAGTAGGTTTTAACTGCTCTTCATATATTATACAGTATCATTTATCAGAATACCAGATTCCTTTATTTTGAGCTAAATTTGATTTACCTTTTTGAAATGCTACATCACAATCAAAATTCGTATCTCCATAGTACATTTTTTTACCAGTGTATTGATACTATATTTAAATAGTACAATAATTTAGCTCGTGTACATGGGTAATTCTTTACAGCGATTTTTTTTTTGTAAATTTGACCATTGGCTGAGCGGCGAGGTTAGTACACCGTCGATGACCTTCTTCCTACAACTTAATCACAGGAGGAAATCGGTTATGTCTCCATGGACACGGTTGGTGTAAGATACATGACCACTTTCTCATCCGCCTCAACTTCCAGTTCATGGGTGCCAACGTCATCAGCACTCTTTACTTGGAAGGTTTGTCGCTTTGACCCTTGTTTGATTGGTCTAATGTTTCATAGAAAATGTTTCAGAAAGTTCCTTTTCAGAGATTTTTATACATGCAGCTTATAAGGTTCTGGCCATCCGTATTATCTTAGTTTGAGAAAATATTTAGTATGACACCGAGATACTAAATTTTTGGTTGCAAAATAATTCTGTCAACATCTTTTTCTACTCGCCTTAGGGATTTCATTCATTCATTCATTCTTTCTTTCTTTCTTTCTTTCTTTCTTTGTGATTTCATTCTTATTTTGTCTCCCGGTCAGGGGTCATCATTTTAGTTTGGGCTGTTTTGTCTTCCCGTGGGTTTCAATGTGTTTTTGTTTTGCGCTTATTGTTGACTTTTCTTTCGCTTCTTCCTTGCTCTCAGGTTAGAATTGGCTTATTTGAAGGAGCTTTTAAAAATGGTATATTATAGTTAATGCATTTTTACAGGGATATTATTCTAATTTAGTATTCTTATTTTGAAATACATGTTAATAAATCACCTCCTGCTCCCAGTAAAGCACCATTCATGGCGGGCACCAGAAAAAAAATTAGGAAGGAATCTCATCCGTTCAAATGAATTACCATTTTTTAATAAAGCACCGCCTGCGCCCATTGTTATCGAATCTCATACTTGATTTTTCGAAGTGCAATGGAAAATTTGTTTATTGTAATGTCAGATCAAATCGCCCCCGTCAACACCTATGTTCCAGTGCATTTGGTGCTTCAGTGCTCTTTTTAATTTTGACGTGAGATTTGAATTTGTTTGTGATTTTTAGTCGCACACGTTGAAAGAATTACATGTACTGGTCGTGCGTGTTCTCATCTCCAGCTACGGCCGCAGCTATGGCGGTCTCATCACCATATGTTTTACTAGGTACAGTTTGTGCTTGCTTTTCTCATTTTTTTATGTATATACCTATGAATATTTGCTCAAGAGGAACTTGTAGAACTCTCTCTCTCTCTCTCTCTCTCTCTCCATACGTCACTAAGGATTATTTGGTTTGTCAGTAGCTTGCAACATCAATAATGTGAATCTTCAGCAATGTTGTTTCAACTCATGATGCTGCATGTTTGAGATTCAGGAAAGCGGGTTGAGTATGTGTTTCATATTTTTTGAGTGAAAGATCAAAACATTAGCGTGCATATCAGGTGAGGAATGTTTATTAGGCCATATGTGCGCAGCGCAACTGTCGTTTTCCATCACGGTTAGGTATTTACTCCAATTTATTGAGCAGGTATTAACTGAATTCTTTATGTACATAGGGGAAAGAAATCATATGTTGTACTTTTTTTGTATTAAGCATTCTTCATGGCTGTAAGATTTTTTAGTTTAGTCATGGTGTTGTTTGGGACTTTGGGTTCCCGGAGCAGCTCGTTTACACGAGCCTTGCATAATAATTTTTGTATTAGGGCAGATGCTAACTATTTAAATGTGCTATCATAGCTCGTGGTGTATTTTTTTGGGTTTGCAACTCCTTGATAATAGAACACCAACTTCCTAGGTTCATATGAAATTCTATTTGGGCACAAGGCTGGTGCCTTTATTCCTCTCTTGGTTTATATGATTTTTTCTCTTGGTTTTTTATTTGCACGGAAGCATAAGGCATATATCTTATACCTTTTTTACTATATTATTATGGTTGCACACTGCCACGAAGCTCCTTAGCCTTTTGGATCTAATTGTAGATTTATATGTTCGTTTTCTGCTACAACTCTGGAACTAACTAATGGATTTACCCATGTATCTCTCCATGTGATTGCTCACCTATTCTATAGTTTTTTTTGTAAGGGTTTTGCTTCAGTGTCCCCCCGCCGCCCTCTTCAAACATTGTGCTTTGTGGATGGCCCCGGTATCAACCCCCTCAACTTTGGTCGTGGATGGGGGTAGAGGGTGGGGCACGGAGCACACCTCATCCTAATTTCATCCCAGCGGCAACGTTTTGTGAAACTAAGAATGTTTAATCAAGTTGGTAGTTAATTTTTATCGAACTTATATAAAATGTACACCGGCACGAGTTCCACGGGATCGTGCGCCAAGGCGCACATCTCGCGCACGGCGAAATTATTCACCACTCAGCCGCCTTAGTCTCCTTATGCCAGGTGAGTTCGAACTTGCGAATTCATGGATTTTGATCAATGTATGGCATTTAGCCAATTAAAATTTATCAAACACTATTACAAGTTAGGGAGTAGTTGCAAATAGCATCAGAGGAGGATTTTTGTCAGAAATATTGTGTTCCTATTTAAACATTAGTTTATGGATAGTGAAATAACAAATCTTTGTTCTATCAACTCCAATATGAACTGCTCTTTTATATCCAAAGAGTCATATGTCCAAAGGTTTCAAAAGATTGTGGCCCTTCCTTCTGTAGTGGGCCTGTAAATATGACTAAGTTCCTGTTGTGGACCTTGTATGGAATTTTCTTATACCATTCCTTGTGCTTTCTGTGTGCGAAGGACTTTTGGTTCATAATGTTAGAAATGGTTTGCTAAATTATATACTTTTTTATCCATGTGTACATTTCTGAAGAAATAGATTGTTGTAAGTTCACCACTGTCTACCTGTAAACATATCGTATCTATTACATATTCGTTCTACTTGTCTGATAGTTTTTTCTGAAGAAAAGGTATACTTTTTATCTTCTGGTATATACTGAGAATATTGTTCGAGGGTTCACCCTGCCTGGTACTGCTGATAGTTTTTGCTGCATGGGGAGTGTTGACTGAATTTAAGGAATGTTTGTTAGGAACTTATCTGCCATGATAGCAGGCCATGTTTAAAAAAGTCATCAATTACAATTCCAACAAATAACTATCATAGCCGATGCCTCACCACATGTCATATTAATGGTGCTTAACATAGTGTTTTACCAATGCGGAGGACGTGGCCATGCGGCAAGGTGCGACCCTAAATTTGACTTACAACCTGTGATTCTAAAAAAATCGAAAGAGTGCATGCTTATGACATGAGGTTTTGAAATTTTGTTATTCACTATTTCGAATCATATTATTATTGTATAGGCCAGAGATTTTTTTCTTCTCTTGGCAGGTCGGGGATAAGCTAATGGTCTTCATTATGTGGTTGACTTAATTCTTTTCTCTCTGATTTCACTGAAATGTTTTCTAACATTTCGATATTGCTTCATATTGCAGCAGTATCATTAACATATGAGATTTATGCTTTAGATTCTGAGACATGTGTCTCTAGATCTTTAAAGTTATACATGTGTGTGAATGTCGAAATCAGTTAGATAGAAAGTTGTATACATATGTGTGTGTTTTTGTCAGCATTTCTGCATCAGAGCATGTGTTCCTTTTTCTGGGCATGTTCTGCATATCTGTAATCATAGTGTGTATGCATCTGCTATTTCTGCGATTCGCGTCTACTTTTGATTCTTATAACTTTTGAATGGATTAAAATATCACTGGACAAAGAAGAATGTCTTCTTTAAGTCTTTACTGAACTTTGAAAGTTTAATGATGGTGACCACTACATATTGTTCAACAGGGCATTGCAGCGGTGGGTGTGAGCATGCTGTTCGTTGGAATGTAGGAGTTCTAGGAAGACCTGCTTTGTGCTCGCGACCGTGTGCACAAGCTACGGGGGGTGCACCAGGTGGCTGAGATTGTGACCGGGTGCCAGGGGCTTCAAAACTGGAGCATGGACCTCATCTCCTTGCTGCCGTAATAATTGGCCACAATACTAGAAAGTCTGCTCCAAATGTTTTATTCTTCTTGATACTAGCAAGTGCTCTTCCTCATATACCGAAGTGACCTCCTATTATGTAAAGACCTTTCTTCTTCCCCAAGACAAGTTCAAGGGTATGAATTGTTCTAAAAATTGTTCTATGAAATTAGTTGTCTTAGAAAAAGCTAGCATATGGTGTGACAATGGGCTGCCTATGTAGATGATAATCATTTTCATACTATACACGAATTTCACGGGATCGTGCGCCAAGGCGCACATACAAATCTAGTTGAAACTAAGGTGACGGCTGCATGCTGCATCAGCAAGCGCCGTGCGCTGTTAAAATGCAGGATTTTCACGTGGCTTTGCAGTTAAGTACATAATTTGGATCTCGGAAAGATGAGCATGACATATGGTTTGCAACAGCAACAGAGTATATAAGGGTTTAGTGTGTTTATGCACGGCAAGTATGATACAAATGTCTTCAGCTGCTGCGGGTGCACGTCAATGTGCCAAATTAATCAGACTGATATCGCCTTGAGAGCTTGTGTCGAAGGAGACACCACCTTTTCCGTAAAAAGGAGAAGAAGCGTTGGGATGCTTGGGTACCCAAACCTAGTGTGAGTTTTAAATCACTGGCGATTTTGATCTGCTGAAATCTTTGAAAACAACGAAATGCCAGGGTTTGGGCAAGCTAGCACTAAGATTCTTGGAAGACATGAAGCAATGGAGCCTGGTAGAAGTGGGTGATGAAAAGGAACGAAGAAAAACGGTTTGGTAGCTGACCCGACGTGCTTCGTCGGGTGAGGATCTCTTATATATATAGTGTACAAAAGATTACATAAATATCTATATACGTATACAATACGTATGGGTATATAACTCAAACACCCTCCCTCAATCTCAACTAGGGAAAGATTGAGATTACGCTTACAATGCTCATACAACGGTAAGAGAAGAGGCTTAGTAAAAATATCAGCAACTTGATCCTTTGAAGAGATGAACCGAGTCTGCAGTTGCTTCTCAGACACACAGTCGCGGACAAAGTGAAAATCAACTTCAATGTGCTTTATCCTTGCATTAAAAACTGGATTAGATGACAAATAGGTAGCACCGATATTGTCACACCAAAGCACTGGAGGATGAATTGAACAACACCAAGCTCGCGCAGTAATGACTGTACCCAAACAAGCTCGGCTGTAGCATTGGCCAGAGCCTTATACTCTGACTCGGTACTAGACCGCGAGACAGTAGACTGCTTGCGAGCACTCCAGACGATCAAATTATCTCCATAAAAGATAGCATAGCCCCATGTGGATCGCCTGTCATCCATACTGTCAGCCCAGTCGGCATCTGAAAAAGATGAAAGCAGTGTAGAGAAGGAAGACCGAAGCTGCAGTCCACTATCAACCGTGTGACGAACATAGCGAAAAATACGTTTAACAGCAGACCAATGAGGTGTACGAGGCTCATGAAGATATTGGTACACCTTGTTGACCACAAAGGATAAGTCAGATCGTGTCATAGTGAGATATTGAAGACCGCCAACAATGCTGCGATACTGAGTAGACTCTTCAGGAGACAATGGATCACCATCAGTGCTGCAAACACGCTCAGAGGACGCCATATGTGTAGTCACAGGAGTGCACTTCAACATGCCTGCACGCGCAAGAAGCTCCAGAGCGTACTTGCGCTGACGAAGAAGAAGACTACCAGATGAGGGTGATGACACCTCAATGCCCAAAAAATAATGCAGAATACCAAGATCTTTAACAAAGAACTCAGAGCGAAGCTAGCTGATCAACTTGGGAATGGAAGCAGCGGTGGAACTGAGAACAATGATATCATCAACATAGACTAGTAGGTAGACCGTAATATCCGAACGACGAAGGATAAATAAGGAGGTATTAGTCACGTGACGGAGAAAATCCCAATGATCCAAGAACAGAACTGAGACGAGCATGCCATGCACGAGGGGCCTGCTTCAGTCCATACAACAACCTGACCAGCTTGCAGTAATGACCAGGCTTCTCAGAGTTAATAAAATCAGGAGGTTGACGCATATAAAACTCTTCATCCAGGAAGCCATTAAGAAAGGCATTTCTGAATACCAAGCTGATGAAGATGCCATCGACGAGAAAGAGCCATAGCAAGCAACAAACGAATAGTTGTTGGCTTAACCACAGGGCTGAAGGTCTCATCGTAGTCCAAACCATACCGCTGCTTATACCCTTTAGCAACCAGACGTGCCTTGTACCTCTCAATGGAACCATCTGCATGCAGCTTCACCTTGAAACCCCATCGTGAATCAATCAAATTTACCCTAGACACATGAGGTACCAATTGCCAGGTGCCATTAGCCTGAAGAGCAGAAAATCCAGCCTCCATAGCATCACGCCAGTGAGGAGTGCGGAGAGCTTCATTGTAATCACGGGGTTCATGCGTATGTTTCAACGATGTATGAGCTGCTACAACACAATTCTAGGCAACTGTACCATCAGTACGCTGTTTGGGCTGATGTATCCCATGGCGCTGAGGTGTCATAGGGCCAGTTGGAGGAGGAGCTGAAGTTGTTGCTGTTAAGGCAGTTGTTTCAGTTGATGGAGCATCTGCAACAGATGTTGGAGCTGAGGAAGCAGGCACACCAGACGAGGCAGCAGGCGCACCAGACACATTGGTGGGCTGACCCTGACTGCTCTGACCGGTGGACCCACGCGAAGAGATTTGTGCCAGCAACTGTTGACCACTTGCCCCTTCTCATGACCATCAACGGCCACCTGTGGGACAAGTGCCCGGGGGCTACTGTGGGATCCCTGGCAACTAGGGTGTCGTGGATCTACGGTTGTTGGGCCCATAGTGGCTACTCGGAAGCAATCACTCGAGGAGGCTACTCCCGAGCGAGGCTCCACAAGACGTAAAACCCTCTTGGAGACATCAAGCTGGAGCGGAAGACAGACTCGGGGAGGAACCCCCTCATGGAGGTCCCCGAGCCACCAGACTCTCCAAGTCAGAGAGCCTCCTTTGAAAGCGATAGGACCAACCAAGGGAGCATCGGATGCCACCTACGCGGGCCCCACCAACAAGGACGGGGAGCGGGCTCCGAAGGCTACAAGACAAGGCCAACATAAGTCATGCACATCATGGCTGAGCTCAAAAGCTCCACCCCGAGGAGGCGAGATACCATTGCCTCTTTGGTGATTAAAGCAGGCTCGACGAGGACCAAAGCGCCAAGACCCTATCCTTGCCACTTTGGTGCAAGGCCGGGTGGACGGCACAAGCTGCCAGAGAAGGCGTCACCGCCAACCTCAGCACCTGCCATGGACCGACACTTTAATCGATCATGGACTAGGTCTATCTGTAAAGTGCGAGGGCGCTTCCCGCCCTCGTCGTGGGGATTGTGGGAACCCTTCACACTCAAGATATTTGAGGGAAGAGGACCAGCCCCTATATAAAGGCTAGCCCGGATAGCGTAGAACGGGTCGATCCTAAGCGATCTAAAACCCTAGACTTCTGTACGTTCATCTTCTCCATAGAGACCCGCAATACAACCACCAAAGCAGGACGTAGGGGTTTTACCTCTCCGAGGGCCCTGAACCTGGGTAACTGTTGTGTTCCCCTCTGCAGCGCCTTCGTCGAGTAGGCGTCGACGTGATCCTAAATCCCCTGTGTTCGAACCTCTCGGGTTCGATGATACCCGTGTTCTCTCGCGAACACGAATCTTCGGCAGATTCATACTAGGATGGATGTTTCTATGCTCTAAGTGTTACGAGCAGATATCAAGACAGATCCTAGCGGCACTGAGCAACAATTAAAACTATCCTATAGTACATGAGAATTACTAAGGATATGTTTATGGAGGTGATCACTATAAATGGTTACATGAATGCTAGTTACATTCCCAACTCAGATGATTTCTATTCACCATATGGCTACATGGACATTATTAACGGAGGTGCTGTGAGATCGAAGAATCCATGTCAGCCATCCATGGCCGCGTGCTCGAGCAGAGTTCATGTTGGAGTAGAGCTGACTCAATCTTAAGAGACTAGAGCGACTTGGTCATTTAGCTGGGCTTGTTTATAGGCCTATTCTGAACGAACGTACAAGGCAATATGACTGAAAGCTCACTTTGGACGGACAAAAAAATAATGGCGAAGGAAAAGGCTTTGGAAGGATGAACCCAACGGTTCAAACCATGCTTGAATCGGCGTACGGAATGTTCTAACAAATATTGATTTTTACTTGGCAGTGTCAATGGGGTGTAATTTTGGCCAACTCCAGGAGCAATAAAAACGGACAAGCAAGAAGTAGTATTTTTTTATTATTAGGTATAGAATTTTGACCTTGGACAGATGAGCACTACATGGTTTGCAACCCACGGTATAGTTCAGCGTGTTGATGCACGAGAAGTCTAGTACAAATGTATTTAGCTCACGCAGCTGCCTGTTAGTGTCCCAAATTAATCAGACTGAACGCCTTCAGAGCTGGTTTCGAAGAAAGAACTCCTTTCGGTAAAAAAGGACAAGAAGTGTTTGGATCATGGAAAAAAATAGCGCGTTAATAGCACGCTATAGCATATCTGGAGAGCCGACGCTACGCTATTTCGGCGCTAGCGCGCTATTCGCGTTAATAGCACGCTATAACATGCTAATAGCGTATTTTTAGACCCACGCTATTTTATTATAGCGCGCTATTTTTTTTCTTGGTTTGGATGCTTGGATGATTTTGATCTGCTGAAATCTTTAGAAACAACGGAATGCCGGGGTTTTGGAAACCTAAGCTATGTAATAAAGGCAATCTAGCATCACAAATCTTCGAGGACATGAAGCAATGGAACCCGGTAAGAGTGGGTAACTAAAACCTAGTGTGAGATGTAGCTCTAGGTTAGGAGGGTGTGTTCGCTAAAGCTAGTTGTTCGCAGCTGGTCACTCTTACCTCTTGTAATTATACTCTATTTCTATAAAGAAAAGACACACTTCCCATACTTTTGAAAGAATTTAGTGTCGGATAATGCAATTATTAGCCGAGTTGCCCATCATGTAAAGATCATCATTTATGATTTTGAGAATAAACAGGATGTGTTTTCCATGGTTGACCTAAATTTTGGATCCTGCCTAACAAGTCATTAGAGTTTGGACAATGCTTTAGAAAACCTTTATGTCATGCTTTATGTATGAGAATCTCTCTTCATGAGAGTTTCCATCTACAAGATTGGTTTTGTTGCTGGATCCCGGGGAATTACAAGGCATTTCATTTAGATGGATTCACGTGTATGTTAATCTTACCTGAGACCCCTGATACGTCTCCAACGTACCTATAATTTCTGATGTTCCATGCTTGTTTTATGACAATACTTACATGTTTTGCTTGCACTTTATAATGTTTTTATGCGTTTTCCGGAACTAACCTATTAACGAGATGCCACAGTGTCAGTTCCTGTTTTCTGCTGTTTTTGGTTCCAGAAAGGCTGTTCGGGCAATATTCTCGGAATTGGACGAAATCAACGCCAAACATCTTATTTTTCCGGAAGACCCCAGAACACCGAAGGAGAGTCGGAGGCGAGCCAGGGGGGCCCCACACGCCAGGGCGGCGCGGCCAAGGGGTGGGGCGCGCCCCCCTACTGTGTGGGCCCCCGTAAACCCTTTTGCTCCGCCTCTTCGCCTATTAAAGCCGTCCCGACCTAAATCTTCGATACCAATTGACGAAACTCCAGAAAGACTCCGTGGGTGCCGCCACATCGCGAAACTCCGTTTCGGGGACGAAGTCTCGTTCCGGCACCCGTCGGGACGGGGAAGTGCCCCGGAAGCCATCTCCATCAACGCCATCGCCTCCATCATGCTCCTTGAGTAGTTCCCCCATGGACTACGGGTTCTAGCTGTAGCTAGTTGGTATCATCTCTCCCATGTACTTCAATACAATGATCTCATGAGCTGCCTTACATGATTGAGATTCATCTGATGTAATCGGTGTTGTGTTTGTTGGGATCCGATGGATTGTTACAATTTGATTAGTCTATCTATAAAGTTTGTGAAGTTATTGTTGCTGCAATCTTGTTGTGTTTAATGCTTGTCACTAGGGCCCGAGTGGCATGATCTTAGATTTAAGCTCTATACTTATTGCTTAAATTGTATCTACAAGTTGTTTGCACGTGTCTATGTCCGAACCCGAGGCCCCGTAGTGACAAGCAATCGGGATAACTGGAGGGGAAGGCGTAGATATGAGGATCACATGTTTTCACGGAGTGTTAATGCTTTGCTCCGGTGCTCTATTAAAAGGAGTACCTTAATTTCCAGTAGATTCCCTAGAGGCCCGGCGGCTGCCACCGGCTGGTAGGACAAAAGATGTTGTACAAGTTTCTCATTGCGAGCATGTATGACTATATATGGAAAACATGCCTACATAATTAATAATCTTGATGTTCTGTCTTAATGATCTTTCAATCCTATCAATTGCCCAACTGTAATTTGTTCACCCAACACTTGTTATAGGAGAGTTACCACTAGTGTAGATAGCTGGGAACCCCGGTCCATCTTTCATCATCATATACTCGTTCTACATGTCATTGGAAGTAGTATCAACTATTTTCTGGTGCCATTGCTCTCATATTACTGCTATCTGCTTGCTGTGTTATCTGTTACTACTGCTCTCATATCATCGCTACTTTCACATCACCCCTGTTACTAGTGCTTTTCCAGTGCAGCTGAATTGACAACTCGGTTGTTAAGGCTTATAAGTATTCTTTACCTCCCCTTGTGTCGAATCAATAAATTTGGGTTTTACTTCCCTCGAAGACTCGTTGCGATCCCCTATACTTGTGAGTTATCAAGACTATTTTCTGGCGCCGTTGCCGGGGAGGCATAGCTCTACTCATAAGTTCACCTGGGGAGTACACTCTACCTCTCTCTCTATTTTTGTTTTATTTTATTTTGTTTTTCTTAGTTTACTTTTGTCTAGTTTACTTGTGCTTAGTTTATTTCTGTCTAGTATTATTTTGCTTAGTTTACTTTTGCCTAGTTTGTTTTTGTTTTGTTTTATTTTCCTCATATACCCAAAAATCCATAAAAATTTGAAAAATCGAAAAATTAAAAACTGCTATTATGGGAGAACCTACAACCTATTTGGAGCTTATTGAATTATATAATAATTATAGAGAATCAAGAACGGGAAAAGTTATGAGTGCTGTGATAGAAAAATTGAATACAATTGCTAAAATCTTGCTTAAACGCCATGATATAAACTCTTGCTCTCAACAGGATACTAAACATCTTAAATTTCAATGTGGCTTTAGTGAGGAAGTTTTAATTAAGAGCTATAATTGGAATAGCTATATTCACTTTGGGTTCGAAGAAGTAGAACAATTTGTTTTGTTTATGGGAGCTTCTGAGATCGAATCCTTCATTGCTAAAAATTATGAAACTTGTGTTGTTTGTAAGGACCTTAAAGATTATGTCTCTTCTATCCTTAATTTTTGCATAGAAAGCTACAGTGATAATCCCTATATCATTGATTATAAAGAGAGACTCATTAATGCACAAGAATGCACTCACAATTTGCAGGAACCGATGGAAGAAGAAATTGATGAACCTGAAAGCTCATTGGATGAAAAAGAGGAGGAAATTGATGAACCTGAAAGCACATTGGATGAAAAATAAGAGGAGAGTGATGAACAAAAGGAGGAAGAATGGATTAGCTACCCATGCCAACCTTCTAATGAGAGTAACTCTTTATCTCTTACACTATTTGATTGTCCTCCATGCTTACCAAAGGCGGATGAATGGTATGTTCCTGTGGATTCTCTTGAAATATTCCCTATGAGTAAAACTTGTGAGAATAATTATGCTCCTGTTATCTATGATAATCCATGCTATTTTGATAAATTTTATGATAATGCTTTGTTTGTTCCTGATGTCGAAATGCATGGTACTAAAGAGTTTTGCTTGGCAAATGTTTATGATAAATCTCTAGATGATGGTCCTATGTTACTTGATACTATTAATTGTACTACTAATGAAAATGGGATTGGAGAGTTCTTGACTTTATCTATGAGTCCCATATCTTTTAAGATTGATAAATCATCTTGTTACATTATTGATAAAAGTGGGTTTGAAAGTTTTAATCCTATTATTTCTGAGCTTGATAAAAATTATGTGTTTATGGATCATGAAAAACATATTTTATGTGATAGTTATGTTGTTGAGTTTGTTCATGAAGCTACTGAAAATTATTATGAGAGAGGAAAATATGGTTGTAGAAATTTGCATGTCACTAAAACACCTCTCTATATGCTGAAAATTTTGAAGTTACTCTTGTTTTATCTTCTTATGCTTGTCACTTTGTTCTTCATGAATTTATTTGTGTACAAGATCCCTATGCATAGGAAGTGGGTTAGACTTAAATGTGTTTTGAACTTGCTTTTTGATGCTCTCCTTTGCTTCAACTCTTATTTCTTGCGAGTGCATCATTAAAACTGTTGAGCCCATCTTAATGGCTATAAAGAAAGCACTTCTTGGGAGATAACCCATGTCTTTATTTTGCTACTGTTTTGTTGTGTCTTGGAAGTTGTTACTACTGTAGCAACCTCTCCTTATCTTTATTTTATTGCAATGTTGTGCCAAGTAAAGTCTCTAATAGAAGATTGATGCTAGATTTGGATTTCTGCGCAGAAACAGATTTCTTGCTGTCACGAATCTGGGTATGATTCTCTGTAGGTAACTCAGAAAAATCTGCCAATTTACGTGAATGATCCTCAGATATTTACGCAACTTTCATTAGTTTTGAGTTTTATGATTTGAGCAACGGAAGTACCTCTTAAAAATTCGTGTTTACTGGCTGTTCTGTTTTGACAGATTCTGTCTCTGTTTTTTGCATTGTCTCTTGTGGACTTTAAGTGAGGCTTTCTAGACGTGGAGAGCTGTAGCTAATGTTTTATTGAGTTCTGGCAATGTGTCACTACAGGGCCAAGGTGGATTAAAGTTTTTTGAGTACTAACCCCTCTAATGAAGTTTATGAGAAGTTTGGTGTGAAGGAAGTTTTCAAGGGTCAAGAGAGGAGGATGATATATGATCAAGAAGAGTGAAAAGTCTAAGCTTGGGGATGCCCCCGTGGTTCATCCATGCATATTTCAAGAAGACTCAAGCGTTTAAGCTTGGGGATGCCCAAGACATCCCCTTCTTCATCAACTTATCAGGTTTCTTCTATTGAAACTATATTTTTATTCGGTCACATCTTATGTGCTTTACTTGGAGCGTCTGTGTGTTTTTATTTTTGTTTATGTTTGAATAAATTCGGATCCTAGCAATCCTTATTTGGGAGAGAGACACTCTCCGCTTTTTCATATGAACACTCGTGTTCTTCGCTCTTACTTTTAATGTTCAATGACAAAAGTTGGAAGCTGTTGCATTTATTGCTATTTGGTTGGAAACAGAAAATGCCTCATATTGTATTGAATAATTTGATACTTGGCAATTGTTTTGAGCTCTCAAGTAGATCATGATTAATCTCTTGCATCATGTAGTTTGAACCTATTAGTGGAGAAATACCGTAGAGCTTGTTGAAACTGGTTTGCATGATTGGTCTCTCTAAGGTCTAGATATTTTCTGGTAATTGTGTTTGAGCAACAAGGAAGACGGTGTAGAGTTTTATAATGCTTGCAATATGTTCTTATGTAAGTTTTGCTGTACCGGTTCATACTTGTGTTTGCTTCAAACAACCTTGCTAGCCAAAGCCTTGTACTGAGAGGAAATGCTTCTCGTGCATCCAAAACCTTGAGCCAAAACCTATGCCATGTGTGTCCTATATACCTACCTACTATGTGGTATTTTCTGCCATTCCAAGTAAATACTTCATGTGCTACCTTTAAACAATTCAAAACTTTATTACTCCTTATTTGTGTCAATGTTTTATAGCTCATGAGGAAGTATGTGGTGTTTTATCTTTCAATCTTGTTGGGCAGCTTTCACCAATGGACTAGTGGCTTCATCCGCTTATCCAATAATTTTGCAAAAAGAGCTGGCGCGGGGTTCCCAGCCCCCAATTAATCAACCTTCATTAATAATTCTCTTCACATGTTTTGCTCTGATTCATCAGTAAGCAACTTAATTTCGCAAATAGACACTCCTTCATGGTATGTGAACGTTGGAAGGCACCCGAGGATTCGGTTAGCCATGGCTTGTGTAAGCAAAAGGTTGGGAGGAGTGTCAACCATAAATAAAAACTAAAATACATGTGTAAACAAAAGAGAAGAGGGATGATCTACCTTGCTGGTAGAGATAACGTCCTTCATGGGAGCCGCTCTTTGAAAGTCCTGTTTGGCAAGGGGGTTAGAGTGCCCACTATCATTCGTTGACAACAACAAACACCTCTCAAAACTTTACTTTTATGCTCTCTATATGATTTCAAAACTTAAAAAGCTCTAGCACATGATTTAATCCCTGCTTCCTGATACGTCTCCGACGTATCGATAATTTCTTATGTTCCATGCCACATTATTGATGATATCTACATGTTTTATGCATACTTTATGTCATTATTATGCGTTTTCCGAACTAACCTATTGACGAGATGCCGAAGGGCCAGTTCCTGTTTTCTGCTGTTTTTGGTTCCAGAAATCCTAGTAAGGAAATATTCTCGGAATCGGACGAAATCAAGGCCCAGCATCCTATTTTTCCACGAAGCTTCCAGAACACCCGAGAGTCGCCAGAGGGGGGCCACTGGGCCCCCAGATGACAGGGCGGCGCGGCCTAGGGGGGGCGCGCCCCCCTGTTGTGTCACCGCCTCGTCGCCTCTCCGACTCCGCCTCTTCGCCTATAAAAAGGTCTCTGACCTAAAACTTCAATACGGAAAAGCCACGGTACGAGAAACCTTCCAGAGCCGCCGCCATCGCGAAGCCAAGATCTGGGGGACAGGAGTCTCTGTTCCGGCACGCCGCCGGGATGGGGAAGTGCCCCCGGAAGGCTTCTCCATCGACAGCACCGCCATCTTCGTCAATGGTGATGTCTCCCATGAGGAGGGAGTAGTTCTCCATCGAGGCTCGGGGCTGTACCGGTAGCTATGTGGTTAATCTCTCTCCTATGTGCTTCAATACAATAGTCTCATGAGCTGCCTTACATGATTGAGATTCATATGATGATGCTTGTAATCTAGATGTCATTATGCTAGTCAAGTGGGTTTTATTTATGTGATCTCCGGAGACTCCTTGTCCCACGTGTGTAAAGGTGACAGTGTGTGCACCGTGTGGGTCTCTTAGGCTATATTTCACAGAATACTTATTCACTGTTACGAATGGCATAGTGAAGTGCTTATTTATATCTCTTTATGATTCAATGTGTTTTGTATCACAATTTATCTGTATGCTACTCTAGTGATGTTATTAAAGTAGTTTATTCCTCCTGCACGGTGTAATGGTGACAGTGTGTGCATCGTGTAGTACTTGGCGTAGGCTATGATTGTGATCTCTTATAGATTATGAAGTTAACTATTGCTATGATGGTATTGATGTGATCTATTCCTCCTTTCGTAGTGTGAAGGTGACAGGTGTGCATGCTATGTTAGTACTTGGTTTGGTTATGTTGATATGTCATGCACTCTAAGGTTATTTAAATATGAACATTGAATATTGTGGAGCTTGTTAACTCCGGCATTGAGGGTTCGTGTAATCCTACACGGTTAGTGGTGTTCATCATCCAACAAGAGAGTGTAGAGTCTAGCATCTATCTATTTATTCTGTTATGTGATCAATGTTGAGAGTGTCCACTAGTGAAAGTATGATCCCTAGGCCTTGTTCCTAAATATCGCTACCGCTGCTTGTTTATCGTTTTACTGCATCTCGTACTTCCTCGCAATATTACCACCATCAACCACACGCCAGCAAGCACTTTTCCGGCGCCGTTACTACTGCTCATATATATTCATACCACCTGTATTTCACTATCTCTTCGCCGAACTAGTGCACCTATTAGGTGTGTTGGGGACACAAGAGACTTCTTGCTTTGTGGTTGCAGTGGTTGCATGAGAGGGATATCTTTGACCTCTTCCTCCCTGAGTTCGGTAAACCTTGGGTGATCCACTTAAGGGAAACTTGCTGCTGTTCTACAAACCTCTGCTCTTGGAGGCCCAACACTGTCTACAAGAATAGAAGCACCCGTAGACATCAAGCTATTTTCTGTCGCCGTTGCCGGGGAGGAAAGGTAAAAGGCACTCATACTCCGGTCCCAGGTAAAATACTTTTCTGTTGCCGTTGTGTGTGTGCTCGAAGCTATTTCCTTTAGATCCTGCAATTGCATCTTTTTGTTTCTTGTTTACACTAGTTAGGCATAATGGACAACGAGTGAGCTTCTTATTCTATTTCCTGATTTAAGACATGGATGGTTTGATGCGAAAATTAAAAAACCTATGGAACATATTAGTATGAACGCTTTGAACACCACTGTTGCTAATGATATGGAAAATTCTAAGCTTGGGGAAGCTGGCTTTGATGAGCATGATATTTTTAGTCCCCCAAGCATTGAGGAGAAAATTTACTTTGACGATACTTTGCCTCCTATTTATGATGATTATAATGATATTGGTCTTTTAGTACCGCCTGTTATGGAGGATAAATTTTATTATGTTTACAATGTGCCTCCTATATTTGATGATGAAAATAATAATGATAGCTACTTTGTTGAATTTGCTCCCACTACAACTAATAAAATTGATTATGCCTATGTGGAGAGTAATAATTTTATGCATGAGACTCATGATAAGAATGCTTTATGTGATAGTTATATTGTTGAGTTTGCTCATGATGCTACTGAAAGTTATTATGAGAGAGGAAAATATGGTTGTAAAAATTTTCATGTTACTAAAATGCCTCTCTATGTGCTGAAATTTTTGAAGTTACACTTGTTTTATCTTTCTATGCTTGTTGCATCATGCTTCATGAACTTGTTTATTTACAAGATTCCTATGCATATGAAGCATGTTAGGCTTAAATTTGTTTTGAATTTGCTTCTTGATGCTCTCTTTTGCTTCAACTACTATTTCTTGCGAGTGCATCATTAAAACTGCTGAGCCCATCTTAATGGCTATAAAGAAAGAACTTCTTGGGAGATAACCCATGTCTTTATTTTACTACAGTACTTTGTTTTATATTTGAGTCTTGTAAGTTGTTTACTACTGTAGCAACCTCTCCTTATCTTTATTTTATTGCATTGTTGTGCCAAGTAAAGTGTTTGATAGTAAAGTGAATACTAGATTTGGATTACTGCGCAGAAACAGATTTTTTGCTGTCACAAATTTCGACCTGCCTCTCTGTAGGTAGCTCAGACTAATATGCCAATTTACGTGCGTGATCCTCAGATATGTACGCAATTTTCATTCAATTTGGGCATTTTCATTTGAGCAAGTCTGGTGCCTCGATAAAATCCATCTTTACGGACTGTTCTGTTTTGACAGATTCTGCCTTTTATTTCGCATTGCCTCTTTTGCTATGATGGATGAATTTCTTTGTTCCATTAATGTCCAGTAGCTTTATGCAATGTCCAGAAGTGTTAAGAATGATTATTTCACCTCTGAACATGTTAATTTTTATTGTGCACTAACCCTCTAATGAGTTGTTTCGAGTTTGGTGTGGAGGAAGTTTTCAAGGGTCAAGAGAGGAGGATGATATACTATGATCAAGAAGAGTGAAGAGTCTAAGCTTGGGGATGCCCCGGTGGTTCATCCCTGCATATTTCAAGAAGACTCAAGCATCTAAGCTTGGGGATGCCCAAGGCATCCCCTTCTTCATCGACAAATTATCGGTTCCTTCTCTTGAAACTATATTTTTATTCGGTCACATCTTATGTACTTTACTTGGAGCGTCTCGTGTGCTTTTATTTTTGTTTTGTTATTTTCATTCTCTGAATAAAATTCTTGTGTGGGAGAGAGACACGCTCCGTTGGTTCATATGAACACATGTGTTCTTAGCTTTTAATGTTCATGGCGAAGGTTGAAACTGCTTCGTTAATTGTTATATGGTTGGAAACGGAAAATGCTACATGTAGTAATTGGTAAAATGTCTTGAATAGTGTGATACTTAGCAATTGTTGTGCTCATGTTTTTAGCTCTTGCATCATATACTTTGCACCTATTAATGAAGAAATACATAGAGCTTGCTAAAATTTGGTTTGCATAATTGGTCTCTCTAAGGTCTAGATAATTTCTAGTAAAGAGTTTGAACAACAAGGAAGACGGTGTAGAGTCTTATAATGTTTACAATATGTCTTTTATGTGAGTTTTGCTGCACCGGTTCATCCTTGTGTTTGTTTCAAATAACCTTGCTAGCCTAAACCTTGTATCGAGAGGGAATACTTCTCATGCATCCAAAATCCTTGAGCCAACCACTATGCCATTTGTGTCCACCATACCTACCTACTACATGGTATTTCTCCGCCATTCCAAAGTAAATTGCTTGAGTGCTACCTTTAAAATTTCCATTCTTTACCTTTACAATATATAGCTCATGGGACAAATAGCTTAAAAACTATTGTGGTATTGAATATGTACTTATGCACTTTATCTCTTATTAAGTTGCATGTTGTGCGATAACCATGTTCCTGGGGACGCCATCAACTACCCTTTGTTGAATATCATGTGAGTTGCTATGCATGTCCGTCTTGTCTGAAGTAAGGGAGATCTACCACTTTAATGGTTAGAGCATGCATATTGTTAGAGAAGAACATTGGGCCGCTAACTAAAGCCATAAATCATGGTGGAAGTTTCAGTTTTGGACATATATCCTCAATCTCATATGAGAACATTAATTGTTGCCATATGCTTATGCATTAAAGAGGATTCCATTATCTGTTGTCTATGTTGTCCCGGTATGGATGTCTAAGTTGAGAATAATCAAAAGCGAGAAATCCAAAATGCGAGCTTTCTCCTTAGACCTTTGTACAAAGCGGCATGGAGGTACCCCTTTGTGACACTTGGTTAAAACATGTGTATTGCGATGATCCGGTAGTCCAAGCTAATTAGGACAAGGTGCGGGCACTATTAGTATACTATGCATGACGCTTGCAACTTGTAAGATATAATTTACATAATACATATGCTTCATTACTACCGTTGACAAAATTGTTTCATGTTTTCAAAATAAAAGCTCTAGCAAAAATATAGCAATCGATGCTTTCCTCTGCGAAGGACCTTTCTTTTACTTTTATGTTGAGTCAGTTCACCTATTTCTCTCCACCTTAAGAAGCAAACACTTGTGTGAACTGTGCATTGATTCCTACATACTTGCATATTGCACTTGTTATATTACTCTATGTTGACAATTATCCATGAGATATACATGTTACAAGTTGAAAGCAACCGCTGAAACTTAATCTTCCTTTGTGTTGCTTCAATACCTTTACTTTGATTTATTGCTTTATGAGTTAACTCTTATGCAAGACTTATTGAGGCTTGTCTTTAAGTACTATTCATGAAAAGTCTTTGCTTTATGATTCAGTTGTTTACTCATGTCATTACCATTGTTTTGATCGATGCATTCATTACATATGCTTACAATAGTATGATCAAGGTTATGATGGCATGTCACTCCAGAAATTATCTTTGTTATCGTTTACCTGCTCGGGACGAGCGAGAACTAAGCTTGGGGATGCTGATACGTCTCCGACGTATCGATAATTTCTTATGTTCCATGCCACATTATTGATGATATCTACATGTTTTATGCATACTTTATGTCATTATTATGCGTTTTCCGGAACTAACCTATTGACGAGATGCCGAAGGGCCGCTTCCTGTTTTCCGCTGTTTTTGGTTCCAGAAATCCTAGTAAGGAAATATTCTCGGAATCGGACGAAATCAAGGCCCCAGCATCCTATTTTTCCACGAAGCTTCCAGAACACCCGAGAGTCGCCAGAGGGGGGCCACTGGGCCCCCAGATGACAGGGCGGCGCGGCCTAGGGGGGGGGCGCCCCCCTGTTGTGTCACCGCCTCGTCGCCTCTCCGACTCCGCCTCTTCGCCTCTCAAAAGGTCCCTGACCTAAAACTTCGATACGGAAAAGCCACGGTACGAGAAACCTTCCAGAGCCGCCGCCATCGCGAAGCCAAGATCTGGGGGACAGGAGTCTCTGTTCCGGCACGCCACCGGGACGGGGAAGTGGCCCCGGAAGGCTTCTCCATCGACACCACCGCCATCTTCATCAACGCTGCTGTCTCCCATGAGGAGGGAGTAGTTCTCCATCGAGGCTCGAGGCTGTACCGGTAGCTATGTGGTTAATCTCTCTCCTATGTGCCTCAATACAATAGTCTCATGAGCTGCCTTACATGATTGAGATTCATATGATGATGCTTGTAATCTAGATGTCATTATGCTAGTCAAGTGGATTTTACTTATGTGATCTCCTGGAGACTCCTTGTCCCACATGTGTAAAGGTGACAGTGTGTGCACCGTGTGGGTCTCTTAGGCTATATTTCTACGAATACTTATTCACCGTTATGAATGGCATAGTGAAGTGCTTATTTATATCTCTTTATGATTCAATGTGTTTTGTATCACAATTTATCCGTGTGCTACTCTAGTGATGTTATTAAAGTAGTTTATTCCTCCCGCACGGTGTAATGGTGACAAGTGTGTGCATCGTGTAGTACTTGGCGTAGGCTATGATTGTGATCTCTTATAGATTATGAAGTTAACTATTGCTATGATGGTATTGATGTGATCTATTCCTCCTTTCGTAGTGTGAAGGTGACAGTGTGCATGCTATTTTAGTACTTGGTTTGGTTATGTTGATCTGTCATGCACTCTAAGGTTATTTAAATATGAACATTGAATATTGTGGAGCTTGTTAACTCCGGCATTGAGGGTTCGTGTAATCCTACACAGTTAGTGGTGTTCATCATCCAACAAGAGAGTGTAGAGTCTAGCATCTATCTATTTATTCTATTATGTGATCAATGTTGAGAGTGTCCACTAGTGAAAGTATGATCCCTAGGCCTTGTTCCTAAATACTGCTATCGCTGCTTGTTTACTGTTTTACTGCATCTGTACTTCCTGCAATATTACCACCATCAACCACACGCCAACAAGCACTTTTCTGGCGCCGTTACTACTGCTCATATATATTCATACCACCTGTATTTCACTATCTCTTCGCCGAACTAGTGCACCTATTAGGTGTGTTGGGGACACAAGAGACTTCTTGCTTTGTGGTTGCAGGGTTGCATGAGAGGGATATCTTTGACCTCTTCCTCCCCGAGTTCGATAAACCTTGGGTGATCCACTTAAGGGAAACTTGCTGCTGTTCTACAAACCTCTGCTCTTGGAGGCCCAACACTGTCTACAAGAATAGAAGCACCCGTAGACATCACTTCCCTCTGCGAAGGGGCTTTCTTTTACTTTATGTTGAGTTAGTTTACCTACTTTCTTCCATCTTAGAAGCAAACACTTGTGTCAACTGTGCATTGATTCTTACATACTTGCTTATTCGCATTCATTATATTACTTTGTGTTGACAATTATCCATGAGATATGCATGTTGAAAGTTGAAAGCAACTGCTGAAACTTAAATCTTCCTCTGTGTTGCTTCAATGCCTTTACTTTGAATTTATTGCTTTATGAGTTAACTCTTGTGCGAGACTCGTTGATGCTTGTCTTGAAAGTACTATTCATGAAAAGTTTTGCTATATGTTATCTATTTGTTAGCAACTATAGATCATTGCCTTGAGTCACCGCATTCATCTCATATGCTTTATAATAGTATGATCAAGGTTATGTAAGTAGCATGTCACTACATAAATTATTCTTTTTATCGTTTACCTACTCGAGGGCGAGCAGGAACTAAGCTTGGGGATGCTGATACGTCTCCAACGTACCTATAATTTCTGATGTTCCATGCTTGTTTTATGACAATACTTACATGTTTTGCTTGCATTTTATAATGTTTTTATCCGTTTTCCGGAACTAACCTATTAACGAGATGCCACAGTGCCGCCTCGTTTTGTCGCTGTTTTTGGTTCCAGAAAGGCTGTTCGGGCAATATTCTCGGAATTGGACGAAATCAACGCCAAACATCTTATTTTCCGGAAGTCCCCAGAACACCGAAGGAGAGTCGGAGGCGAGCCAGGGGGGCCCCACACGCCAGGGCGGCGCGACCAAGGGGTGGGGCGCGCCCCCCTACTGTGTGGGCCCCCCAGAAACCCTTTTGCGCCGCCTCTTCGCCTATTAAAGCCGTCCCGACCTAAATCTTCGATACCAATTGACGAAACTCCAGAAAGACTCCAGGGGCGCCGCCACATCGCGAAACTCCGTTTCGGGGGACAGAAGTCTCTGTTCCGGCACCCTACCGGGACGGGGAAGTGCCCCCGGAAGCCATCTCCATCAACGCCATCGCCTCCATCATGCTCCGTGAGTAGTTCCCCCATGGACTACGGGTTCTAGCTGTAGCTAGTTGGTATCATCTCTCCCATGTACTTCAATACAATGATCTCATGAGCTGCCTTACATGATTGAGATTCATCTGATGTAATCGGTGTTGTGTTTGTTGGGATCCGATGGATTGTTACATTATGATTAGTCTATCTATAAAGTTTGTGAAGTTATTGTTGCTGCAATATTGTTGTGTTTAATGCTTGTCACTAGGGCCCGAGTGGCATGATCTTAGATTTAAGCTCTATACTTATTGCTTAGATTGTATCTACAAGTTGTTTGCACATGTCTATGTCCGGAACCCGAGGCCCTAGAGTGATAGCAACTGGGATAACTGGAGGGGAAGGCGTAGATATGAGGATCACATGTTTTCACGGAGTGTTAATGCTTTGCTCCGGTGCTCTATTAAAAGGAGTACCTTAATTTCCAGTAGATTCCCTAGAGGCCCGGCTGCCACCGGCGGGTAGGACAAAAGATGTTGTACAAGTTTCTCATTGCGAGCACGTATGACTATATATGGAAAACATGCCTACATAATTAATAATCTTGATGTTCTGTCTTAATGATCTTTCAATCCTATCAATTGCGCAACTGTAATTTGTCCACCCAACACTTGTTATAGGAGAGTTACCACTAGTGTAGATAGCTGGGAACCCCGATCCATCTTTCATCATCATATACTCGTTCTACATGTCATTGGAAGTAGTATCAACTATTTTCTGGTGCCATTGCTCTCATATTACTGCTACTGCTGCTGTGTTACTGTTACTACTACTGCTCTCATATCACTGCTACTTTCACATCACCCCTGTTACTAGTGATTTTCCAGGTGCAGCTGAATTGACAACTCAGTTGTTAAGGCTTATAAGTATTCTTTACCTCCCCTTGTGTCGAATCAATAATTTGGGTTTTACTTCCCTCGATGACTGTTGCGATCCCCTATACTTGTGGGTTATCAACCCCCTATCGTGCGACCACTTCCAATCACCATGAGGACCAACGTACGACCACGACTTGGAGGGTTGACGGCAGTCTGCACTAGATCCCACACCGCGTCAAAAGCAGAGCTACTGCATGCTCCACACTCCTACAAGAGGTCGATGACGAGAGGGCACTCTTGGCTCTCCATCGGATAGCACGCTGCTTCCGGGGGGACATGGATAGCAAAATCGCAACTTATAAAACGGTGACAACTTGCATCGCATTTTAAATACTTAACCGCATTGCACTGCATTTTAATTTTTCTCCTTTCCATTCACCTTATTATTATACTGATGTAAGAAACTTAAGCATGATAGGGCAAAGTATATGCTTAATTAGGGTGCAATGTGCATCATATAAGGAGGAGAGAATCAGTTGTGTGATGGGAAGAAGGAAAAATAAGGACGGTGAAGAAGAAGGTTGGCGGAGAAGAATGATGAGAATGGGCGTTGACTTACCACGAGGTCGATACAGACGAGATGGCAACATCAATGACACCGAGAGCACACTGATTTATTTTGATGGAGGTTTTATCGACCACGAAGACATTGAAGGGCAAACAATAAATGTAGTATAGTTTACTGTGACAGCGAGAATGGTGATGAGGCTTTTCTAGGTTTGGAGTCAGTGGAAGGTAATGAGCACATTGACGCCTTCATGTGGAGACTGTACATGTCCTGGAAGCAGTGAAATGCGAATAACAGAGGTCGTGAGAGAGTGAGTGAGACAGAGAGAGGATGCCACACATCATCAGTCAGGATAGACACCTACAACACAGACATCACGGTGTAGCACAGTCCACGAGGAATTAGTACTCTCAATCGGGAAATCACAAGTTATGACAGTTGCTGTGGGATTTATCACTAGAAAAAAAATCATTACATGTGGTATTATTTCACATATTTGTTTTTCGATAAAGGGAATATATTAATATCGATAGATACCAATTACATCCAGTATATGCAACAATGCAGTACCCTAATGGTAGTACAGATGCACACAACCAAAAAGAAAAAGGAAACTTAAAAAAAGAAGTCCCGCTACGGTACCCAGTCCTAGCAACAACAGTACAACCACCACCAACATATGCAAACTTACATACTGAAATCATAACATTTTCGAAATAAAACATAGAAATAGAACACGATGACTTCTCACCAATTTGCTCTTACAATTTCAGCGATAACAATCTTGAGAGAATCATCTGAAACAATAATACCGGAGTGCGTAGCATGCTCGATCTTGATAAAATTGAAGTATATGTTGCCCTCCAGATGCTGCCTATGCAATTCGTTGGCGAACGCCAACATACTAATCAAATTGATGCTCCCATCTCCATCCCCATACACATGCTCTGGGGCGACATCAAAGTTGCCATCCATGTAAACCTCCTGCTCTGGCGTCTGTACGCCGACACCATTGAGGTATGTTGTTGGAACCATTGGTGCGTAAATCCTCATCATCTTCGGAAGCACCCGTTTCATGAAGGGCATGAGTCCATTGCTGAAGCCGAGCGCTGTGAGAAAATCTGAGTAGTCATAGGCTGTGTAGTTCCTGTGTTTAGTGATTATGAGTGGCTTGTCACCAAAAACCCAGGGAGATGGCATGGATAGAATGGAACTTGCAAATGTCCTCCACATGGGCCGCAAAGCAATTGCCGTTACTTTCGGGAGAATAATGACTGTTGGTCCCGAGGCAAGGTTCGTGACCACCTCCGTCAAGCCCGTTGGAGGTGTCGGCGCAATGAGGACCATGTGCTTGATGAACTTGTTCCTCCATTCTTGAGTAGTTGAATTCACAAATTCTTGGGCGATCATTCCGCCAAAGCTGTGCCCGACAAGGATGGCCGGCTTGTTCCCATTCTTCTCGCTCGCATGCTGCACCAGATCCTTGACACGAGCAAAGTAATCAGAGTACACCTCAGATGGTTGACCAGGTAGTGGTGGTGCATGTCGTATGTCATATGGAGCTCCAAAAGGGTATCTCCATCGCGATATCCTAGTGCTTCCAATTCTTTGTTGAGCTTTATGAAGCAATATTCAGTGGCCCTGTGGAAACGTAAAATAATTAAGAGAAGTTTGCATATCTAGAAATCTTAAACTCATACTGCACAAGATCAAAGAAATGACACAACAGTAGTAGCCAAGAAACCACCTAATAAAAAAAATTCATTCCTCAACTATATGGGAAGTGGGGACCGATTCGTCGACATAAATACCACACAAGTGAAACCCTCAAATTCTAATATCAGATACTTGTGGCCCTTCTCTCATCTTTCACAATCAGGGCTCACCTAGCCTTTTTTTAGTTGAGATGGCATGTGGCTTCTGGCCTTTCAAGTTATCTGCGAAATCCGGCATTTTTGGATGGTGATGAATTTCAAAAAGGTTCAGGGAGCCACATTTGGACCGCTTGGTTGATCACAAATTAAAAGTGGGTCGGTTTGCATCGGTGTGGAACTTAAAAGCACCAAAAATGATGCATGTGGAGGAATCTCGCTCGAATCGATGGATTTTATAGTTTAGGGCATCCCATATCTTTGTGGGCAACTAAACATATTGCACAACATGCAATGCCTCAGGTCACGTTGTACCTCGTGCAGGCTCTACCAAATTGTAGATGTAGAAGGCTCAAAATTGGTATGAGCAACCAAAACCACCACTACAGGAACCAGTCAAGGTGACGACGGCTAGAAGCCCTCGTCATAAATTGTGCCGACGGTCACCGTAGGCACAAGCCCCATCGGCACTGTACTCTCTCGGCACAGTCCATTTGGCCGTCGGCATAGCTCCCAGGTGAGCCCGACGGAGGCCTTTGAGGCAATTTTTTGAACTGTTTGACAGTTTAATCTCTAATCATGCTTAATATTAGGTCGAATTACTTATTAATAGTCAAATTTTCCACTTGGTCACCCATCCTCAAACTACTCTCATTCTAGCATACTTAACTTCTTCGTTCCTTCCGAGTGAGCTTAGGAGTTATTCTTTGTTGACAATAGTACCCTATCTATCCTATTAGCGCTTGGGCCATGACATCACACTTCTTTATTATTTGAATTCTAGATAATTATTTGACTAAAGAACCATGATTACATTACTGTTTTTAATAATAAATCTTGAAACAATAACATAAATTTTGTTTTAATTTTTTATCAAAATCTAAAACTTGAAAAAACTCTTGTTTCCTTTTTGATTTTGGGAATCTAAAAATTGGCTAAACGACGGTAAATACATTTTTATATAAAAAACATTTTTTTATCGGAGATCGTATGCAACCAGAAAAGATGTTTTACCAAAATATGACGCCGTATTGCATAATATAACGAAATTCATGTTTGTTAATAACAACTAGACCATATAATACATGGCCATATGAAAGGATTTTATTATTTGAAATAATTTCTAATATTTTCTTATATTTTTTTGAAAACTTAAAAGGCGATTCCGAAGGGGGGGGGGGAGGGGGTGCATGGAGAAAAAATCTTCTACCGCCATGGTGTTGGCATAGTCCTAACGCCGTTGCCTCATGGTCACAGCGACAACCAGACCAAGCCTGTGCCAACGAACTTTTTCTATGCCAACGATGGTCGTCGGCACAGGTTTCCATTTTTCTGTTTAAACCCTATGCCGACAGTCCCAATAAAAGGTCGTTGGCATCTGGCCGTCCGCACCTTGATGTTTTCCCATAGTGCGCCCTACACTACCTTGCTCTCTTTCTCTCTCCAAGGCGGCAGTCACCGGGTCACGCACCGTGTGACCGACGCTCCTGTATGCAGCAGAAGTTGCCTAATATGGAGGCGGAAGGTTTGTCGTGAGTTGTGCATGTGCCAGGCGAGGCGCAACTTTGGCACATGCGAGCGCGGTTGCGGCCAGTACAGGGGGGTGTGCATGCCTCAAGCTCGCCTAGCTAGTTAGCTACCACCCCAAGTTCCCATCTACGACGTCACATGCAGGCTCAAGGTCGCCTACCACCTCAAACTCGTGATCCCAGGTCCACATCTACGACATGATGAGGCAATTTAACTACCATGGTGTTCAGAAGTTGCTTCATCTTTCGAATAACATCAAGAAGTCGGGATTAAAAACGAACTGCCATGGTCGCTATTCTTTTGACCGATACCAATGACGTGCTAAAACATACCCCCTCCCTTCAAAATAATGTGACATAAATTTATCGATACACATGTAGATTACATCTAGATATAAACTCGATTTAGACAAATCTTTGACATCCTTTTTGGATAAAGGAAGTACTACCTTTATTTATAAAAGGATGCCTTAAATTTGTTTAAATTTTGATGTATATGAACACACTTTAGTCTGTAGAAACATCCAAAATAATTTAGACAAATCTTCAACATCCAAATTTAAAGAAATCTTCAATGTCCTTTTATGAAATATATAAGATAAGACCATTGAATTAGAGAAAATATAAGACTTACCCATCAATCTTTATACTGAATCCATAGGCGGAGCCGAAGTTGGGCACACGCGTCTCGACACCGGGCCGGTTCCGGTAGTCGTTGAGCACGGGGTCGTACACCAGGCTCATCTGCTCCTCGAAGCAGGGGATGTAGTCGTGCTCGACCAGGTCCCATGGGTTGGTCGACAGCGGGAACCACCCCTTGCCCTTGAGCGCGCCGCAGTGCGGAAGCGACGGCGTGTAGTCGTCGGTGAGCCGCGCTTCCAAGTTGGAGCAGCTGAAGCCAGGGAAGATAATGATCGGGTGGCGGGCTTCGAGCTGGGCGGTATAATGATCGGGTGGCGGGCTTCGAGCTGGCCGTGACCGCCCAGCTCGTGTCTTGCCGGCGAGAGGTAATCCCGGAGGGGAGACGGCAGGAGCATGAGCAGCAGAGGTAGCAGCCGAAGGAGCGGTGTGTGGATGGCCATGGCGACGAACAGCTTTGCGCGCGGCGGCGTTGTCACTGCTACGAGCTGCGCCAACCGGAGAGCTAATGGTCTTAAGACTCTTTACCGGCAGTATATATACAGTACGATACCGTTGATCTTGCTGCGTGCACGGAACTCATATACACATGTTGTAGCCGTGCTGTCATACAGCTGGAAACGAAAATTAACAATTGGCAAGTGCTTTGTCAATTGGCCATGCCTGATTATTGCTCCATGTCACAAACGTATAAACTATCACTGCATGCGTTTCGCGTGAGCAACTGTTCTAATTCGGATGGCAGACGAGTAGGAGAACTTGAAGCCATAGAATTAAACAACTAAATCACCGTAAAAACTATAGAAACAATTGAAGCGTGCGTTTGACCTTGTATAAGCTCTCCCCCTCCCGCTTAGCAGATGATGTGATTGTTCAGCAGCCAAGATGGTTTGACAAACTTCTGGACGAATATGAAAGATCATCGCGGTATTCATGAGAGGAGGGCCACGAGAAGAATGACCGCAGAGGAGTCTAACACAATAACACATCAAGTTTAAGCGCCATGTGAGCGCGCGGCCGGTCGGTCACCCGCTAGAGAGCGTTCCTGCATATTCAAACGAAGCATAAAATAAGGGGCGATCGCTAAACTAATTCAGTTGGGAAAGATCCTCCTTGTAATAATTCGGCGCAACTGGGACGGATGTGCATGTGCCATGCAGACGCTATGGTCTAACACCAACACGTGGAGTGAATAATTAGCCTGAAACTGCCATCGTCTCTCTGTCCCAAGTGGATAGCAACCTGAAATCACCAACGTTATTCTACCCGTGGATGCCATTTACCTGATATAGTACATCAATTTTTCTAAACAAAATAAAAGATTTACCATTTTGATTAGTAGAGAAGAAGTTTTACAGTGTTACAAACTAAACAATCACGGCAAAGGAGACATGACGGCGACAATGGCACGGAGAAAATTTGTTTCGCATGTGCATGTTTGGGAAATGCTTAGAACATCTCTAGCCAAGCCCAAAACGGGTTTAGAGAACCAAAAATGCGCTGCTAATGGCCGGGACCGACTCTAGCCGAAGCCCAAAAACTTTTAGTGGAGAATAATTTTTGTCATCGGCCTTTGTGGCCCCCAAATATCCTCCTCCGCGGCCTCTGGCTTAAATTTATTCTCCTTCACCCTCGTTGCCACATCCTCACTACCCCGCTGCCGTATTTTCGCTGGCGCTCACACCGCCAACAACTAATCGCCTCGCCCGACACGCCAAAACGACCGCCGCCTTTTTCCCCTCCGTCCAATCTAGTCACCAACGCTAGACGACGCCGAAATCGCTCCCGCGAGCCGCCGCATCGAGCCGGATCCCGCTGTCGATTAGAGGTCGATACCGGCCACTGCGAGGTGGACTTTTTGGTAAAAGGGTCGCCAGAGCAGCCGGGATTCATCGAGGTACATCCGGAATCGCGTGGCCACGCACCTCCGGCATGTCTTCTTCCTCCATGTGCCGCCGCAACTCACCGGATTCAGGGGCGCCGGCGGCAGCAACTGCACCGGCACAAGCTCCGGCTCCGGCATAAGTTTCGGCGCTGGCAGCAACCCCTGCACTAGCACCAGCACCGATTCGGCTCTGATAAGGTGTATTTTATCACCTTTTTCTTTAGCGAAATTTGGTGAATTTCGATGGATGAAGATGATGATTGTTCGTTTAAATTTGCAGCAAGAGAAAGAGAGAAGCAAAATGGAGTGAGGATAAGGACAATGATTTGTACTTTGCATGGCATCATCAAACACTTGTTGGGGATAAGCAACCATTCAAGCAATTTTGGAAAGAAATCCATGACAACTTCAATCAAAGAACTAGTGGAGATGTTCGGTCCATGTCATCGATGATGAATAGGCGGCATGTTCTAGTAATGCGCTCTAATAGGAGTAACTTTGCTTTAGATGATGACTAGTAGAGATGTTCGGTGGTTAACAAGTGTTTCATTGTGCTATCTACTTGTATGACTATCAATTTGTCGGATTTAGATGATGATATCAATTTGTATAACTATATATGCATTACGAATCTACTTGATTATATATGCATTACGAATCTACTTTTATGCATTATAAATCAACTTATGTTATATGTTTCCATGTATTCATGTACTCAAATTTGCAAATTATGTTGAAATCCTATAAGTGTTTGGGGTTCGCGCGAAACATTACGAGACCCAAGAGAGGCGACATGCCATTGGATCTCGCCTCCTTCCTCCTGCCGGCGCCGCCGCTGATCGCCTTGTCTCTGTGGCCTTTGGGCCATGGAGGCGTGGTGGATCTCGGACCTCGTCGGTGGGAGGGCGCCGCCCCCTTTTTAAGGGCTTCGTTCTTCGTTTTTAGGGTTAAAGTTTGTAGGGGCGTCGTTCAGGTGGTGGTGGCGGTGTCTCGTGCAATAAGGTCCCTCGGGCTTCAACCCCATCTCGGCGGCAACATCGAGCGGCTTGTGGGAGTGGTGTGGTCTTCGAGAATTTCGTCTGGCTGTGGGGATCTTCGGATCATCAATGAGCTTCATCGGCAGTTCTTATTTCTTCTTCGTCTCTAGGACGAATGTGGTCTTTATGACCCGTTCGGCGACTTTCCGTCCGCAACCAACAACGTCAGGCCGACTCAGGTAGGAGCGACAGCGGCGGTCTAGAGGTTGAAGATGATGGGCTTCTCAAAGATATCGTTGTAATTTTCGTTTTTCTTGGGATGCTTTGTATTATTCGTTGTTTTCTTCTAATGCTTCACACAAAAAAAATTTGGGGTTCGGTTCTTTGGCACAAAATTTAGAGAACAAACTTAGAAAGTTAAGTTACAAGGAAGCTTTTTATCCTCTATGTTTCTATACTCGCTAGAGATGCTCTTAGAGTTTCGCAAGCATGAATCCAAGAATAACATGGCATAAGGGGTCTCATTCTTATCCTCCCCGTCTCTCTTCTTGCTACAGTACCTGAGGGTCTCTCTGTGTGTTCCGGGCCAAACCAAGGTCCTCTCCGGCGGTGACGCTCGGAGATGGCTAAGGCGAGGCGCCGGCTTCCCCACTGTACACAGTAGGTCTAGTTGTAGCTGTTGTTCCTCTATGGAGTCTTGGAGTAGGCTACTAGATCTCTACGGCCAGATCTGGTACGACCTGGGTCTCGTTTACGTCGCCGTCAAGCTTTGGTGGCAGGAGATTTTTCGTGTGGCAAGGCTTAGCTCATGGATCTCCATTAATAAGGCTGCGAGTTCTCCCGTTCGGTTGGTCTGGCGCGCCATCGAGCGGTCGTCATCGAGCTTCTCTGATGCACTTCCAAGAAGGAAGACAGAGGAGGAGTTCTTCGGTGCGGGCTCTTTCAATAAGCGTCTCCACCTTCTAATTTGTAGAAGCGGTGATGTGAGCTTCCTTCTGGCCGGCCATGGTGGCGAGGAGAAGGAGTAGAGCAGCGTTACGTTGCGTTCTTCAAATCCAAAGGGTGGTGGGGAACCTTGCTGCAAGTTGGAGTTGATCCCATGGTGGCCGCTGCTCGCCGCCATGATTTGAGGCTGATGAGGCAGCCACTCCAGATGCCCATGAAAGCATCAACCAAACCTCCAAGACGGAGGCCCTGTGATGGATTTCCCGTGGCGTTCAACGCTCTATTCTTCCCAAGTGGTTTCGTTCCCGGTGAAGGAGAGAGTGGCCGACGGTGGAGTCCCAGTTATCCCGGTGGAGGAGAAGAAAGACTTGATTGCTTTTCTTACATATTTTCTAGGGTCCTTTCTGCTAAATTGCAGGACTGGTCTATACTCGTTTCTTTCTGGTCCTGTATTAACTTTGTACCCCCACCGTATATGATATGAATGGAGCTCTAGGCCCTTTTGGGCCTTTCCCTTTAAAAAAAAGAATAACATGGCATGGGCAGGGCTGGGCCAGACGGTGCTTGACCCGCATCGGGGCATGTGATCTACTCGCATCACATCAACGCGTCTAGTGTCATAATAACACACTGTCATAGTACATAGTAGCCAGCTTCTCCCATCACATGTGTAACCGCAAACCACCTAATCTCCAGTGAACTTAGCTGTAATGATACTCCTGTTTTTTTTTTTTTTTTTGCGAATCGATGATACTCCTGGTCAAAGAACGTGTAGCACGCTTTGCGGGGAGTCGCTGTCCTTCCGATTTTGTACAACATAATTTTGTTATGGTTAGAGATACTTTGCTGCTACCAGCCACCTATTAAATTATGGATAGTGTGGAGTTGAGAAATATATTGTATGAGCCAATGAACATATATATAATATGTCGAGCTGGTTTCCCACCCAGTTTCGAACATGCGAAAGCCCTCAAACCGACTGATTGTGCGCAGTTATTTTTCTCGGTAGGACAAAAGAAGGTAGGCAACGGTATTTTAGGTTTTCGGAAACACCAGAAATACCGGCTGAAATAGTGGCTGAGATTTGTCAAACCAATTTATAACTTCGTTCAAAATTCTGAAAATTGAGCAAACTGTGTAAATTTCGTCCGTTAGTATTTTTGTAGGTGGTCACCGGGAAAACCGTTTCCGGTGAGATCGTTACCTCAATACCGGTTGAGAAAAATATCTCTGATTGTGCCTAACGCTAGCGCATCCACAACACGTAGTAGGAATTAGCAGCCCTCGCGCCCAGGAGGTGTATCATGTCAGCAAAAGAGTGGAGCCCTTATTTTCCGGAACCAAAAAAATTAGTTTAGTCTCCCGAAAAACAAAATGCGAGCGGTTTTGGAGGTGGCGCAGAACAGCACCCGTATATGGAACCGAAAAACGTCGAATTCAAAATTTGCCGGTAAAGTGATCATCGCAAACAAGCTTAAAAACTGAAATTCAAACATTAGGGGCATATTTCGATAGTCTTGATCGCTAAATACATTGCATTTGAGGTGGTCGGCAGCGACCACCTCCAAAAGTTAACTAATTTCACCGGCGGCGACCTACTGTGTGCGCCGCGGAAGACTACGCCGCCGGCGGCCTACTCGGAGTCGAGGTCGACGACCTCCTGCTTCACGCGGCGGACGGCCGCCTTCTTCTGTGCCGCCTCGTACTCGCACTCGCACGGACGGCTTCCGCCTCCTCGCGGCGGAATCGCGCGCGCCTCGACGGCGAAGATGACGGACACCTGCTGGACCGCCGTCGCCTCCTTGTCGTCGTTGAGGACGTAGTCCCCCGACTGCAACTGGAGGTTGCGCACTGGCACCTCCTCCTCCTCCTCCTCGCTGCTGCTGTCGGCGGGCCACGCTAGCGCAAGGCGCTGGACCAACTGGGGTCTGACGCCGCCAGGAAGCTCGCGGGCTACGCGAATAGCTACGCGAATTTCAGTTTTTAAGCTCCAGTTTCTCGAGCCCCCGAACAAATTATACGGGCCAGCCCACCAATTCGGACTCCGTTCTGCGCCACTTTCGATCCGAACCCGTAAATCCGCCGGAAAAATCCAGGTCCGACGGGATTTACGTACTCTGTTGGAGATGCTCTTAGCTTCCTTGAAAAGCACGTTTGAGCTTCTCAACAACTCGAGGCTCCATCGTAGACTGACGTTTCGTCCCACCCTGCTTCCTTGCAGATATTCCACCGGTTTATACACGTTACATACTTACATCTGTAATTAAATGGGATGGTGGTGAGCTGCTGCTTGCATGTAATGATGTGCATGTGTATAATCAAAAGGAAGACTTAAACGGGAGATTGTGGGGCAGCGGCTGCATTTTTTTTCTTGAACAAGCAAAGGCGCCAGAGGCACCAAATTTATTCAGCTCATGAACAGATTACAGCGTGTATTACAATGCCTTGGAAGACCGAGTTCTGAAGCAATATAGCAGTCAGACAAGGCATTCTAGCATGAGCCGAATTTTCACAACTAAAGATAGGCTCAGACATTGACTGCCTGATGGCCTGTTGTTCACAACTATGAGCTGCCTCTCTTAAATCCCTGTTAATATGGTAAATCTTGGGCGATAGTGCCTTGAGGCCTCCTTGTACTCAGCAATAAGATGTCGAATTTCCCAAAGAACTTGTGGGTCAGATGTTGTTCTGGTAGCAGCAGCTTTGGCAAGAGATAAATTGTCTGTGAGAAAAGTGACATGCTGAAGTTTAAGAAGTACTGCGACCTTTGCACCAAGGAGAAGTGCAGAAGCTTCTGCTTGAAGTGTAGATGGCCTTGTCGTTGTGGAGGCCTGGATGAAATTTTTTGTGGTGCTCTGCTCCTCTTGGAATTGACAAAATATACCTAGTCCTGTAGCCAAGCTCCTTTCTATTCCTGGAGATCTTCTCTTTTTCCATGCTGCATCCGAATACACTTTAGGTCCAGTTATGGCAAGATCAGACCTAATGGTATTCCCTGGTACTGGGAGTGAGTTGCTTGCATTGACTTGATCATTCGGTTGTACCTGCAAGTGAGATTCACTGAAATTGCACAATTCCAAATTATTGTGAATTGCCTGAGCGTTAAGATTAATCTGGTAAGACTCTCCATTTTTCCTATCAAAGAGGCAATCATTCCTGGACTTCCAAATGCACCACATAAAAGTTAAAACATTTTGTATAGAAGCATGTGGGTGATTCATATTTAGCAAGTTCAGAAGAATTTGTGTCAATGAGTTGCAGTTTAGAGTGAGAATATCAGTACAAATGAACCAAGGAGAGTCGAACCAAGCAGCCCTAACAAAGTGACAGGTGAAAAATAGATGGATGTCATCCTCCTCAAGTCCACACCTGCAACAAAGGGTACTTATATGTTTGGAGAACTTACCTGCTCGAGCTCCCATTGGTATAGCCTTACGCAGAAACTGCCAAGCAAAAACTTGTATTCTCGGGGTGATCTGTTTGGTGTGCCATACCTGATTGAGGAGCTGAATAGTAGCAGGAGGTACCCGCCTTGGCGTAGGCTCCCCAAGCTCCTGTAGTCTCTGCAAACAAGCACGATATGCACTTTTTGAATTCCACTTTCCATTAGGGGTTAACTTCCAACACAAAATATCTTGATCTTGGGAATTAATAATTGGAGTCTCTCTGATGATTTGAGCTGTGGGCTGTCGGAATAAAGTGTTAATGAGTTGATCGTTCCAAACCTGCTGATTGGGTAGCGAAAGGTCTTTGACTACCGCTGGATAAACAAAATTCGAGTTTTGAATTATCAAATCATCATAGATACCTTCCCAAGCTTGGCACCAGGGTGTGCTCCAGATTGAGATGTTGCATTGGGTTATTTGATAGAAAGAATGGGTCCGTAGGAGGGGAAGACGCTTGAGGACAGAGGCCCAGAAAGCTGATTTGGCACATTGGGCTTTGGGCGCCAAATAGAGCAGTCATGGAAATATTTGGATTTCAGAATTTTGTGAAGAAGATCATCGGGATGGTCAGCGATCCTTAGTCTGATCATCCTCTTCATCCAGCGAGGCGACTTCCGACGTTCGTTTCCTAGCCGAGCCTCCATTAACTATAGCTCTGCCTGACCAGCCACCGCGAGACCCTGTTCTACCACCAAACTGTCGGTTCGCCACTATTGGCTGATTTGCTCTGCGTGTCGCCAACATCCAAGAGCCATATTGTAGTTGTTTATCCTCCCAAACTCCGTCTCCACACTCCTCATGATCATGACCAACGAGGCCACATCGTTTACAGAAGAAAGGAACCTTCTCATATTTCACCGCTAGTCTTTTCCTTCCCTCTGGTAATGTAAGAGACACAAAACGAGGCAGAGGCTTGGATACCTGGACTCTAACCCTTATGCGAACGTAATTACCTTCAAAGAATAATTTTGGGAACATCTGCACTTCCTTCACATTCCCAATCCGTCTTGCAAGATCATCCACCACCACCTGTTTCCTGTATAGCTCGGGTATTTCATGAATTTGTGCCCATACGTGCATGCCTCCAAAGATCACCTCTGCTGGATCCCCTAGACCATCATAGTCCTCTATCAACAATCCCCAACCTCTGAAAGTCCAAGGTCCTTGATGGACAACCTTTTTCCAATCTGCGAGACAGTGCATCTGGAAGATGAATAAGTTTTCCCCCACTTCGCGACAGATCGGATCTTTAGCCAGGTTCCATATACTCTTCATCTTCTCGAACAAGGCTTCCGCACTAAAGGACCGAATAGTTTGCACCTTGCCGATCGCTAACCATCTCGCCGACTTCTGAAACTCCTTCGCCGCCTCCACTCCAATGACAACGTCATCGATCTCGTCGTCGTTCAACTCCAGATGACTCAATATATCATCTATCTCCCCTTCCTGACCACCCGAGGAACCAGCCGGGGCTTTCCCCGTCTCATCCGCCATCTTAATAGAACCAAACCCTAGATCACTTCCAGCCACACGCGCCAGGGCAACCTGCACCCGAGACGGAGTGATGTCTACGGGTGCTTCTATTCTTGTAGACAGTGTTGGGCCTCCAAGAGCAGAGGTTTGTAGAACAGCAGCAAGTTTCCCTTAAGTGGATCACCCAAGGTTTATCGAACTCTGGGAGGAAGAGGTCAAAGATATCCCTCTCATGCAACCCTGCAACCACAAAGCAAGAAGTCTCTTGTGTCCCCAACACACCTAATAGGTGCACTAGTTCGGCGAAGAGATAGTGAAATACAGGTTGTATGAATAAATATAAGCAGTAGCAACGGCACCAGAAAAGTGCTTGCTGGCGTGCAGTTGATTGTAGTAATATTGCAGGAAGTAAATATGCAGTAAAACAGTAAACAAGCAGCGATAGCAGTATTTAGGAACAAGGCCTAGGGATCATACTTTCACTAGTGGACACTCTCAACATTGATCACATAAAATAAATAGATAGATGCTAGACTCTACACCCTCTTGTTGGATGATGAACACCACTAACTGTGTAGGATTACACTAACCCTCAATGCCGGAGTTAACAAGCTCCACAATATTCGATGTTCATATTTAAATAACCTTAGAGTGCATGACAGATCAACATAACCAAACCAAGTACTAACATAGCATGCACACTGTCACCTTCACACTACGAAAGGAGGCATAGATCACATCAATACCATCATAGCAATAGTTAAGAGCATCCCCACTCGTTGGCGCTCCCCACGTCCAAATCCGGCGAAATTTTCGTCCGGATTGGATGAAGATTTGGCGTGGGGAGCGCCGAAGTTCCAGCCGTCCCCCCGGCAGGAAACCCCCAACCTCGACCATTTGACATATTTCAAACAAATTCAACATAAAATTTAACAAGTTCGGCAAACAAGAGGACGAGAATTGCTGAAACAAATTCGGCGATAACAGATACAATGTTTAACAAGTGCTGAAACAAATGAAGCACACAATTTCACAATTTTTCAAACAAATTAAGACAGACTAGTTGGCGTCGGCGTTGGCGTTGCCTCGGAGCCTCCATATGTGCTCCACCGGATCATCTTGCAGCAGCTGGTGCATTGTAGAGTCTCGAATCTCCCGGCGCATAGCAATGAAGGCGGCCCATGATGGAGGCACCTGGTGATTAGGGCTGTGCAAGAGGACCTCTCTCTCATATGGTGCTTCTTGCTCGGTCGTAGGAACCGGATGCTTTCGCTCATCTTCAATAATCATGTTGTGTAGGCACACACAGCAGTTCATCACCTCCCACATCTGATCTTTGGACCAAGTCATAGCGGGGAACCGGACGACAACAAATCTCTGCTGTAGGACACCAAATGCTCGCTCGACGTCTTTTCGGCAAGCTTCTTGTTTCTTGACAAACTCGCAAAGTTTGGGGGTGCTAGGGTTGGAGATCGTCTTCACAAATGTTGCCCACTTTGGATAGATACCGTCTGCAAGGTAGTATCCTTTGTTGTAGTGCCGACCATTGATCACATAGTCCACCGGGGGAGCATGACCCTCAACAAGCTTGGAAAAGACCGGGGAGCAGTTTAGGACGTTGATGTCATTGTTGGATCCAGGCATACCAAAGAAAGAGTGCCAAATCCAAAGATCATGGGTAGCCACTGCTTCAAGTATCACGAAGCAGCCTTTTTGTGACCCTTGTACATTCCCTGCCACGCAAACGGACAGTTCTTCCATTGCCAATGCATGCAGTCAATGCTTCCAAGCATCCCTGGAAAACCTCTAGCTTCATTTGTTGCAAGGATCCTTTGAGTGTTTTCGACAGTGGGTGATCTCAAGTAATAGTCCCCGAACATCGCTATGACGGCCCTGCAGAACCGGTAGAAACAATCAAGGGCGGTGGACTCCGCCATGCGAAGATAGTCATCTCGCGAGTATCACCGGGAGCTCCATACGCCAGCATCCTCATAGCCACCGTGCACTTCTGCAGGTGACGAAAATCCAACCAAACCAAGTGCAATCCGCCTTGCATCCGAAGTAGGGATCAAAGTGGCGGATGGCATACACAATTTCCAGAAATAGCTTTCTGCTCATCCTGAAACGACGCCGGAAAACACTCTCACCGTGCAATGGATTGTCGGCGAAGTAGTCGGCGTACAACATGCAGTAGCCCTCCATTCGCTGTCTCGGCTTGCACTTCCGGCGACCTCGTGCCAACCCACCACGCCGACGAGTTGCCAGTCCGCCGTACATGCTTGCCAAGCAACCAAGGATCATCATGTGCTCCTCGTCTTGGGCGGCTGCTGCCATCTCTTCTTGCATAAGCTCGACGAACATCTGCTCCTCCTCTTCGTCCGAGTCCATGGCCGGCGAGGCAAATGGACGAACACCCGACGGGCGTGGTCGAGGCAACCCGAGCCGCGAGCGACGACGAGCAAGCAGGCCGGAAAACAGGCCGGCGGAAGAGCAGCCGGATAGACCGTCGTCCAAACACGGCGGAATATAGGCAGGTGGGGAAGGAGTGGCGGCGCAATCTGGGCAACAAGCCGGCGGGGTGGTGCCGGCGGCGAGAGAGATACGAGGGGTGGGGGAGATTTTGAGCGACGTGGCGGTGGGGTTCGTGCGTCGAGTCACCGACGGATCGGGCCCTTCCCCGCTTTTCACTCGTCCGGAGTCCCCGAGAGCTCCCCGGGGGCCGGGGGTGCGTGGGATCGCCGGATGGATTTAGGCCCAAATCCGGACGAAAACGAGGAACCGGGGGCGCGACTGGGCCGAATTACGCCGTCCGGATGGAAAAAACGCTCGCCGGGGGCCTCGTCGGGGGGACGAGTGGAGATGCTCTAACATCATAATCTACAAGAGATCACAATCATAGCCTACGCCAAGTACTACACGATGCACACACTGTCACCATTACACCGTGCAGGAGGAATAAACTACTTTAATAACATCACTAGAGTAGCACACAGATAAATTGTGATACAAAACACATTGCACTCATAAAAAGATATAAATAAGCACTTCACTTTGCCATTCATAGCAGTGAATATAGCCTAAGAGACCCACACGGTGCACACACTGTCACCTTTACACACGTGGGACAAGGAGTCTCCGGAGATCACATAAGTAAAACCCACTTGACTAGCATAATGACATCTAGATTACAAGCATCATCATATGAATCTCAATCATGTAAGGCAGCTCATGAGATTATTGTATTGAAGTACATAGGAGAGAGATTAACCACATAGCTACCGGTACAGCCCCGAGCCTCGATGGAGAACTACTCCCTCCTCATGGGAGACAGCAGCGTTGATGAAGATGGCGGTGGTGTCGATGGAGGAGCCTTCCGGGGGCACTTCCCCGTCCCGGCGGAGTGCCGGAACAGAGACTCCTGTCCCCCAGATCTTGGCTTCGCGATGGCGGCGGCTCTGGAAGGTTTTCTCTGGTTTCGTCGAACGTCCTAGGGTTTTCGCGACGGAGACCTTAAGTAGGCGGAAGGGCAGCCTCGGAGGGGCCACGGGGGGCCCACACACTAGGGGGGCGCGCCCACCCCCTTGGCCACGCCGCCCTGTGGGGTGGGGCCCTCCCGGCTCCCCTCCGGCCCTCCTTCGGTGCTCCGGAAGCTTCCGGGAAAAATAGGATGTTGGGCGTTGATTTCGTCCGATTCCGAGAATATTTCCTTACTAGGATTTCCGAAACCAAAAACAGCGAAAACGAGAGCCGGCACTTCGGCATCTCGTCAATAGGTTAGTTCCGGAAAACGCATAAATATGACATAAAGTATGTATAAAACATGTAGATATCATCAATAATGTGGCATGGAACATAAGAAATTATCGATACGTCGGAGACGTATCAGCATCCCCAAGCTTAGTTCCGCTCGTCCCGAGCAGTGTAAACGATAACAAAGATAATTTCTGGAGTGACATGCCATCATAATCTTGATCATACTATTGTAAGCATATGTAATGAATGCAGCGATCAAAACAATGGTAAATGACATGAGTAAACAAATGAATCATAAAGCACAGACTTTTCATGAATAGTACTTTCAAGACAAGCATCAATAAGTTTTGCATAAGAGTTAACTCATAAAGCAATAAATTCATAGTAAAGCATTGAAGCAACACAAAGCATGATTAAGTTTCAGCGGTTGCTTTCAACTTGTAACATGTATATCTCCATGATAGTTTGTCAATGCAAAGAAATATAACAAGTGCAATTTGCAAGTATGTAGGAATCAATGCACAGTTCACACAAGTGTTTGCTTCTTGAGGTGGAGAGAAATAGGTGAACTGACTCAACAATAAAAGTAAAAGAATGGCCCTTCGCGAGAGGAAGCATTGATTGCTATATTTGTGCTAGAGCTTTGGTTTTGAAAACAAGAAACAATTTTGTCAACGGTAGTAATAAAGCATATGCATTATGTAAATTATATCCTACAAGTTGCAAGCCTCATGCATAATATACCAATAGTGCCCGCACCTTGTCCTAATTAGCTTGGACTACCGGGATCATCGCAATACACATGTTTTAACCAAGTGTCACAAAGGGGTACCTCTATGCCTCTGTACAAAGGTCTAAGGAGAAAGCTCGCATTTTGGATTTCTCGCTTTTGATTATTCTCAACTTAGACATCCATACCGGGACAACATAGACAACCGATAATTGACTCCTCTTTAATGCATAAGCATGTAGCAACAATTAATGTTCTCATATGAGATTGAGGATATATGTCCAAAACTGAAACTTCCACCATGATTCATGGCTTTAGTTAGCGGCCCAATGTTCTTCTCTAACAATATGCATGCTCTAACCAATAAGTGGTAAATCTCCCTTACTTCAGACAAGACGGACATGCATAGCAACTCACATGATATTCAATAAAGAGTAGTTGATGGCGTCCCCGGGAACATGGTTATCGCACAACAAGCAACTTAATAAGAGATAAAGTGCATAAGTACATATTCAATACCACAATAGTTTTTAAGCTATTTGTCCCATGAGCTATATATTGCAAAGGTAAAGAATGGAAATTTTTAAAGGTAGAACTCAAGCAATTTACTTTGGAATGGCGGAGAAATACCATGTAGTAGGTAGGTATGGTGGACACAAATGGCATAGTGGTTGGCTCAAGGATTTTGGATGCATGAGAAGTATTCCCTCTCGATACAAGGTTTAGGCTAGCAAGGTTATTTGAAACAAACACAAGGATGAACCGGTGCAGCAAAACTCACATAAAAGACATATTGTAAACATTATAAGACTCTACACCGTCTTCCTTGTTGTTCAAAACTCAATACTAGAAATTATCTAGACTTTAGAGAGACCAAATATGCAAACCAAATTTAGCAAGCTCTAGGTGTTTCTTCATTAATGGGTGCAAAGTATATGATGCAAGAGCTTAAACATGAGCACAACAATTGCCAAGTATCAAATTATTCAAGACATTTTAGAATTACTACATGTAGCATTTCCCGATTCCAACCATATAACAATTTAACGAAGAAGATTCAACCTTCGCCATGAATACTATGAGTAAAGCCTAAGGACATATTTGTCCATATGCAACAGCGAAGCGTGTCTCTCTCCCACACAATGAATGCTAGGATCCATTTTATTCAAACAAAACAAAAACAAAAGCACACAGACGCTCCAAGTAAACTACATAAGATGTGACCGAATAAAAATATAGTTTCAAGAGAAGGAACCTGATAATTTGTCGATGAAGAAGGGGATGCCTTGGGCATCCCCAAGCTTAGATGCTTGAGTCTTCTTGAAATATGCAGGGATGAACCACGGGGGCATCCCCAAGCTTAGAGCTTTCACTCTTCTTGATCATAGTATATCATCCTCCTCTCTTGACCCTTGAAAACTTCCTCCACACCAAACTCGAAACAAACTCATTAGAGGGTTAGTGCATAATCAAAATTCACATGTTCAGAGGTGACACAATCATTCTTAACACTTCTGGACATTGCCCAAAGCTACTGGAAGTCAATGGAACAAAGAAATCCATCCAACATAGCAAAAGAAGCAATGCGAAATAAAAGACAGAATCTGTCAAAACAGAATAGTCCGTAAAGACGAATTTTATTGAGGCACCAGACTTGCTCAGATGAAAATGCTCAAATTGAATGAAAGTTGCGTACATATCTGAGGATCACTCACGTAAATTGGCATAATTTTCTGAGTTACCTACAGAGAATTAGGCCCAGATTCGTGACAGCAAGAAATCTGTTTCTGCGCAGTAATCCAAATCTAGTATGAACCTTACTATCAAAGACTTTACTTGGCACAACAATGCAATAAAAATAAGATAAGGAGAGGTTGCTACAGTAGTAACAACTTCCAAGACTCAAAATAAAAAACAAAATTACTGTAGTAAAATAAACACATGGGTTATCTCCCAAAAAGTTCTTTCTTTATAGCCATTAAGATGGGCTCAGCAGTTTTAATGATGCACTCGCAAGAAATAGTATTTGAAGCAAAAGAGAGCATCAAGAGGCAAATTCAAAACACATTTAAGTCTAACATGCTTCCTATGCATAGGAATCTTGTAAATAAACAAGTTCATGAAGAGCAAAGTGACAAGCATAGGAAGATAGAACAAGTGTAACTTCAAAATTTTCAGCACATAGAGAGGTGTTTTAGTAACATGAAAATTTCCACAACCATATTTTCCTCTCTCATAATAATATCCAGTAGCATCATGAGCAAACTCAACAATATAAGTATCACATAAAACATTCTTATCATGAGTCTCATGCATAAAATTAGTACTACTCCCAACATAAGCATAGTTATTCTTATTAATTGTAGTAGGAGCAAATTCAACAAAGTAGCTATCATTATTATTCTCATCATCAAATATAGGAGGCATATTGTAATCATAATCAAATTTATCCTCCATAACAGGCGGTACTAAAAGACTACTATCATTATAATCATCATAAATAGGAGGCAAAGTATCATCAAAGTAAATTTTCTCCTCAATGCTTGGGGGACTAAAAAGATCATGCTCATCAAAACCAGCTTCCCCAAGCTTAGAATTTTCCATATCATTAGCAACAATGGTATTCAAAGTATTCATGCTAATATGTTCCATGGGTTTTTTAATTTTCGGATCAAACCATCCATGTCTTAAATCAGGAAATAGAATAAGAAGCTTATTGTTGTCCATTATGCCAAACTAGTGTAAACAAGAAACAAAAAGATGCAATTGCAGGATCTAAAGGAAATAGCTTCGAGCACACACACAACGGCGCCAGAAAAGTACTCAACCTGGGACCGGAGTATGAGTGCCTTTTACCTTTCCTCGCCGGCAACGGCGCCAGAAAAGTGCTTGATGTCTACGGGTGCTTCTATTCTTGTAGACAGTGTTGGGCCTCCAAGAGCAGAGGTTTGTAGAACAGCAGCAAGTTTCCCTTAAGTGGATCACCCAAGGTTTATCGAACTCAGGGAGGAAGAGGTCAAAGATATCCCTCTCATGCAACCCTGCAATCACAAAGCAAGAAGTCTCTTGTGTCCCCAACACACCTAATAGGTGCACTAGTTCGGCGAAGAGATAGTGAAATACAGGTGGTATGAATAAATATAAGCAGTAGCAACGGCACCAGAAAAGTGCTTGCTGGCGTGCAGTTGATTGTAGTAATATTGCAGGAAGTAAATATGCAGTAAAACAGTAAACAAGCAGCGATAACAGTATTTAGGAACAAGGCCTAGGGATCATACTTTCCCACTAGAAGAGCGGACTTTCAGAACCCGGCGGCATTTGATCCTGCCGCAAGTCGCCATTTCATTGGTCTACCAATGTGTGTGGGGCACAGGCATGCTAGTGTATTTTATCGTATACGCGAGAAGAAAAGACAAGGTTCAGAGCGCGTGGGCCACCGTCCGTGCAGCAGCACACTTGGGCCACCGTACGTGCAGCAGCATCGTCCGTGCGCACTCAGGATGCCGGCCGCGATGCGCTGACGGAGCCGGCGCCGCATCCCATGCCGGAGAGGTTCAAGGTCTTGCCGTCGGGGCGAATCCGGTAGCGTCCGCGTCCACGTCCACGTCGGCCACAGCAAGATCGTCCACGTTCGCCACCGCCGTCCCGCCAGCGCCTCCTCCTCCTTCCCCGGCCGCCGGCGTCGCCCTCCTGAATATTGATGCCGACCTCCACGTCGTCGCGCGGGACGCGGAGCGCCGAGGCCACCGTCCGTGCAGCAGCACACGAGAGGCCTATGAGGCTGCGGCCACCGCGGCGCGGCACCCGTACGCGAGCGCGCCATCGCCAGGCTGTTCCCGACCTCGCCCGCGTGCACGCACGCCAGGGCCGGCAACCACGCCGCCCGTCACCGCACTGGTCGCGCGCATGCCTGCTGTCGAGTGCCCTCCGCTACTTTGCCCCAGCTACACGGCACGACAGCTTTGCCCCAAGGTCACGCCGTCGTCGGTAGAGAAACGGATATGGACTTGTGGTCCCGTGGTGGGACTGGCCATTGCTTCTTTTTTCAGAGGCGGGTCCCACTACTGTATTCAGTTTGTATTGCAGAGTATCATCAAAACAAAAACAACACCGACGTGGACCACTTCATTGTGCTGCACCATTTAAAACGTGCCGCGTGGGCAGAGCATATGCCGCCCGGTTCAACTGTGAGTTTTCCCACTAGTGGACACTCTCAACATTGATCACATAAAATAAATAGATAGATGCTAGACTCTACACCCTCTTGTTGGATGATGAACACTGATACGCGTACAGCACGCGTCCGTTGGGAACCCCAAGAGGAAGGTGTGATGCGTACAGCGGCAAGTTTTCCCTCAGAAAGAAACCAAGGTTTATCGAACCAGGAGGAGCCAAGAAGCACGTTGAAGGTTGATGGCGGCGAGATGTAGTGCGGCGCAACACCAGAGATTCCGGCGCCAACGTGGAACCTGCACAACACAACCAAAGTACTTTGCCCCAACAAAACAGTGAGGTTGTCAATCTCACCGGCTTGCTGTAACAAAGGATTAGATGTATAGTGTGGATGATGATTGTTTGCAAAGAACAGTAAAAAGAACAATAGCAGCAGATTTGTATTTCAGTATAAAAGAATGGACCGGGGTCCACAGTTCACTAGAGGTGTCTCTCCCATAAGATAGCATGTTGGGTGGACAAATTACAGTCGGGCAATTGACAAATAGAGAGGGAATAATAATGCACATACATGACATGATGAGTATTGTGAGATTTAATTGGGCATTACGACAAAGTACATAGACCGCTATCCAGCATGCATCTATGCCTAAAAAGTCCACCTTCAGGTTATCATCCGAACCCCTTCCAGTATTAAGTTGCAAAACAACAGACAATTTCATTAAGTATGGTGCGTAATGTAATCAATAACTACATCCTCGGACATAGCATCAATGTTTTATCCCTAGTGGCAACAAGTACATCCATAACCTTAGAGGTTTCTGTCACTCCCCCAGATTCACGGAGACATGAACCCACTATCGAGCATAAATAGTCCCTCTTGGAGTTAAGAGCAAAAACTTGGCCAGAGCCTCTACTAATAACGGAGAGCATGCAAGATCATAAACAACACATAGGTAATAGATTGATAATCAACATAACATAGTATTCTCTATCCATCGGATCCCGACAAACACAACATATAGAATTACAGATAGATGATCTTGATCATGTTAGGCAGCTCACAAGATCCGACAATGAAGCACATGAGGAGAAAACAACCATCTAGCTACTGCTATGGACCCATAGTCCAGGGGTGAACTACTCACTCATCACTCCGGAGGCGACCATGGCGGTGAAGAGTCCTCCGGGAGATGATTCCCCTCTCCGGCAGGGTGCCGGAGGCGATCTCCAGAATCCCCCGAGATGGGATTGACGGCGGCGGCGTCTCTGTAAGGTTTTCCGTATCGTGGCTCTCGGTACTGGGGGTTTCGCGACGAAGGCTTTAAGTAGGCAGAAGGGCAATGCGGGGGGCCACACGAGGGCCCCACACGCCAGGCCGGCGCGGCCAAGGGCCAGGCCGCGCCGCCCTGTTGTGTCGGCTCCTCGTGGCCCCACTTCCTTTCCCCTCGGTCTTCTGGAAGCTTCGTGCAAAAATAGGACCCTGGGCGTTGATTTCGTCCAATTCCGAGAATATTTCCTTTGTAGGATTTCTGAAACCAAAAACAGCAGAAAACAGCAACTGGCTCTTCGGCATCTCGTTAGTAGGTTAGTGCCGGAAAATGCATAAATACGACATATAATGTGTATAAAACATGTAGATATCATCAATAATGTGGCATGGAACATAAGAAATTATCGATACGTCGGAGACGTATCAAACACCACTAACTGTGTAGGATTACACGAACCCTCAATGCCGTAGTTAACAAGCTCCGCAATATTCGATGTTCATATTTAAATAACCTTAGAGTGCATGACAGATCAACATAACCAAACCAAGTACTAACATAGCATGCACACTGTCACCTTCACACTACGAAAGGAGGCATAGATCACATCAATACCATCATAGCAATAGTTAACTTCATAATCTACAAGAGATCACAATCATAGCCTACGCCAAGTACTACACGATGCACACACTGTCACCATTACACCGTGCAGGAGGAATAAACTACTTTAATAACATCACTAGAGTAGCACACAGATAAATTGTGATACAAAACACATTGCAATCATAAAGAGATATAAATAAGCACTTCACTTTGCCATTCATAACAGTGAATAAGTATTCTGTGAAATATAGCCTAAGAGACCCACACGGTGCACACACTGTCACCTTTACACACGTGGGACAAGGAGTCTCCGGAGATCACATAAGTAAAACCCACTTCACTAGCATAATGACATTTAGATTACAAGCATCATCATATGAATCTCAATCATGTAAGGCAGCTCATGAGATTATTGTATTGAAGTACATAGGAGAGAGATTAACCACATAGCTACCGGTACAGCCCCGAGCCTCGATGGAGAACTACTCCCTCCTCATGGGAGACAGCAGCGTTGATGAAGATGGCGGTGGTGTCGATGGAGGAGCCTTCCGAGGGCATTTCCCCGGCCCGGCGGAGTGCCGGAATAAAGACTCCTGTCCCCCAGATCTTGGCTTCGCGATGGCGGCGGCTCTGGAAGGTTTTCTCTGGTTTCGTCGAACGTCCTAGGGTTTTCGCGACGGAGACCTTAAGTAGGCGGAAGGGCAGCCTCGGAGGGGCCACGGGGGGCCCACACACTAGGGGGCGCGCCCACCCCCTTGGCCGCGCCGCCCTGTGGGGTGGGGCCCTCCTGGCTCCCCTCTGGCCCTTCTTCGGTGCTCTGGAAGCTTCCGGGAAAAATAGGATGTTGGGCGTTGATTTCGTCCGATTCCGAGAATATTTCCTTACTAGGATTTCTGAAACCAAAAACAGCAGAAAACAGGAACTGGCACTTCGGCATCTCGTCAATAGGTTAGTTCCGGAAAACGCATAAATATGACATAAAGTATGTATAAAACATGTAGATATCATCAATAATGTGGCATGGAACATAAGAAATTATCGATACGTCGGAGACGTATCACGGAGCTTCGAGGAGATCAGGCACAAAGAGATCTCACGAGGGCGATGCCGCCGCCTCCAGAGCACTAAACCCTAAACGAGAGGGTAGCTAACATATGTTACATAAGATCAAGATGGTTTTTGTGTTCTAGAATCTAGACTGTTGTATATTCTAAACTCATCGTAAGACCATTTTTAAAGTTGTTCTAAGAGAAATCATATAGTTCAAACCCAACCGGACCAACGGTCCAACAAAAGAAAAAGCAATCCAATGGTTTTGATGCATTTAAGCTATTTGTGTTTTAAAAAATTAGAAAAATATTTTCGAATCTCAAAGGATGTAAACCTCTCATGACAAGTAGATCTACATAGATAAACTTATTATAAAACCTACTAACCATGATGGCGCGCGTTGCCTCACCCGCCCATTTTTACGATAGTAATGGTAAGAACTTGCAATAATGATTTAAATCCTGGTCAGTAATCGAAGATGATAAATTTAGAAACATAAAACACTTTGACAGTAGAAAGATTATATAAAAATTGAGTATTTAAAATTACGATATCGACCATGCTAATAACTTTGCTTTCTGGTTTTCCAACCAAATAGCATCCCTGTCAATGTAAAATCAAGATAAACCTCAGTTTGGACCCAAACAAAATTTAATTGCTGAGGGAACCTACGTATAAACATACATATCCATGTAGCAACCATTGGCGTAAGCCTTTAAACTGTCTTCCGGAAAATAGTACAAAGCATGGCATGATGAATATCAAATTTGTAAAGCTTGACCTACTTCTGCCGCGCGCAAAGGTGTTAGTTGACAATAATATATGACGGAACTAACTAAATACCAAACAATGAGATTAAAATCTCCGCAAACAAGCCAAGGACCGGAGATAGAAGGAAGGATGGAGAGCATCTCGTCAACAAAGGCAGCGGTGAGGGAGTGATTTGCGGGGCATAGACGTTAGTGATGGTGATGGAGAGGTCGATCGGTGGTGGTGGAGGCTAGGACGGTGGTGAGGGTGAAAATGCGCGGGGTGGAGGAGACGAGGGAGAAGGCAGATGGATCCCAAGCGGTGACCATGCCTCCTCGGCTGCCATCGGCATCACGCGAGGAGAAGCAAGAGAGGCGGGAGGGGAGGAACGAGCGGAGCTTGCCGAGAGAAAGCTAGGCAAGTTTCGATTCCTGGATGCAAACGACATTGGGGTTGGCGTCGGTGACAGCGTCGCGGACAATCACACACTTATCATCGTCGCTGAGCCCTTGAGTGTTCCAGGAAAGCACAACAAGATTTTTGGAGGTGCGACTATCCATTAAAACAAAGCAAGCACCGGGGAACAAACACAGAGGGGTACAGACATGGGGAGTACATTGTTACACAAGACATAGCACGATGCAGAGGGAAAATAAGATGCGGCACGAGACATAGAGATACAAGCGAACGAGCAGACGAAGGAGACAATGGCGAGCGCACGCAGGCCACGGCTGCTGTTGGTTCCTTTTGGCGGCTAAGCATCGACGTTTGGTTTGGTGAAAAACACCCCTAACTTCAACCAGGCCTCGCCACCGCTTTCATTGGTTTGGTGAACGCCCTGGCTCTCCATGAGCTCCCCCTCTCCGATCGCCGGTTCACTTCGACCAACCGACGCTCTCCTCCCACCCTTGCTAGATTAGAACTTCCCAAACTCCGCCCTCGCCTCTCGCCCCCGCACCACCTCCGACCACTTTCCGCTCCTCACCACCGCAACCACAACCATACCTGCGTCTCACCGTTTCTTCTTCAAAAATTCTTGGCTTCTCCATCCCGAGTTTCTCAATTCCACCATCCCCGACTGGACACTTGTACCACCTGGAGCAAACGCTGCTGCTACCATCGCTACTAAGGTGAAAAGATACTGTTTTGCTGCCAAGGTTTCGAACACAAATTTATTCCTAGAAATGATAATGATTGCAAGTTTATTATTGATCTCTTTGATTTTCTGGAGGAGCCCCGTGTCCTTTCAGGTGCCGAGGCCTCACTCCGCGCTGATGCTCGTCATGCCCTTGAGCTTTCCGTGCGGACGCAGGCGGCCTTTTGGAAGCAGCGGGGGAAGTTCCGCGCCGTCCACGAGGGCGACGAGAACACCCGCTTCTTTCATGCCATGGCGTCGCAACGCTACCGCAGGAACATGATTCGCGGCCTTGAGGTTGGAGGCACGGTCGTCGTGGCTCATTGCGGGAAAGCCGAGGCGCTGCACGCCTTCTACTCCGTCCTTCTGGGGCGTGCCCGCGACACTGCCTGGGCCTTCGACCTTGATCGGCTCTACTCCAACTCTCGCCGGGTCGACGGTCCGAGGCTGGTGGCCCCCTTCACCGAGGCCGAGGTTAGGGCGGCGGTGGCTGGGCTGGACCGCTCCAGCGCTCCTGGCCCGGACGGACTCGGGCCCAGCTTCTTCCAGGCTGCGTGGCCATCCGTTGGGACAGACATGATGCGCCTCATTGACGCCTTCCATGCCGGCTCGGCGGACATTGAGCGCATCAACCGCGCCCACATCATCCTGCTGCCCAAGCGCGATGGCGTCCTACCCTCCAGTGGGTTCCGCCCCGTCTCGCTCCAGAATTGTGACATGAAGATCATTTGCAAGGTGCTCACCACTCGCCTCCAGGCTCAGATCGCAGATGTGATCGATGTGGATCAGTCGGGTTTCATCGCCGGCCGCAGTATATCTGAAAACTTCGTCTATGCCACGGAGATGGTGCAATGCTGTTTTAAGCGTCGCGCCCCCACCTTGGTCCTCAAGCTCGACTTCGCGAAGGCCTTCGACTCCATCGACTGGGGGAGCCTCCGCAGGGCCCTTCTTGCGCGTGGCTTGCCGCCGCTGTGGTGTGATTGGATGGATGCTATCTTCCACTCCTCAAAGTCCGCCGTGGTCCTCAATGGTGTGCCTGGAAGATGGATCAACTGCAAGCGGGGGCTCAGGCAAGGGGACCCCCTATCCCCTTACCTCTTCCTCATCGTCACCGACGTCCTTCAGCTGCTTGTCAAACATGATGGTGTCCTCCAACACCCTCTGGTTGACGGGCGCCCCCCGCTCGTGCTGCAGTACGCTGACGACATGCTCATCATCCTCCGCGCTGAGCCCGAGGCCGCGGAGAGGCTCAAGGGCATCCTCGACGACTTCGCCGCCGCCACTGGCCTCGTCATCAACTTCTCCAAGAGCACCCTCGTGCCCATGTCCATGGACCCCGAGTCGCTCTCTTCCGCCGCCCAGGTGCTGGGTTGTGTGGTGGAGGGTTTCCCCCAGACCTACCTCGGCCTGCCGCTCTCCTGCGACAAGCTCGCGCTCGAGGCGTTCGCGCCTCTCATCGCCAAGGCCGACAAGTACCTC
>NC_061510.1:80149978-80171942 GCF_022539505.1 Lolium rigidum
GTTTGGTATTTTTTTTTTCGAATGTTCACCGGGGGGAGAGGTTCCCCACCTGAATATATTGAAAAAAAAGGGCAGACCCAGATCGTTTACAGCAGAGAGATAGAGAGGCAGCGAGGAGGAGTCACATGAGGAGGGGAGGGAGGGTTTTAGGTACCGCCTAGGCACACATGCCAGGCATCGACCCCGGGATGTTGAGTAGCAGGGAACCGACCACGCCACAAGGTTGCATCATCCCGGCACAGCTTAAGGAGAAGAGGGAGAGAGGGCACCGCCCCCCTAAACACGGCCGCGTTCCGCTGCTTCCAAAGCTGCCAGCAGCAGAGCAGGGTAAAGGCGGGCGCCGTCTCCACGGTGATCGACTGCGGCATGGGCAGGAGATGGAGGTCCCTGACGTGCGCATCGCGCGGCCCCACGACGCCGATCGTCGACCAGAAGCGGGCAGCCACGTGACAGTGCAGCGCCATGTGGCTGGCGGTCTCGAGGGTGGCGTCACAGAGGGGGCAGCCAGCCCCGGCAACGTCGGCGATGGTCTTCCGGAGCAGCATGTCGCGTGTTTGGACACGCGACAGGGTGAGGAGCCACCCGAAGAACATGACTCTAGATGGCGCACGGCTTCTCCAGATGAAGTCCACATTGACGGAGCTAACCCCGCCCAAGTTGCAGAGCTTGTAGAGAGCGCCGGTGACCAGCATGTTCCTAGGTCCGGAGCAGCGAATAAGGAAGCGACGGTCGGCCCCCTCGACCAGCATCACCTCACCGAGCGAGGCCCGAAGCGTGTCCAGCTCCATCGCCCCAACCCGCGAGAGACGCGGAGCCAGGATGTCGTCCACTTCGGCGGCAAGGGCCTGGGCGACCGTCGCCTCGGGAGAGGTTGTGTGCAAGTAGAGCGCCGCAGCGGAGATCGACAACGGCCCCCCGGCAGCCAGTCATCATGCCAAAAGGAGGTGCGGCAGCCGTCACCGACCGCGACCCGAGTGAGGCAGCGGTAGAGGGGAACCAGCTTGCGCAGCTGTAATGTCCCAGGTTTAGAGACGATCGAGGGGTAGATTTTAGAAAGGGATGTGCATTGCATCGTAAATTCTGGGGAAATTTCGCGCTTTTAAAACAAAACTGCATCGAAGGGGGACAAGTTTCTCTCTCGACACCTTACAGGGTTAGGGTTTCGAGAGTGCAACAAACTTGCTTCTCACCTAACTAAATTAGGGTTTTGAGAAGAGAGAAGAGACATTGCATCATAAACTTAAGTTGCATGATTGAATTCAAATTTAAGTTGCATGATTGAATTCAAATTTAAGTTGCATGATTGAATTCAAATTTAAGTTGCATGATTGAATTCAAATTTAAGTTGGATGATTGAATTCAAATTTAAGTTGCATGATTGAATTCAAACCAAAGTTGAATTTGGATTTCAAATTCAAACTTTAAATAAATACTCCATATTTCAATTGTGAGGAGATTCATTAAGTAATAATAAATAATACACATTATGAATAATGCAAACAATAAGTAAAGCTCATTAGAGAAAACCTTGAGCTTTATTGATCATCACACAATATACATTGTCTTTACAATATTCACAATTGAAATAAATACAACTTATTACAAGAATTGGAAAAATAGAAAAAGAAAAGGAAATTACAATTCAATGATCTATCCTAAAACTACAAGCTAATATTCATTTAGTCTTGAGCTTGGTGATCTTCATGTCCATTTGATCATCTTGATCCCTGCACACAAACACAAAGAAAACAAGTGTTATGCCAAGTGGCATAGCCACTTGGCAGGTTAAAAAGAAATGGAATTTGAGTAGATATGATCAACTCTGCCGAGCTGATCCTCTCACAGCCAAGTGCAAAGCATCAGGTACACACACACAGGCAGCTCACACTGCATGTGTGCATGCTGAACAACACACAAGCACAGAGAGGAGTCACCAAGGGTGGCCAGGTCAAGCTGTCGACCAGGAGAGCAAAGGAAGGGTGGTATAAAACCTTTTCCACCGCCGTAACTAGCTCATTCATCGACAGAGCCACTGGGTAAGTCACCAGCAAACCAAGAACACAAGAACAGGAAGAACAGCACTGCTGTTCAACTTGTCCAAAACCATCACAGCAGCAGATCAAGCACAAGCCACTAGGAGGAGCAGGGCAAGCACTGAAATCATCCAGAAGCAAACCCTCTACACCAACACATTTCTAGGAGCTGGAGTGAGGTATACCAATAAATCATGAGCAAGCAAGGTTTTGCTCATACTAACCCAGCATATGCACAAGTCACAGAAGCAAAAGAGGGTAGAACCCTGCTTGTATCATCATCTGGCTACCCCGCCATTTGGTGCAAGCAATTGATGAATAACCAGAAGGAAACCATCCAGGGAACACTGGTTGTGTCAACACAGTGACACAACCAGAGAAATCCAACAAGGATTTAATTCCTATCTAGCCACACGCATTCACTTAGCACCCTACGGCTAGCTAAACCATCGAACGGATAGACCATATGAGGTCTATTCCTGTTTGTCAACAACAGAAAGCTCACTGGAAATCCAACAAGGGATTGTCCGAGTGATGCATTCATCAAGCCACGACCAGTCAACGAGGGTGGGAGCTTCCGGACAAGCAAGAACTGCTGTTAAGGCCACCTCAACCACTTAACCAATCCCAACAAAGAAGCCATGCACAGATATCATCACCCAGTAGGGTTCAAAAGGAGGGCTAGGGTACACAACCAGTGGTTGGCATCCATCTAGCCCTACCAAACTCAATAAAATGATCATACCTGCAGAGCAGTTCACATCAATTATCCATATGATCAAGCCAAACTAGATAGATAATTGAAATACACAAGCAACCAATGATACAGACACTTGCAAATGATCTAGATGATCACTGCAAGCAACAGCAGGTGCTGGGGTAAGCAAGAGCATGCACCAGCACAGGCTTGAGTGACACATAGGCCAACTAAGAGCATCAGTGAAACACAAGCCATAGGACAGCAGAGAGTCATCAAGTACTGATGATCATATGATCATCAGGGCTTGCCTTAGCATACAAAAGCTTGACAGGGGCAAGCCTGGCATCAATCCAGGAACCATATCAATGAAATAGCCACAGTTAAGCAACAGTTATATCACAGATAATCACATAATTAACTTCTGATTGTATCCAGTAGCACATCAAATGATTGATGAACCACTAGATCATATTATACAAGCAAAGAACACATCAATTCTTTACTGAATAACACTGTTAAGCCCACAGTAATGCTCAATTGAGCACAATCATGAATTGAGCACAAGAGTTAGCACACAATTGTTCTGGCACTTGCAAACTGCAAGGACTACACACTGTAATCAAGTCAAGACCATAATCATGAACACACTTGAGTGTCTGGCCAGCATAATAACATGAACAAAAGCACAGAGCAAGAATCTAGCAAGAATGGCAAGAACTGGCATGGCCAGGGCAACAATGGCCAAGGCCAGTAGGGCCAGTAGCATGGACGGCATAGCAGCAGCAGCACAACGAATAGCACATCAGCATAAGCAAAGCCGTAGCACAAACACAGCAGCTAGCAGCCATGGCGCGTGTAGGCAGCAGCAGCTAGCGCATCAAGACATCACCAGGGCGAGCATGGCGCAGAGCACAACGGCATGGCCAGCATCTCCATGAGGGGAAGCAGGCCAGTAGCCAGAGCTAGACGAAGAGGAGGAGGAGAGAAAGGAGGAGAACGGGGGCACTAACCTGGAGCAGCACCACGGCGTCACCGTGGCGGCACGGCGACACAGCCTGGCCACGGCAGCGCCAAGCCATGGCCAAGCCAGGCGGTCGCCGAGGCGTGGAGGCTCCAGCGCAACCACGGCGAGGCACACAGCCACGCCACGGCGCCAGGTTCGCCGGCAACGACGAGATCGCCGCGAAACCCCCACGGCCGTGCGGGCGAACGCGTTGGGGGAGAGCCAGGGAGGCGAAGGAGGCCAGATCTACACGGAGGATCTGGTGCACCGTCGAGAGGCGGACCAGATCCGCACCATCTCGTCGCCGGCGGGGACCGGAGACGGCCGGAATCGAGCGGCGACGGCGGAGGCGACGCGGGTCGCCAGAGAGAGGAGTAGGGTTAGGGTTTCGTTGAAGCAAGCGAGGAGGAGAGAGTGAGCGACCGCTCGGGTCGGTTGGACCCGAGCTGGTCTAACCCAATCCGCTGGGCCTCACTGACATGTGGGCCCAGGGGCAATTGTGTCATTTCACAATTCTTTAAAATACAGAAACTTTGAAATTACACAATAAATGTTTCCTAGCTCTAAAAAAATAATTAAAAATATGAAAACCACTCAGTATAAAAAACTCTATCATAATAAAATATGAAATAGAAGTTTTGAAGATAAACAAGAATAAGTTCAAATTTGATGATTAAAATAATCATTTAAATCACATATATTATTTTCAATAATGAAAATAAGTCCATAAATTCTTTTGGACTTTAAAAACACCTTGACAACATTTCAAGGTTGTATTTTACCCTAAATAGAGTATCCCTAAGTTATTCTTAGTATCAACCTCTCACATGAAATAATAACGACATCGGAAGGGGGGAACAAACCCTAAAACTGGAATCATGCATCAATGCTTCTTTAACCATTGCCCTTATCGGACAATGATGCTATTTTTCAGCAACAGAGGACAAGGGTCAGTCCACACCATCCAACTGCAACACTTTGCAGTGTTAGGCAAGTTCATCACTTGCTCATGTCAATTGAGTATCTTTATCAAATTACTTGCAAAGTACTATGATTATCACTATTGCATAAAAACCAAAACCACTATTTTCATAACTATGAATATGACTATGTGGTGGGCAATGGAACCATGGATTGTGTTGATATGGTGGAGGTTCCATTGCAAGGGTTGATATCCATCTAGGATTAAACAACAAATGTCGTCCAGTGATTCTTGTGCCGTAATACCCGTGTTAACCATAAGATCTGGAGTGGGACAGAATAGTCAATTGTATTTCCACCTCATGTACATCAACGGACGCGCTTTACCGTAGCACACTTGTCATCTGTCGGGGCAAGCGGTAGGCTGGGGAAGCCAAAAGTTCCCCACGGCTTTGTCCGTAGCACACTTGTCGCCAAAGTGCAAGCGGTAGGCTGGGGAAGCCAAAAGTTCCCCACGGTATTGCGGTCTATGATGGGTTGCAGCTACCGGCGAAGGAGTTTATGGTATGAGCCCAGAATTGTTGTCATGGTCGGGGTCCACCCTATAATGGGAATCATGGGACCGGCGAGGACCCAGGGTCGGGGCATGCAACAAAGGGTGGGTGTATGAGGTAGCGGAGGAATATGATTGGCTATGACCTTATACCGGGCCTCACACCGAAGGAAGTGTGGACGGGAAAGCTGCCCGGTTGGCACCAAGGTTAAGATATCTTATGGGTAAAGCAACACACCTCTGCGAGTGTAATGAATCGTGACCTGTCACTCCCTGTTCCGGGATTTGGAACTGCGAACGCTGCCGGAAAGGAACTCCATGAAGTTCTAGTAAACCGGTGAAGGCTGACGGACATAGTTCTTTGAAATAAAAGCAACCTCTTGAAGAAATGTTTATCAAAACTTGCATTGGTATTAGAATTTCTGGTCTAGTATCGTAGCTAGAGCATTAAACACCTCTTTTCTATAATGAACTTGTTGAGTACGCTCGTACTCATACCACTCTTAAATCCCCTGCTTAGATTGTCTGAACCATCCGGAGGAGGACAACGACAACTCTGAAGGAGCCGACATCATCGGCTATGAAGAACCGGACCTCTGCGGAGGTGTCGAAGGTGTAGACTACCTTATAGTCTACGGAACCGGGGAGGGTTCCGGAGGAGAGCAAGCGTAGACCGTTAAGTAGTACTAGTAACCGAGCAGTACGAACTCTTAGTACTTTACTGCTCGAAGGAATAAATGTATAACTTAGTAAGACTCTTGTATTATAAGTTAAGTTGGGTTCGCCTCGAACCCAGGAGTATCCCTCTTAGGACCCAAGAGGAGCTCCGAGATGATATGTATATTATGTTTGTAATAATAAATGAATGAGTTATGGACCTGCTATGTTCTGTTGTACTACTCTGAGGGATGTAATATTTGCGGAACGGTACTTCGTGAATGTTATATCAACGACTGGCATACTACAACATGCAGTGGTATGCAGGGTCACCACAGCAGCGCTGCCCAGTGACCACCAGAGGAGGTAGCAGGGCCAGCGGCGATGGATCCGGTGCCCATCTCCGCCCATCGCCAAGCAGCCCAAGGAGTGTCCGTCTTGACGTGGAGCCTGTGAAGAAGCTTGACGAGGAGGCACGCGTTTTGGAGCCCAAGCACGCGGACACCGAGGCCGCCTTCATCTTTTGGACGGCACACCTTGTCCCAAGCGACAAGGCATTTGGCGCCGGAGGCTCGGTCATCGCCAACCCCCCAGGGAAACGCGCGACGGAGGGCGTCAAGGGCGGCAATGACCGCGGGAGGGAGCTGAAGCGCCGCCATCGCATGTGTGGGCAGGGAATCCAACACAGCGTTGACAAGGACGAGACGGCCCGCGGGGGAAAGCAGGAGTGCTGATGCGGGCTAAGCCCTAGGGTGTGCCCGATCTTCACGGATTGACCCGGGTGAGTGTGATTGCGGAGGGGGATTCGCGGGGAAGTGGATGAACGCGAAGAACTCGATACAAACACACGCACATAACACAATCGGTTTGTTCTCGTTGGCCCGAACCACCAACTCAATAGAAGTTGCAAGGAAAAGACCTTTCGGTAGAAGTCCCGCAAAAAGATCGACGAATCGAAATCCTAGAGATCTAGAAGGGTGAAAAGACCAAAATCAAGAAGTGCAAGCAAAAGACCCAAAGGTAGAAGTGCAAGCAAAAGATCAAGATTGGTAGAAGTCACCAAAGAGATACAATAGGATTCGATAAGGAGCCCGGGTGGTACAATAGAAATTAATCTAAGGTGGGGGTTTCCCAAATCCACTAAGGGATAATAGAGGCATAAGCCAATTCATCTAAACATCATCTCTCCTTCATGAAGGTGGGGGTAGGTTCCTATTTATAGGTAGGGGGCCGAAGGGGTAAGTTACAAGCCAAAGTGGGCTGAGATCTAGCTGAGGTTCGACAGGGCGGAAGTTCCGGCCGTCCTGGGCGGAAGTTCCGGTCCTGGGGGCCGGAAGTTTCGGTCGGGCCGGAAGTTCCGGCCAACTTCCGGCCTAGTTCCGAAAACGGCCGATTTCCTTGCAGTATCATCCAGGGGTGTTTTGGCGCATTTCCGGAACAAGGGCGGAACTTGGGCGGAACTTGGGCGGAAGTTCCGGTAGGGAGGAAGTTCCGGCCATCAGGGGCGGAAGTTCCGGTCGCAGGCGGAAGTTCCGGCTGTATCGGGCGGAAGTTCCGGTCTGGAGCGTCCAGCTCCTCTTTCTCCTTCTCTTCCATGCTTCCGTGACATCGGCCTTGCGTCCTCGGGTCTCCATGGCATACTCTCTTCTCCCCGTACTTGTCGTCGGGTTCCTATCATCAAGATATGACGGGGTATGAAGTAGTATATCGTCCCAAATAGGCGATTCGAGGCACGCGTAAAGGAGAAGATTCACCTCAGCGTGCCGTCTTGGCGATGAAGCACATGATGCGGTGAAGACCGAATGTCGCCCCGTATCATCTCCCCTCACTTGAAAAAGAGTCGTCCTCGACGATAGCTATTCATGAACTTGTATAGGAGGTAGATGACAACCACACTTGAATGTCGCTTCGCTTGTCAAGATCCCTATAAATAGCACAAGAAAAGCCAAACAACACTCAAAGCATAGCCAATGTTCCACGTGTTTAGCAAGAGAGCGTAAGTAGAAGGAGGTCACCTTAGCATAATGTCGGTGTGCTCTCATTGAGAGATCTTGTGTAGTAGATGTATGGGGTTGAACCCATTCGTTGACGCTCATTCTCAAGTCACGTTTACCTTCACACAACAAAGACCAAGCAAAGTATGTTTGTGTGTCATATTGGAGCACATCATCGATGGCATGTCCTTTCATGTTCACAACACCGTTAGCACAACACAAATTTAGCAAGAATAATGCATGTGCAAGGTCAATGTGTAAGAATTCCATATGAACATCTTCCAAATGTGGAAACACAAAAACTCCAAATTGTGAGATGACCATGGTGTCCATCTCATGTATAAACTCATTTTCATTGTTGCTCTCAACGCATCGGAAAGAGGAATTGTTCAACATTCTTGAAGCAACAAGTGGAGTATTTGGCAAAAACACATACGGAAGAGTGTCCAAAATATCATCAACATGTGTGCACACAAACCATTGGAAAGAGGAAGTTGTTCTCATATTTGGTGCAACACACAACATATCATCCAAGAAGTTCACTAAGACAACGTTTACACAACCGTGCGTGCCAACAAACCAAATGAAAGAGCAATTGGTCAACTTGTTTGAGGCAACACCAACGGTAAGAATCACATCATCATGCTTGCAAAAGAACCATAATAAAGAGAATTTGTTTGGCATGTTCAATGTAAAGCATGGGAAAGGTATTAGAGCCGGGTTCGATCTTGTACTCACTTGTATTATGCTCTCAAGAGCTCGTTTGGTCAACTCGTGCTCAATCGAGGTTGACCTTGTCTTCCGTGTACCTACACACACAATAGGCAAAGCAAAGAACGTGTGTGCATGGTATATGAACACATCATCCATCATGATGGTCCATCTCTTTTGCACATCACCATTAGCGTTAAGCAAAGCATCATAATAGATATGGTGAATATGCGGAGTAAACATGGGAACATGCTCAACATGGATATATGCAAAGTCTCCAAAATTTGAGAGAGCTATGGGGGCAATCTCATCTACAAGCATATTAACATCATTGCAAACCAAGCATTGGAAAGAGCAAGTATTCAACATTTTGGTTGCATTAATGGGAGAGTATTGAAAGCATCTAGCACAAAACATGTTCAACATTTTAGCATTGTTGTCGACAAACCTAGGGAAAGAGCAATTGTTCGGCAAGGTTGTCACAACACAAGCATCATTATCATTATCATTCCAAGCAATACATGGGAAAGAGCAATTGTTCGACATATTGCAAGCAATAGGAGAGAAAGTTAAACTCTCATAGCATGGCATGACCATATTGTCACAAGCAAGTAATTCCACATGATCAACAATGTTATCAAGCAAAGCATCACATGGAGGAATGAACGAAGCATATGACATAGCACTTGTATCATCAAGATCATGCATGCACTCACGAATCCTCATGTCCACTAGTGGGATCATGGCATCATCAACACCCATATAGGTACCTTTGTAGTCCGACTCATTTGAGGTAGGTGTTGTGGAAGAGGTAGGAGCCATGTGGTCGACATCTTTGACTTCTTGTAAGCATGGTGTGATATCATCATCTTCATGCACCATGTACATCTTCTCCATGATCGGGGACTCGTCCTCCATGGAACCTATTGCAACATGAGAAAACACACTAGAGGTAGAGGTTAAGTTGTTAGAATGTGAATATGGCCTCCATGGACCTCTCAACTACCTCTCTCAACTCACTCGATGTATCAATCATGTCCTCCAAATGGAAGCACTCAAACTCACATATGGGGTGGGAGTCACTCAACTCACTATCACTCTCACTCAAGTGGGCTAAGTGGCTCTGATACGTCTCAAACGTATCTATAATTTCTTATGTTCCATGCTACTTTTATGATGATACTCACATGTTTTATACACATTATATGTCATTATTATGCGTTTTCCGGAACTAACCTATTGACGAGATGCCGAAGGGCCGTTGTCTGTTTTCTCGCTGTTTTTGGTTTCGAAATCCTAGTAAGGAAATATTCTCGGAATCGGACGAAATCAACGCCCAGCATCTTAGAAATCCACGAAGCTTCCAGAACACCCGAGAGGGACCAGAGGAGAGCCACAGGGGGCCAACACATGGGGCTGGCGCGGCCCAAGGGGGGGGGGGCGCCCCCCTATTGTGTGGCGGCTCCGTACCCCCTCCGACTCCGCCTCTTCGCCTATCTAAAGGTCCCTGACCTAAATCTTCGATACGAAAAAGCCACGGTACGAGAAACCTTCCAGAGCCGCCGCCATCGCGAAGCCAAGATCTGGGGGACAGGAGTCTCTGTTCCGGCACGCCGCCGGGATGGGGAAGTGCCCCCGGAAGGCATCTCCATCGACACCACCGCCATCTCCATCAACGCTGTTGTCTCCCATGAGGAGGGAGTAGTTCTCCATCGAGGCTAAGGGCTGTACCGGTAGCTATGTGGTTAATCTCTCTCCCATGTACTTCAATACAATGATCTCATGAGCTGCTTTACATGATTGAGATCCATATGATGAGCTTGTAATCTAGATGTCGTTATGCTATTCAAGTGGATTTTACTTATGTGATCTCCGGAGACTCCTTGTCCCACGTGTGTAAAGGTGACGAGTGTGTGCACCGTGTGGGTCTCTTAGGCTATATTTCACAGAATACTTATTCACTGAGTTATGATTTGAGTTGGATGTCTCTATGAAATTGTGGTGTGTTAGTACCTCCTATGAATACTCACAGTGACAACGTGGGGTGTTTATTAGTACTTGGGAATACATCTTTAAGGTTTGCCTACATGATGAATTAGAGTTCGTTATCTTGCCAGAGAGTAATTCAGAGTAGCATAGTGAAGTGCTTATTTATATCCCTTTATGATTGCAATGTTGAGAGTGTCCACTAGTGAAAGTATGATCCCTAGGCCTTGTTTCCAAATACTGCAATCATCGCTTATTTACTTGTTTTACTCGCATCTTTACTTCCTGCCATATTACTACCATCAACTGCACGCCAGCAAGCTGTTTTCTGGCGCCGTTACTACTGCTCATATTCATTCATACCACTTGTATTTCACTATCTCTTCGCCGAACTAGTGCACCTATACATCTGACAAGTATATTAGGTGTGTTGGGGCCACAAGAGACTTCTTGTATCGTGATTGCAGGGTTGCTTGAGAGGGATATCTTTGACCTCTTCCTCCCTGAGTTCGATAAACCTTGGGTGATACACTTAAGGGAAAACTTGCTGCTGTTCTACAAACCTCTGCTCTTGGAGGCCCAACACTCGTCTACAGGAAAAGGAGTGTGCGTAGACATCAAGCTATTTTACGGCGCCGTTGCCGGGGAGGTAAGGTAAAAGGTATTCACATCCTCCGACTACTAAGCTATTTCCTAGCATTGTTGCCGGTGTGTGAGTGCTCGAAGCTATTTCCTTTAGATCCTGCAATTGCATCTTTTTGTTTCTTGTTTACACTAGTTAGGCATAATGGACAACAATGAGCTTTTTATTCTATTTCCTGAGATAAGACATGGATTGTTTAATGCGAAAATTAAAAAACCTATGGAATCTTATTTGCATGCTAGTAGTAATATTAGTATGAACACTTTGAACACCATTGTTGATAATGATATAGAAAGTTCTAAGCTTGGGGAAGCTGGTTTTGATGAGCATGATATTTTTAGTCCCCCAAGCATTGAGGAGAAAATTTTCTTTGATGATACTTTGCCTCCTATTTATGATGATTATAATGATAGTGGTCTTCTGGTGCCACCTACTATGGAGAGTAAATTTTATTATGATTATGCCTCCTACACTTGATGAGAATAATGATGATAGCTACTTTGTTGAATTTGCTCCCACTACAATTAGTAAGAATGATTATGCTTATGTGGAGAGTAATAATTTTTTGCATGAGACTCATGATAAGAATGTTTCATTTGATAGTTATATTGTTGAGTTTGCTCATGATGCTACTGGATATTATTATGAGAGAGGAAAATATGGTTGTAGAAATTTTCATGTTACTAAAACACCTCTCTATATGCTGAAATTTTTGAAGTTACACTTGTTTTATCTTTCTATGCTTGTTGCATTATGCTTCATGAACTTGTTTATTTACAAGATTCCTTTTTATAGGAAGTGGGTTAGGCTTAAATTTGTTTTGAACTTGCTTCTTGATGCTCTCTTTTGCTTCAACTCTTATTTCTTGGGAGTGCATCATTAAAATTACTGAGCCCATCTTAATGGCTATAAAGAAAGCACTTCTTGGGAGATAACCCATGTATTATTTTACTACAGCAATTTTGTTTTATATTTGTGTCTTGGAAGTTGTTACTACTGTAGCAACCTCTCCTTATCTTTATTTTTACTAGTAAAATTGCCCGTGCGTTGCACCGGGAGAAACAAATACCCAAAAGAGAGTGTTGAAATTTCCACTTTTGATATCATCAGTGATGGTGGTCATGTCTTTTTTTTGCTATTGATGACAAAACTAATCTATATCTATACCTAATAATAAAAGCAAAAGTGTTTATGTGGTTTGGTATGATTTGATCCGTCGTAAAATCGTGCGCGTCCGTTCATAAGTGATCGTGAAATCTTGTCCGTCTATGCTGATTTCCGCCCGTCCTTGCTTTGTATGTGTACATGAGTACGTTGGCCCGCCAACCGCGATGGAGTCCAGGAGTTGTACCCGTGTGAGATTCTGTATCGATCACGGGACGACCTAGCTTTCTGCCATGTATGGGTCCTTCCCACACAAAAAAATCATCTTCCTTATTTGGAGGAAAACTTTGTATCGTATCTTGTAGACTGAATTGGCGTTGTTCAGAAAAGATATTTTTAAAATGACATAGTAAAAATATCCAACGCTATATTTTTAAACTTTGTATCGCATTTTTTTATTAACTGGGGTTAAAATTAGAAAACCACTGGGTCCAAGCGTTTTCCTCCATATTGCGCCGGCCGCCAGCCAACCGCCCAACCGGCAGCCTCATCCTTGATGGAAAGCCCCGTCATTACCGCTGCTTCCTTTTTGTCGAATATTTAGTTCCTTCCAAATTTTTCAACAAACGCCTGTTGTTAACTGTTAAGAGTCTAGAGATCGCACGAGTAGATTTGTGCTCGCCCTGCGATCCGTTTGCAAAACAGTCAGTCATGATGTTGATTGTGTCTTGTCCAATTGGACTGCTTAATTGATTTGATCTCTAAATCCATGGCAGTTTGCTATCACACTCCTTTTATCGCAAGAACACTCAACGAATAGATATTTTCAATTCTCCAGATTCCTCAAAAGGGGCAAAACAGTCATTGTCCCAGCCATGAAAAGGATTTTTTTAAACCCAGCCATCAAAAGGAGTTTATCTGCTGTGAGATACGATCACACGAAGAGTAGTTCAAATGAAGAACAGTTTTTAGAGACCACTATTTCTATATGAGGCTGTTAAAACTCGTGCGCACATCCATTAAACTGAGCTTGCTTGTTCTTACACATCCCTTCAAACAAATACCAGTTAAAATATGCAATTTCTATCTCATCTGCTACCTCTCGTTCTGAACGATTAAACGGATGTACGTCATCTAATTTTTCGACGGTAGTACTTCTCAGTCATGGCTAATGGAAGACGATTGAATCTATCGATCCATGACGCTAGCTTGTAAGCTCCGAAAAGAGGAAACCAGGTTTCGGCAGTTCGCTGGCGCGGAATGAACAGTTCGGAAGTTAGTTGCGTTCAGAAGTAGTACTACGATTTACATCAATTCTGAAGATGAGTATTGTAGTTCACATAAGCATGCAGTTGACATAATCCTGGAGTTCAGGACAGCGCTTTTGTACAGTTCACGCTGCCGAGTGCCAGGGGACGTCGCTGCCGGTGATATTCAGACGGACGTAGTTGTCACTTCTCAGTGCCCATTGCCATGATCACCGATGTCGCCGCCGGTGAGGTTCGGACGCATTTAGTTCCTAATGCCCATCGCGACGACCGCAGACATTTGGGAGGCGACGGCCACCTCCATCCCCGGTGCCCCGCACCACTGGCGCTCATCCTGGGCCAACACCAATGTCTGCCGTTGTGGTAGCCTGGTAGGATCAGCAGGCAAGAGACCATTTGTTGGGTGCCGGCGAGGACGGTTCTGACGTGGAAGACCTCTGCGGCAGACGATGGCGGGATGGCGATGACCGTGCGAGGGCGCTGTTCAAGAGATTCATTGCAGTGTACCCTGCACCCGTCGGCAAAGCGGTGGCCGCTGGCCAGCAGAGGACATCCAAGGAAGGAGAAGACGGAGCTGATCACGTTGTTCACGGCTGCCGGCCGGTGGAAATTGGGCCATATCTAGTTGGCTAGCAGTACGCCGGCATCAACTTTATCTCGGTCGGATCCTCACGATGAAGAAATTCCCAGAAAACTCGATTGATTTGATCGGATACTGGATCGTGCGTGTGTATATATAAGAGCGTTTAGGAACCGATCGGCAACCGATCTGGACTCTTTTCCAAAGGAAGCTAGGAGTCCAAAACCAGATGGGTAAGAGCATGTATAACAGGCCCCTTACTTTTCTGCCCCGTATCTGGCTGCTTTTTCGCCCCGTATCGAAAAGTTGGCAACGAAAGAGCCATTCCGTCTAGCAGAACCCGTATTTCGCCCCGTATTTTCAAAAATAAAAACCCCGGGAGTTCGATTTCAATGATCATACTACGGATTTCATTGATCATACTACGGATTTCATTGATTCTACATCCAGAATGCGCGATCCTACTGGGGAGGTCGACTAGGTACGAGTCCGCCTCCGCCTCCGCCTCCCGCAACTCCGCCTCCTTCGCGGCGGCGATGGCCGCCGCCACCTCTTCCTCGACCGCCCTCTTCCTCTTGGCGTCGTCCTTCAGGAACTGCCGTAGCTCCTTCAACAAGTCGGGGCCTCCTCGTCATCGCCGGCGAGCGGAGCTCTTCTAGCGCTGGTGCTCCCGCTGCTCCAAGCCTCCTTCGCCCAGCGGCGGCGCTCCCAGTCGGCGCGCCACTCGTCGAACTTGAGCCCGCTCATCGGCTTCATCGGCGGATCCTCGATGAACCAGCGCCCGCCCCGCGCGAAGTCGATTAGCTTTTCCGGGACGGACGCGGCGCCGTTGTACTTGCAGGCCGCGCGACGGCTGCCGGCGGCGGATCTCTTGCATTGCCGCCGCCACGCTTCCTCGACGGTGTCCGGCGAGCGGGATCGCTTCGATCCGCTCGCCGGCGAGGCCCTACTGCGGCGGCGGGAGCCCATCCTAGCTTGGGGGGTGGAATGCGGCGCGGGGGAACGGCTAATTGCTCGCCGGAGCAGGAGGAGGAGGCGGCGGCGCGCGGCGGAGCTAGGGTTGCGAGTGAGGGGTTAACCCCTCACTCGCACCTGCGCCCACTATATGTACGGGGCGAAGGGGCCGATTTCCTGGGCCCCGTATTCCGCCGAAACGGGGCGGCCCGAATACGGGGCCTGCTAGACGGCCCGAACCACGCCTGCCCCGTATGTCGCCGGAATTTTACGGGGTGGGCGGGTTATACGGGCCTGTTAGACATGCTCTAAGAAGAGCAAGACCGGGCCTGGCACGCACGATACCAAAAACGCTCTCGTTGGATTGGACGAACCACGAACGACGACGGACGAACAAAATAATAACGGACCAAACGGCGGAAACGCTTCTCCCTTTATTATTAGGTATAGACTAGTAAAATTGCCCGTGCGTTGCACCGGGAGAAACAAATACCCAAAAGAGAGTGTTGAAATTTCCACTTTTGATATCATCAGTGATGGTGGTCATGTCTTTTTTTTGCTATTGATGACAAAACTAATCTATATCTATACCTAATAATAAAAGCAAAAGTGTTTATGTGGTTTGGTATGATTTGATCCGTCGTAAAATCGTGCGCGTCCGTTCATAAGTGATCGTGAAATCTTGTCCGTCTATGCTGATTTCCGCCCGTCCTTGCTTTGTATGTGTACATGAGTACGTTGGCCCGCCAACCGCGATGGAGTCCAGGAGTTGTACCCGTGTGGGATTCTGTATCGATCACGGGACGACCTAGCTTTCTGCCATGTATGGGTCCTTCCCACACAAAAAAATCATCTTCCTTATTTGGAGGAAAACTTTGTATCGTATCTTGTAGACTGAATTGGCGTTGTTCAGAAAAGATATTTTTAAAATGACATAGTAAAAATATCCAACGCTATATTTTTAAACTTTGTATCGCATTTTTTTATTAACTGGGGTTAAAATTAGAAAACCACTGGGTCCAAGCGTTTTCCTCCATATTGCGCCGGCCGCCAGCCAACCGCCCAACCGGCAGCCTCATCCTTGATGGAAAGCCCCGTCATTACCGCTGCTTCCTTTTTGTCGAATATTTAGTTCCTTCCAAATTTTTCAACAAACGCCTGTTGTTAACTGTTAAGAGTCTAGAGATCGCACGAGTAGATTTGTGCTCGCCCTGCGATCCGTTTGCAAAACAGTCAGTCATGATGTTGATTGTGTCTTGTCCAATTGGACTGCTTAATTGATTTGATCTCTAAATCCATGGCAGTTTGCTATCACACTCCTTTTATCGCAAGAACACTCAACGAATAGATATTTTCAATTCTCCAGATTCCTCAAAAGGGGCAAAACAGTCATTGTCCCAGCCATGAAAAGGATTTTTTTAAACCCAGCCATCAAAAGGAGTTTATCTGCTGTGAGATACGATCACACGAAGAGTAGTTCAAATGAAGAACAGTTTTTAGAGACCACTATTTCTATATGAGGCTGTTAAAACTCGTGCGCACATCCGTTAAACTGAGCTTGCTTGTTCTTACACATCCCTTCAAACAAATACCAGTTAAAATATGCAATTTCTATCTCATCTGCTACCTCTCGTTCTGAACGATTAAACGGATGTACGTCATCTAATTTTTCGACGGTAGTACTTCTCAGTCATGGCTAATGGAAGACGATTGAATCTATCGATCCATGACGCTAGCTTGTAAGCTCCGAAAAGAGGAAACCAGGTTTCGGCAGTTCGCTGGCGCGGAATGAACAGTTCGGAAGTTAGTTGCGTTCAGAAGTAGTACTACGATTTACATCAATTCTGAAGATGAGTATTGTAGTTCACATAAGCATGCAGTTGACATAATCCTGGAGTTCAGGACAGCGCTTTTGTACAGTTCACGCTGCCGAGTGCCAGGGGACGTCGCTGCCGGTGATATTCAGACGGACGTAGTTGTTCACTTCTCAGTGCCCATTGCCATGATCACCGATGTCGCCGCCGGTGAGGTTCGGACGCATTTAGTTCCTAATGCCCATCGCGACGACCGCAGACATTTGGGAGGCGACGGCCACCTCCATCCCCGGTGCCCCGCACCACTGGCGCTCATCCTGGGCCAACACCAATGTCTGCCGTTGTGGTAGCCTGGTAGGATCAGCAGGCAAGAGACCATTTGTTGGGTGCCGGCGAGGACGGTTCTGACGTGGAAGACCTCTGCGGCAGACGATGGCGGGATGGCGATGACCGTGCGAGGGCGCTGTTCAAGAGATTCATTGCAGTGTACCCTGCACCCGTCGGCAAAGCGGTGGCCGCTGGCCAGCAGAGGACATCCAAGGAAGGAGAAGACGGAGCTGATCACGTTGTTCACGGCTGCCGGCCGGTGGAAATTGGGCCATATCTAGTTGGCTAGCAGTACGCCGGCATCAACTTTATCTCGGTCGGATCCTCACGATGAAGAAATTCCCAGAAAACTCGATTGATTTGATCGGATACTGGATCGTGCGTGTGTATATATAAGAGCGTTTAGGAACCGATCGGCAACCGATCTGGACTCTTTTCCAAAGGAAGCTAGGAGTCCAAAACCAGATGGGTAAGAAGAGCAAGACCGGGCCTGGCACGCACGATACCAAAAACGCTCTCGTTGGATTGGACGAACCACGAACGACGACGGACGAACAAAATAATAACGGACCAAACGGCGGGAACGCTTCTCCCTTTATTATTAGGTATAGATATAGATATAGATTGCATTGTTGTGCCAAGTAAAGTCTTGATAGTAAAGTCAATACTAGATTTGGATTACTGCGCAGAAACAGATTTCTTGCTGTCACGAATTTGGGTATGATTCTCTGTAGGTAACTCAGAAAAATCTTCCAATTTACGTGAGTGATCCTCAGATATGTACGCAACTTTCATTTAATTTGAGCATTTTCATCTGAGCAAGTCTGGTGCCTCAAAAAAATTCGTCTTTACTGACTGTTCTGTTTTGACAGATTCTGCCTTTTATTTCGCATTGCCTCTTTTTCTATGTTGGATGGATTTCTTTGTTCCATTAACTTCCAGTAGCTTTGTGCAATCCAGAAGTGTTAAGAATGATTGTGTCATCTCTGAACATGTGAATTTTTGATTATGCACTAACCCTCTAATGAGTTTGTTTTGAGTTTGGTGTGGAGGAAGTTTTCAAGGATCAAGAGAGGAGGATGATACAATATGATCAAGAAGAGTGAAAAGTCTAAACTTGGGGATGCCCCCGTGGTTCATCCCTGCATATTTCAAGAAGACTCAAGCATTTAAGCTTGGGGATGCCCAAGGCATCCCCTTCTTCATCGACAAATTATCAGGTTTCTTCTCTTGAAACTATATTTTTATTCGGTCACATCTTATGTGCTTTACTTGGAGCGTCTGTGTGCTTTTATTTTCGTTTTGTTATTTTCATTCCCTGAATAAATGCTTGTGTGGGAGAGAGACACGCTCCGCTGGTTCATATGAACACATGTGTTCTTAGCTTTTAATGTTCATAGCGAAGGTTGAAACGGCTTCGTTCATTGTTATTTGGTTGGAAACAGAAAATGCTGCATGTGGTAAATGGTATAATGTCTTGAATAATTTGATACTTGGCAATTGTTGTGCTCATATAGATCATGTTTAAGCTCTTTCATCATGTACTTTGTACCTATTAATGAAGAACTACATAGAGCTTGTTAAAATTTGGTTTGCATGATTGGTCTCTAGAGTCTAGATATTTTCTGGTTAAGGTGTTTGAACAACAAGGAGACGCTGTAAAGTCTTATAATACTTACAATATGTTCATATGTAAGTTTCGCTGTACCGTTTTATACTTGAGTTTGCTTCAAACAACCTTGCTAGCCTAGCCTTGTATTGAGAGGAATTCTTCTCGTGCATCCAAATCCTTGAGCCAATAACCATGCCATTTGTGTCCACCATACCTACCTACTACATGGTATTTCTCTACCATTCCAAAGTACATTACTTGAGTGCTACCTTTAAAATTCTATTCTTTGTCTTTACAATATATAGCTCATGGGAAAATAGCCTTAAAAAGTATTGTGGTGAAGAATATGTAGCTATGTATCTTATTTCTTAATAAGTTGCTTGTTGAGCGGTAACCATGTTTCTGGGGACGCCACCAACTGTTACACCTTTGTTGAATATCATGTGAGTTGCTATGCATGTTCGTCTTGTCTGAAGTAAGGGCGATTTTCATGATCAAATGGTTTGAGTATGCATATTGTTAGAGAAGAACATTGGGCCGCTAACTAAAGCCATGATCCATGGTGGAAGTTTCAGTTTGGACAATTAATCCTCAATCTCTTATGAGAATATTAACTGTTGTTGAATACTTATGCATTAAAAGAGGAGTCCATTATCTGTTGTCTATGTTGTCCCGGTATGGATGTCTAAGTTGAGAATAATCAAAAGCGAGAAATCGAATGCGAACTTTCTCCTTAGACCTTTGTACAGGCGGCATAGAGGTACCCCTATGTGACACTTGGTTGAAACATATGCTATGCAATGATAATCCATGTTAATCCAAGCTAATTAGGACAAGGTGCGAGCACTATTGGTAATCTATGCATGAGGCTTGCAACTTATAGGATATCTTATACATAACACATATGCTTTATTACTACCGTTGACAAAATTGTTTCTATGTTTTCAAAATGAAAAGCTCTAGCACAAATATAGTAATCCATGCTTCCCTCTGCGAAGGGCCATTCTTCTACTTTATTGTTGAGTCAGTTTACCAATTCCATCTATCTTAGAAGCAAACACTTGTATCAACTGTGTGCATTGATTCTTACATGTTTACCTATTGCACTTGTTATATTACTTTGTGTTGACAATTATCCATGAGATATATATGTTGAAGTTTAAAGCAACCGCTGAAACTTATATCTTCCTTTGTGTTGCTTCAATGCCTTTACTTTGAATCTATTGCTTTATGAGTAACTCTTATGCAAGTCTTATTGATGCTTGTCTTGAAAGTATTATTCATGAAAAGTCTTTGCTATATGATTCATTTGTTTACTCATTATCTTTGCCATTGCTTCGAATCGCTGCATTCATCTCATATGCTTTACAATAGTATGATCAAGATTATGATAGCATGTCACTTCAGAAATTATCCTTGTTATCGTTTACCTACTCGAGGGCGAGTAGGAACTAAGCTTGGGGATGCTTGATACGTCTCAAACGTATCTATAATTTCTTATGTTCCATGCTACTTTTATGATGATACTCACATGTTTTATACACATTATATGTCATTATTATGCGTTTTCCGGAACTAACCTATTGACGAGATGCCGAAGGGCCAGTTGCTGTTTTCTGCTGTTTTTGGTTTCAGAAATCCTAGTAAGGAAATATCCTCGGAATCGGACGAAATCAACGCCCAACATCTTAGAAATCCACGAAGCTTCTAGAACACCCGGGAGGGACCAGAGGAGAGCCACAGGGGGACCACACATGGGGCTGGCGCGGCCCAAGGGGGGGCGCCCCCCTATTGTGTGGCGGCTCCGTACCCCCTCCGACTCCGCCTCTTCGCCTATTTAAAGGTCCCTGACCTAAATCTTCGATACGAAAAAGCCACGGTACGAGAAACCTTCCAGAGCCGCCGCCATCGCGAAGCCAAGATCTGGGGGACAGGAGTCTCTGTTCCGGCACGCCGCCGGGACGGGGAAGTGCCCCCGAAAGGCATCTCCATCGACACCACCGCCATCTCCATCAACGCTGCTGTCTCCCATGAGGAGGGAGTAGTTCTCCATCGAGGCTAAGGGCTGTACCGGTAGCTATGTGGTTAATCTCTCTCCCATGTACTTCAATACAATGATCTCATGAGCTGCTTTACATGATTGAGATCCATATGATGAGCTTGTAATCTAGATGTCGTTATGCTATTCAAGTGGGTTTTACTTATGTGATCTCCGGAGACTCCTTGTCCCACGTGTGTAAAGGTGACAGAGTGTGTGCACCGTGTGGGTCTCTTAGGCTATATTTCACGAATACTTATTCACTGAGTTATGATTTGAGTTGGATGTCTCTATGAAATTGTGGTGTGTTAGTACCTCCTATGAATGCTCACAGTGACAGCGTGGGGTGTTTATGAGTATTTGGGAATACATCTTTAAGGTTTGCCTACATGATGAATTAGAGTTCGTTATCTTGCCAGAGAGTAATTCCGAGTAGCATAGTGAAGTGCTTATTTATATCCCTTTATGATTGCAATGTTGTGAGTGTCCACTAGTGAAAGTATGATCCCTAGGCCTTGTTTCCAAATACTGCAATCATCGCTTATTTACTGTTTTACTGCATCTTTACTTCCTGCCATATTACTACCATCAACTGCACGCGAGCAAGCTGTTTTCTGGCGCCGTTACTACTGCTCATATTCATTCATACCACTTGTATTTCACTATCTCTTCGCCGAACTAGTGCACCTATACATCTGACAAGTGTATTAGGTGTGTTGGGGACACAAGAGACTTCTTGTATCGTGATTGCAGGGTTGCTTGCGAGGGATATCTTTGACCTCTTCCTCCCTGAGTTCGATAAACCTTGGGTGATCCACTTAAGGGAAAACTTGCTGCTGTTCTACAAACCTCTGCTCTTGGAGGCCCAACACTGTCTACAGGAAAAGGAGTGTGCGTAGACATCAGGGTCTCATGCTCACATGGGATTGGTACCATCTCATCATTCAAGCATATAGGAGTAGGCTCGATTTTCTCATCTCCGTGCGCCTCCATTGGTGAAGGGATCATCCCATGCTCACCATTCTCAACTCCATTCGCCTCCTTGGTTGAAGGGAAAATCCCATGC
>NC_061510.1:80172042-80236165 GCF_022539505.1 Lolium rigidum
GGTCCTCCAAGCACCGCTGCATTGTACGTTGGTAGGTGGCACTGATGCGCGTGGTTGACGTATTGTCTTTTCGTTCGACACGCGTCCGTTGGGAACCCCAAGAGGAAGGTGTGATGCGCACAGCGGCAAGTTTCCCTCAGTAAGAAACCAAGGTTTAATCGGACCAGTAGGAGTCAAGAAGCACGTTGAAGGTTGATGGCGGCGAGATGTAGTGCGGCGCAACACCAGGGATTCCGGCGCCAACGTGGAACCTCGCACAACACAACCAAAGTACTTTGCCCCAACGAAACAGGTGAGGTTGTCAATCTCACCGGCTTGCTGTAACAAAGGATTAACCGTATTGTGTGGAAGATGATTGTTTGCAGAGAAAACAGTAAAACAAGTATTGCAGTAGATTGTATTTCAGTAAAGAGAATTGGACCGGGGTCCACAGTTCACTAGAGGTGACTCTCCCATAAGACGAACAACATGTTGGGTGAACAAATTACAGTTGGGCAATTGACAAATAAAGAGAGCATGACAATGCACATACATATCATGATGAGTATAGTGAGATTTAATTGGGCATTACGACAAAGTACATAGACCGCCATCCAACCGCATCTATGCCTAAAAAGTCCACCTTCGGAGTTATCATCCGAACCCCTCCGGTATTAAGTTGCAAGCAACGGACAATTGCATTAAGTATGGTGCGTAATGTAATCAACAACTACATCCTTAGACATAGCATCAATGTTTTATCCCTAGTGGCAACAACACAACACAACCTTAGAACTTTTCGTCACTCGTCCTAGTGTCAATGCGGGCATGAACCCACTATCGAGCATAAGTACTCCCTCTTGGAGTTACAAGCATCTACTTGGCCGGAGCATCTACTAGTAACGGAGAGCATGCAAGATCATAAACAACACATAAGCATAACTTTGATAATCAACATAACAAGTATTCTCTATTCATCGGATCCCAACAAACGCAACATATAGAATTACGAGATAGATGATCTTGATCATGTTAGGCAGCTCACAAGATCCGACAATGATAGCACAATGGGGAGAAGACAACCATCTAGCTACTGCTATGGACCCATAGTCCAGGGGGAGACTACTCACACATCACACCGGAGGCGACCATGGCGGCGTAGAGGCCTCCGGGGATGATTCCCCTCTCCGGCAGGGTGCCGGAGGCGATCTCCTCGGATCCCCCGAGATGGGATCGGCGGCGACGGCGTCTCCGGAAGGTTTTCCGTATCGTGGCTCTCGGTGCTGGGGGTTTCGTCACGGAGGCTTTAAGTAGGCGGAAGGGCAAGTCAAGAGGCGGCACGGGGGCCCACACCATAGGCCGGCGCGGCCGGGGGTGGGGCCGCGCCGCCCTAGGGTTTGGCCACCCCGTGGCCCCTCTTCGTCTCGTCTTCGGACTTCGGAAGCTTCGTGGAAAAATAGGCCCCGGGCTTTGATTTCGTCCAATTCCGAGAATATTTCCTTACTAGGATTTCCGAAACCAAAAACAGTAGAACAACAGAATCGGCACTTCGGCATCTTGTTAATAGGTTAGTTCCAGAAAATGCACGAATATGACATAAAGTGTGCATAAAACATGTAGATAACATCAATAATGTGGCATGGAACATAAGAAATTATCGATACGTCGGAGACGTATCAGGCACCTGCGTTTTTCAAGCCAAAGGGCATAGTAACATAGCAGTAAGTGCCAAATGGGATGATGAATGAGGTCGCCTTTTGGTCGGACTCCTTCATCCGGATCTGGTGATACCCGGAATACGCATCAAGAAAACACAGAAGTTCCGCCCCTGCCGTCGAATCAATGACTTGGTCAATGCGCGGCAGGGGAAACGGATCTTTCGGGCAATGTTTGTTCAAGCCGAGTAATCGATGCACATTCTTAGTATTTCAGTATTCTTTTTGGGTACAAGGACGGGATTTGCGACCCAATCAGTATGGATTACTTCTATTACAAAACCTGCCTCTAGTAACTTTGCTAATTCCATTCCTATGGCGCGACGCTTCTTGTCTCCAAAGCGTCACATAGCTTGCTTCACCGGTTTAGCCCCCGGGTTTATGTTGAGGTAGTGCTCGGCGAGTTCCCTTGGTACTCCGGACATGTCAGAAGGTTGCCATGCGAAGATATCCATGTTAGCGCGGAGAAACTCGACGAGCGCGTCTTCCTATTTGGGGTCCATATTGGCTCCGATCGAGACTTGCTTGGTAGCGTCATCTTCCTTGAAGTTGACTTTCTTGGTCTCTATCGCGGCCTTGAAGGAGTTTTTCTGTTCGGAGATCTCGCTTCTTGGTGGTCTCGCATCTCGCTCGGATCCACCGCGGCTCCGTAGCCTTTCGGCTCTTCTCCAGATATCACAGACTCTGCGAAGGCGGCTTCGCCCAACTCGCACTCATGAGCCTTTTTGTAGTCTCCGGATATGGTGATCATACCGTTAGGACCCGGAATCTTGAGCTTGTTGTAGATATAGCACGCTCTTGCGTGGAACTTGTGGTAGGTGGGCCTGCCGAAGATGACGTGGTAGGAGCTCTTGAAGGGCACAACTTCAAACGTGATCTTCTCTTCGCGGAAATTGTGAACATCGCCGAAGGCCACGGAAGTGTGATGCTGCCGAGGGAGTTCGCCTTCTTACCCGGAACCACGCCGTGAAACTCGGTGTTGCCGTGTTTGAGCTGTTCCTTGGTGAGGTTCATCCGCTCCGGAGTCTCCGTGTACATGATGTTCAAGCTGGCTCCACCATCCATGAGGCACTTGGAGAAGTCATACCCGTCTATGCGGGGACTTACAACCAAGGCGTAGTATTCTTTTGGCACAATGGCAGGATGATCCTCCCTGTCAAATGTGCACGGAACTTCCGACCACCTGACATACTGCGGCACAGCCAGAACTGTGGCGTTCAGGATCCGGGTAGCTGACTTTGTAGCGCGGACTGTTGGGTGATGTCTACGGGAGCTTCTATTCTTGTAGACAGTGTTGGGCCTCCAAGAGCAGAGGTTTGTAGAACAGCAGCAAGTTTCCCTTAAGTGGATCACCCAAGGTTTATCGAACTCAGGGAGGAAGAGGTCAAAGATATCCCTCTCATGCAACCCCGCAACCACAAAGCAAGAAGTCTCTTGTGTCCCCAACACACCTAATAGGTGCACTAGTTCAGCCGAAGAGATAGTGAAATACAGGTGGTATGAATAAGTAGTAGCAACGGCACCGTAAAGGTGCTTTGCCCGAGACGATAAACAAGCAGTAGTAACGCAGCAAGTAGTAACGCAAGAAACAAGAAACAAGCAGCGATAGCGTATTTAGGAACAAGGCCTAGGGATTAGACTTTCACTAGTGGACACTCTCAACATTGATCACATAACGGAATAGATAAATGCATACTCTACACTCTTGTTGGATGATGAACACATTGCGTAGGATTACACGAACCCTCAATGCCGGAGTTAACAAGCTCCACAATTCAATGTTCATATTTAAATAACCTTAGAGTGCAAGAAAGATCAATTCGACTAAACCAAGTACTAACATAGTATGCACACTGTCACCTTCACGCTATGTAGGAGGAATAGATCACATCAATACCATCATAGCAATAGTTAACTTCATAATCTACAAGAGATCATAATCATAGCATAAACCAAGTACTAACACGGATGCACACACTGTCACCATTACACCGTGAAGGAGGAATAAAACTACTTTAATAACATTGCTAGAGTATCACATAGATAAATTGTGATACAACATACATTGCAATCATAAAGGGATATAAATAAGCACTTCACTATGCCATTCATAACAGTGAATAAGTATTCTGTGAAATATAGCCTAAGAGACCCACACGGTGCACACACTCGTCACCTTTACACACGTGGGACAAGGAGTCTCCGGAGATCACATAAGTAAAACTCACTTGACTAGCATAGTGACATCTAGATTACAAGCATCATCATATGAATCTCAATCATGTAAGGCAGCTCATGAGATTATTGTATTGAAGTACATAGGAGAGAGATGAACCACATAGCTACCGGGACAGCCCCGAGCCTCGATGGAGAACTACTCCCTCCTCATGGGAGCAGCAGCGATGGTGAAGATGGCGGTGGAGATGGCAGCGGTGTCGATGGAGAAGCCTTCCGGGGGCACTTCCCCGCTCCGGCAAGGTGCCGGAACGGAGACTCCTGTCCCCGGATCTTGGCTTCGCGATGGCGGCGGCTCCGGAAGGTTTTCCGTATCGTGGTTTTTCGCATCGTGGGTTTCGCGACGGAGGCTTTAAGTAGGCGGAAGGGCAGAGTCGGGGGCCGACGAGGGGCCCACACCACGGGCGGCGCGGGCCCCCTTGGCCGCGCCGCCATGTGGTTTGGCCACCTCGTGGCCCCACTTCGTATGCTCTTCGGTCTTCCGGAAGGTTCGTGGCGAAATAGGCCCTCGGGTCTTTGTTTCGTCCAATTCCGAGAATATTTCGTTACTAGGATTTCTGAAACCAAAAACAGCAGAAAACAAGAATCGGCACTTCGGCATCTTGTTAATAGGTTAGTTCCGGAAAATGCACGAATATGACATAAAGTGTGCATAAAACATGTAGGTATCATCAATAATATGGCATAGAACATAAGAAATTATCGATACGTCGGAGACGTATCAAGCATCCCCAAGCTTAGTTTCGCTCGTCCCGAGCAGGTAAAACGATAACAAAGATAATTTCTGAAGTGACATGCCATCAGAACCTTGATCATACTATTTGTAAACATATGTAGTGGATGCAGCGATCAAAACAATGGTAATGACATGAGTAAACAACTGAATCATAAAGCAAAAACTTTTCATGAATAGTACTTCAAGACAAGCATCAATAAGTCTTGCATAAGAGTTAACTCATAAAGCAATAAATCAAAGTAAAGGTATTGAAGCAACACAAAGGAAGATTAAGTTTCAGCGGTTGCTTTCAACTTGTAACATGTATATCTCATGGATAATTGTCAACATAGAGTAATATAACAAGTGCAATATGCAAATATGTAGGAATCAACGCACAGTTCACACAAGTGTTTGCTTCTTGAGGTGGAGAGAGATAGGTGAACTGACTCAACATAAAAGTAAAAAGAATGGTCCTTCAAAGAGGAAAGCATCGATTGCTATATTTGTGCTAGAGATTTTATTTTGAAAACATGAAACAATTTTGTCAACGGTAGTAATAAAGCATATGAGTTATGTAAATTATATCTTTCAAGTTGCAAGCCTCATGCATAGTATACTAATAGTGCCCGCACCTTGTCCTAATTAGCTTGGACTACCGGATCTTTGCAATGCACATGTTTTAACCAAGTGTCACAATGGGGTACCTCCATGCCGCTCGTACAAAGGTCTAAGGAGAAAGCTCGCATTTTGGATTTCTCGCTTTTGATTATTCTCAACTTAGACATCCATACCGGGACAACATGGACAACAGATAATGGACTCCTCTTTAATGCATAAGCATGTGGCAACAATTATTATTCTCATATGAGATTGAGGATATGTGTCCAGAATCGAAACTTCCACCATGATTCATGGCTTTAGTTAGCGGCCCAATGTTCTTCTCTAACAATATGCATGCTCCAACCATTAAGGTGGTAGATCTCTCTTACTTCGGACAAGACGGACATGCATAGCAACTCACATGATATTCAACAAAGAGTAGTTGATGGCGTCCCCGAAGCATGGTTATCGCACAACAAGCAACTTAATAAGAGATAAAGTGCATAAGTACATATTCAATACCACAATAGTTTTTAAGCTATTTGTCCCATGAGCTATATATTGCAAAGGTGAATGATGGAATTTTAAAGGTAGCACTCAAGCAATTTACTTTGGAATGGCGGATAAATACCATGTAGTGTAGTAGGTAGGTATGGTGGACACAAATGGCATAGTGGTTGGCTCAAGGATTTTGGATGCATGAGAAGTATTCCCTCTCGATACAAGGTTTAGGCTAGCAAGGTTATTTGAAACAAACACAAGGATGAACGGTGCAGCAAAACTCACATAAAAGACATATTGTAAACATTATAAGACTCTACACCGTCTTCCTTGTTGTTCAAAACTCAATACTAGATGTTATCTAGACTCTAGAGAAACCAAATATGCAAACCAAATTAGCAAGCTCTAAGTGTTTCTTCATTAATGGGTGCAAAGCATATGATGCAAGAGCTTAAACATGAGCACAACAATTGCCAAGCATCAAATTATCCAAGACATTTTAGAGTTACTACATGTAGTATTTTCCAATTCCAACCATATAACAATTTAACGAAGAAGAAACTTCGCCATGAATACTATGAGTAGAGCCTAAGGACATACTTGTCCATATGCTACAGCGGAGCGTGTCTCTCTCCCACAAAGTGAATGCTAGGATCCATTTTATTCAAACAAAACAAAAACAAAAACAAAAACAAACCGACGCTCCAAGCAAAGTGCATAAGATGTGACGGAATAAAAATATAGTTTCGGGGAGGAACCCGATAATGTTGTCGATGAAGAAGGGGATGCCTTGGGCATCCCCAAGCTTAGACGCTTGAGTCTTCTTAGAATATGCAGGGGTGAACCACCGGGGCATCCCCAAGCTTAGAGCTTTCACTCTTCTTGATCATAGTATATCATCCTCCTCTCTTGACCCTTGAAAACTTCCTCCACACCAAACTCGAAACAACTCATTAGAGGGTTAGTGCACAATAAAAATTAACATGTTCAGAGGTGACACAATCATTCTTAACACTTCTGGACATTGCATAAAGCTACTGGACATTAATGGATCAAAGAAATTCATCCAACATAGCAAAAGAGGCAATGCGAAATAAAAAGGCAGAATCTGTCAAAACAGAACAGTCCGTAAAGATGGATTTTATTAGGACACCAGACTTGCTCAAATGAAAATGCCCAAATTGAACGAAAGTTGCGTACATATATGAGGATCGTGCACGTAAATTGGCTTAATTTTTTGAGCTACCTACAGGGAGGTAGACCCATATTCGTGACAGCAAAGAAATCTGGAACTGCGCAGTAATCCAAATCTAGTACTTACTTTACTATCAAAGACTTTACTTGGCACAACAAAACATAAAACTAAGATAAGGAGAGGTTGCTACAGTAGTAAACAACTTCCAAGACACAAATATAAAACAAAATACTGTAGCAAAATAACACATGGGTTATCTCCCAAGAAGTTCTTTCTTTATAGCCGTTAAGATGGGCTCAGCAGTTTTAATGATGCACTTGCAAGAGATAGTATTTGAAGCAAAAGAGAGCATCAAGAGGCAAATTCAAAACACATTTAAGTCTAACATGCTTCCTATGCATGGGAATCTTGTAAATAAACAAGTTCATGAAGAGCAAAGTAACAAGCATAGGAAGATAAAACAAGTGTAGCTTCAAAAATTTCAGCACATAGAGAGGTGTTTTAGTAACATGAAAATTTCCACAACCATATTTTCCTCTCTCATAATAACTTTCAGTAGCAACATGAGCAAACTCAACAATATAACTATCACATAAAGCATTCTTATCATGAGTCTTATGCATAAAATTATTACTCTCCATATAGGCATAATCATTCTTATTAATTGTAGTGGGAGCAAATTCAACAAAGTAGCTATCATTATTATTCTCATTAAGTGTAGGAGGCATAGTATAATCATAATAAAATTCACTCTCCATAGTAGGTGGCACCAAAAGACTACTATCATTATCATCATAAATAGGAGGCAAAGTATTATCAAAGAAAATTTTCTCCTCAATGCTTGGGGGACTAAAAATATCATGAAAACCAGCTTCCCCAAGCTTAGAACTTTCTACATTATTATCAACAATGGTGTTTAAAGCGTTCATACTAATATTACTACCAGCATGCAAATAAGATTCCATAGGTTTTTTAATTTTCGCATCAAACAATCCATGTTTTAAATCAGGAAATAGAATAAGAAGCTCATTGTTGTCCATTATGCCAAACTAGTGTAAACAAGAAACAAAAAGATGCAATTGCAGGATCTAAAGGAAATAGCTTCGAGCACAAACACAATGGCGCCGAAAAGTATCGTTACCCGGAACCGGAGTATGAGTGCCTTTTTACCTTTCCTCCCCGGCAACGGCGCCGGAAAAGTGCTTGATGTCTACGGGAGCTTCTATTCTTGTAGACAGTGTTGGGCCTCCAAGAGCGAGAGGTTTGTAGAACAGCGAGCAAGTTTCCCTTAAGTGGATCACCCAAGGTTTATCGAACTCGGGGAGGAAGAGGTCAAAGATATCCCTCTCATGCAACCCCGCAACCACAAAGCAAGAAGTCTCTTGTGTCCCCAACACACCTAATAGGTGCACTAGTTCGGCGAAGAGATAGTGAAATACAGGTGGTATGAATAAGTAGTAGCAACGACACCGAAAAGGTGCTTTGCCCGAACGAGTAAACAAGCAGTAGTAACGCAGCAGTAGTAACGCAGTAAAACAGTAAACAAGCAGCGATAGCAGTATTTAGGAACAAGGCCTAGGGATTAGACTTCACTAGTGGACACTCTCAACATTGATCACATAACAGAATAGATAAATGCATACTCTACACTCTTGTTGGATGATGAACACATTGCGTAGGATTACACGAACCCTCAATGCCGGAGTTAACAAGCTCCACAATTCAATGTTCATATTTAAATAACCTTAGAGTGCAAGAAAGATCAATTCGACTAAACCAAGTACTAACATAGTATGCACACTCGTCACCTTCACGCTATGTAGGAGGAATAGATCACATCAATACCATCATAGCAATAGTTAACTTCATAATCTACAAGAGATCATAATCATAGCATAAACCAAGTACTAACACGGATGCACACACTGTCACCATTACACCGTGAAGGAGGAATAAAACTACTTTAATAACATTGCTAGAGTAGCACATAGATAAATTGTGATACAAAATACATTGCAATCATAAAGGGATATAAATAAGCACTTCACTATGCCATTCATAACAGTGAATAAGTATTCTGTGAAATATAGCCTAAGAGACCCACACGGTGCACACACTCGTCACCTTTACACACGTGGGACAAGGAGTCTCCGGAGATCACATAAGTAAAACTCACTTGACTAGCATAGTGACATCTAGATTACAAGCATCATCATATGAATCTCAATCATGTAAGGCAGCTCATGAGATTATTGTATTGAAGTACATAGGAGAGAGATGAACCACATAGCTACCGGTACAGCCCCGAGCCTCGATGGAGAACTACTCCTCCTCATGGGAGCAACGAGCGGTGGTGAAGATGGCGGTGGAGATGGCAGCGGTGTCGATGGAGAAGCCTTCCGGGGCACTTCCCCGCTCCGGCGGGGTGCCGGAACGGAGACTCCTGTCCCCCGGATCTTGGCTTCGCGATGGCGGCGGCTCGGGAAGGTTTTCCGTATCGTGGTTTTTCGCATCGGGGGTTTCGCGACGGAGGCTTTAAGTAGGCGGAAGGGCGAGTCGGGGGCCGACGAGGGGCCCACACCACGGGGCGGCGCGGGCCCCCTTGGCCGCGCCGCCATGTGGTTTGGCCACCTCGTGGCCCCACTTCGTATGCTCTTCGGTCTTCCGGAAGGTTCGTGGCGAAATAGGCCCCCGGGTCTTTGTTTCGTCCAATTCCGAGAATATTTCGTTACTAGGATTTCTGAAACCAAAAACGACGAGAAACAAGAATCGGCACTTCGGCATCTTGTTAATAGGTTAGTTCCAGAAAATGCACGAATATGACATAAAGTGTGCATAAAACATGTAGGTATCATCAATAATATGGCATAGAACATAAGAAATTATCGATACGTCGGAGACGTATCATTGGGGTTCCGAGGAAAGTGTGGTAAGCCCCCACGCTCTTTTTCTCGAATGGGTTCGATTTACCTGCGGACCCTGCCTTGGGATCCGGCGAGTTATCATCCTCATCCATTGCCTCGGAACTGTCTTCCTCTTTGTCCTTGTTCTTGCCCTTGCCTCCTTTGCCGTGTGGGCGGTGCTTCCGGGCTCGCTTGTATCCTGCTTCCGGGTCGTTCTTTAGGTCGTTGACCCACTTGCAGTTGCGGTTGGTGTGAGTGGACTTCCCTGTAACCGGATCCAAGTGGGCCAGGCAGGGCATGTCTCTATACTCCTCGTAGGTTTGCGGGGCGCGGGATCCGCCAGCTGTGACCTCAGTGCCATGCTCGCGACCCCTGCCGGCTCCGCCTCCACGGCCGCGTCCTCTTCCGCCTCCTGAACCTCCGCGTTGGAACGCCATGGCGACCATGTCGGATCCGCCACTCTTCTGGTCATCAGGGTTTTTGCGTTTATGGCTGCTATTGTTGCCGTTGTCACGGTTCTTCTTTTGTTGATGTAGGGGGATTTCTGTAGCTGCGATATCGCCGCCTGCGTCATCATCGGCGACAGTATGGTCACTGGCAATGGAGATCATTTCATCCAAAGTCAGTTTATTTGCGTTAGCCAAACAAGTGAGCTTATGCCTCAGCAATCCTCCTCTCTGCAGTCCACCAATGAAGGCGTACATGGCAGTGGTGTGGTCGACGTTTTCGCACTCGTTCCTGCATGCCAACCATCGTGTGAGGAAGTTTCTTGAGGATTCTCCCTTCTTCTGGATACAAGCTTGTAAGTCCCTTGCCGTGGCAGGTCTTTTGTAGGTGCCCCGAAGTGTTTCTCGAAAGCGGTCTTCGGGTCAAACCAGCAAAAGATGGAGTTCTTCTCGAGGTCGCCGAGCCGGATCCGGGCTGGACCTACAAGGTACAACCGGAGCATGCGGCGAGCGATATTAGGGGTTCCTCCGGCGAAGGTTACTTGCATTATAGTAATCCTCAATCCGGGTATCCGGCCTTTCGATGCCATCATAATGCTTCGGGTTTCCGGGTAGCTTGAGGTTCATCCTTGGCTTTGGTTCCTCTCGAATCATCCTCGCCAAAGCACTTCGGGCCGATGTAGTCGGTTCTGTATTCGTTGAGGCGTTCCCGCGCGTCACGCGAGCCGTGGCGGGGAGACTGTGAGCGAGAGCGAGATCTTCGGCCGCCGCCTCCGCCTCCACCTCCGCCGCCACCGCTAGGTGGTGGTGAGGAGACTCGCGAGGGGGCCGATCCGACCTCTTGCTTCCGCCTTCGGATTCTCCCCGACCCTCCCGGTGCCGGCTCCGGCTCCTGCGGCCGCCTTCGCCGTGGCGCCGGCTGCCCCGGTCGTTCCGGCTCCGGCGAGGTTCCGGATCGCGCTCCTCATCCCGACTCCTCCCGGGCTCGGGCTCACGATCGTTGTTCCGGTTCCGACGAGGTTCCGGCGTGCGCTCCTCGTTTCGTTTCTTGAAGGCAGCACGTTGTCGCGGATAACAATTCCACCATGTCCCCGAGGCCTCGGTGTTTCCGAGCTGGACTACGGCGGCGAGAGGGACGCGGGTAACCATTGGGCGGAGGAGAGGGGTTGCGGTACTTGTCCCGTCCAGAGTACATTGCATCCTTTCCCTTTCTTGGATCTGACGGTGGCGTCTTTGATGGTACGGGGATCGGATTTGGGTGTTCCCTGGCTTTCCTTCTTCGTTCCGAGGATCCGGTTCGCGATTCGTCATCTCGATGGCGATTGTCGTGGGCGTCCTTCTGCGCAGTGGAGACGCAATGCTCTGGGTTAGACTCCAACTTGCGCGAAGTGTCTGCCTTGCTCGTCGCTTCACCGCTGAAGCGACGAGCGTGCGAACGTAGTCGATGTCAATCTCCTCGTTACTTTTCTTCAAGATCTCTGCAGCTTTCGTCATATTGTCCTTTGGGGTTGGGAACGGCTGCTGCTCCGTTGGAGTTGCGAAGGTGATCTTGCGGGGAGCTATCAACTCACGCCGGACCTTTGCGACCTCCTGATGAGCTTCAACGATTTTGTCCTCCCAATGCTTTCGGAGTTCCTTGACTTTTGCCAGTCCTTCGTCCACCTCCTCGCTCACGCCGGATGAAGTCTTCCACAAAAACTGCGGCGTGCTTCCTTTCCTCCAAGCATGGCGGTTGCGGTGTCCTTAAACTTCTTGGCTGTGGCCGGTAGCTCCACTCTCTTAGCTTCTAATGCTTCTACGTCTTCGGGAGTGATGGGTTTGTTAAGAATATCCGAGCGATAAACCGCATCCATGCCTCGCTTGTGCGACCATCTCTTCGAGCGACAGGAGGCTCTCCGAGGAAGAATCCCTACGGGGTCGCTCCCGCGACATTGGAGAACCCCGATGGGATGGCCGGGGGTCGGATTGGGTGCCTGCCTCTTCGATCCGTGTTCTCCCGGCGCCGCTACGGTTGCAAGTACCGCTTTGGTTGGGTGGAATCAACTTCGGAGCTGATCACCGTATCCATATTCCTTCACCTTGCGATCGAACTCTTCAGTGTCCATGGATTGGGTGTCTCCGGAAATTGGGCTTAGGTTTCCCAAAATTGACTCTTCAGCCGGAGTTCCGCTTTCTCCAACATCCTCTTGCTGATCCGGAGCAGCGTTGTTTTCCGGGGCCTCGACCTGCTCGGGACCAGCTCCGGCTTCTTGAGGGGCGGTTCCGGCGGTATGGGCCAAGAAGTGCACGAAGTGACACCTTTGCTTTTCTAACACCCGGGAGACCCGGGCGGATCCGCATTGGTCTTCCACCGTTATTTCCTGCTCAGGGGCGGATTGGGTGGGATCTGATTTTTTCAGATCTAAGGCGGAATCTTCGCTAGGAAGTTCCTGCGTCTCAGATCGGATCTTCGCGACTGCGTCCTGCTCGGCGGCGGTCGCGTCAGCGCTACTTACCAATGGGTTTCCGTCGGAATCGACGGTTTCCCCGATGAAGATGTGTATGCCGCCAACTGGGACGATGGAGAGCTTGACGGGGTCGGTTTTAGCCGGAATCCAGCACTCATCCGGAGGGACGATCGGCAGATTTCCGGCGTAAAGGACACGCCCCACAGCGATGGCGTCGTCGTAGCTTCCCATGGCGGAACCCTCCCGGTTCCGGCCTCCAGACGCCGCAGGCCCCACGGTGGGCGCCAACTGTCGTTGCCTAATCGACGGTACCTCGGAGGAGGGATCCTCACGAGGGGGAGAAGAAGTAGGGGCCATAGGGCGGAGTGCACACGGGATGGTGGTACGCGAGTTACCCAGCTTCGGAACACCCGCACGATGACAGGGCCCACTCGCTACTTGTCCGGAATTATCGGGGCGCTTTCGTGTTGTTACAATGAGTTGTGGTTGTGCCTCTAGGGCTCCCAGGATCCGGCTTATAAAGGCGCACGGATCTAGGGTTTACATGGAGAGTCCTAGCCGGATTACAGATAGCCTAACTACGGTACAATGTCTTGCCGTGTACGCCACGGATCCGCCTTCCATATACGTCGTACTGGATCCGGGTTCCTCATGGGCCTCCGCGGATCCGGGTTCCTCCTAATGTCGGTACGGATCCGGCTTACTGATCCTGGGCCGGACTTATTCCTTCATGATCAACAGCAACTGGGCCGCCCGATGGGCCACATGCCTCATCACCGTCTGTGGGCCACCCGGGCTTGCCGGATCTAGGCACTGTCGATGGTACACCCATGAAGTATACCCACAACAGTGCACAACATAAAACATGCGAACCAAAGACCAAACTAAACTCTACACCACACTTTCTATCACCACGATCAAATGCCAACAAAACATATATAGATCCAGTGATCCATCAAAAAGGGTCTCTCGCGACGACGGTTAGGTTTTTAAACTTTGTCTCTATGAACTCCTTACTATTACTACTCTACCCAAAATTAAGTCATGTTTGAAACTTTACCCACTCATGACCATTTGTAAAAGAACAATTATATGCACCACCACATCATATGGATATTGCTAGACTATCATGAAGCATACTTCTGCAAATATATACTCTTATTTGTAAAGCAATATATCTGCATAGAAACTGGTGGTTATACTTTCATCTCAGACATTGTAAGAATGTGGTAGAATACATAAGCGACTTTCAGAACCTGGTCACTGCTGATCCCTCATGAACCAAATAAAAATAGTAAATACAATTGAAAAATTACAAAGTAAATCATGCATGTAGCGGATGCATGCATCTATGTGAATACCAAGTTTGAAACATGTAATTTGAGCAAAAAAGACAAAGTGACCAAGGAATAGTACATGTGGTCGGATTTTTTACTCTGGAAAGTTCCATTCCCTTCTTTTTGTGTAGGTCATATACAATCATACTTCTTCTTGATATTTTACAAGAGCAAGTATCATTGCAGCATGTACCCGTGTGATTTATTTCATACTTTTCTGATACTTACTAATATGATTTTTTGGCCGGATTCAAATATGGTTTTGGGTACCTGTGTCCACAAGCGCATTTTCTAAGAAAGTCTATAATTTTAGCATTAAATTTGTTTTTGTATCAGGTAAGCTGCAAATCTTATTGTGTCTTCCATGAAAATTTACATGTATATCTGCATTAGAACACGTACATGTACCTGCATAAATTGTTTCAGATTTTTTTGAGTTAAGAACATTATTTGTTTTCACTTGATAGGAGATACTAGCATATGCTCTAAAGAGCTGATTTGAATATCATTTTTCCTAACATTTAGCCTTGCATGTATTTTCGATTATTTGACTAGATCCACATTCATCACAGCAAAGAGCCCCATCTGGCCCAAAAAGCTTGAGAACTGCGAGGTGCATGTGTCCCAAACTCTGTAGTGGGCTCCTATTTCCCACTCTCTGCGGGCGCGAGCGGGGTGCTGCCTACAACGCTTCTACTGTGCGTCACGTGGAATTTGTCCCAGTAACAGGTACGTCTCTTTTGTTTCATTTCTTCTGTTTATATTAAAATTTTGAAAATTCTCAATTTTTTAAGAAAGTTCAAACTATAAAAATATAGAAATTTTTAAAAATGTTCAAATATGAAAAATTTCAAATCTGGAAATTGTTTAGATGTAAAAAAATGTTGAAATTTGAAAAAAACTTCAAATCTAAAAAATTCGAACTTGAAAAAGTTTTAAAAATAAAAAGTTTAAAAATTTCCAATTTCTAAAAAGTTCAAAAAACTGACCGGAAAACTGAAAACCAGTAAAAACCCAAGAAAGCAAACAGAACTAGAAACAACCATGCAGAAAGCTGAAGAAGCGACGAATACAGGAAAAACCGAAACCTCACGGTCTCTGTTGGGCCTGGCCCAGTGCGCGTTGGCTTCAGCGTCGCTAATCATCGGAGCCGCATTGAGCGGTGAATAGGTTTCACCAACTCTGTACGCATTCATCAATTCAAATCACTTGCAATTACATTGAACAATCGTAAACGTAAGAATAACAAAATCCCACAAGTACTTGCTGAAATAAAAACGTTACCCAAGAACTTGTTCAAAAGAATCTTCACTGAGCAATCATTTCATGTTCTTCTTCAAGTAATGTTTTTTTGTTGTTGTGTAGCACATGTATGCCTCTTTGATACCTTCATCAGCTAGCACCAGCCCTGCACCGGCCACCGATTGTCTGGGTCCGGCCGCCACGAAGACCGCCCCTTCTCATCCCTCAGGCTCGCCGCCGGCGCTGACTCCTCATCTCCGCCCCTCCACCTCAGGATGATACGAGCGAGCATCCCCCATAGCCTCCTGCCCGCTTGCGGCATGCACGTCAACGACCACCACCCATAGTCTCTGCTATCGTCGCCGGCGGAAGTCGTGTCACACGCGGTCGGCAGCCGCTGGTACCCGGGGAGCATGGCCATCTCCATCTGCCCCGCGCTGCCGGCAGCCTCGACGGCCAACGGGAACGGTGCCGACCGCCATGCGCTGGGCCTGCACGCTATGATGGCCCGGCGGAGGAACCCCGTGGAGGGCGCCCTCTCACCCTCCTCACTCCTCAGCGTACATTGCCATGGTCAACCGAGTTAGAAAATGAAGGATCTTGTATCGGTTCTTGACAGCACAGTTGACGATCTCGTACGTACCAATATACTTGGGCGTGGCAACTGATGGACAGAGAGGGAGTCGTTTGTCTGGATGTGGGTTCCTCTAGATTATTTCATTTTCTGATGGACTATGTACGTACATATTGGCCGACTACGTTGGTTGAGATACCCAGAACTATAAATCATGGTGCCAAGTGTTTAATTTACAAACTGATCATGCTTTCTTCGTTTCTCGTGTTTATTTCTGACAAACAAAAATTGGGATGTACGTAGCTTTGTTAATTGATGTTACCGAGGGTGCAGACGGCATGACAGAGCCCAGTTCGATCGCCTGAGATGAAGATAGCCTGAAAGATACAAAGCAGCTGCCTCGAAGTCGCCGGTAGTTTTTTTTTCGAAAGGGAGGCAAAAGGTTTGCCTCATTCCATTAATTAAGAAAAAAAGTGCCCAATTTTTAGGAAAAACTCGGGCGAAAACCAACAACACACACTTAACACCCCGGCCAACACGGCCAACCTGGCTACCCACACGAAGCACAGACGCCATCGAGGAGAAAGACCATCGTTGACGATGTCATCGAGCGTCATCGTCGTCACTCCTCCACGAGACAGCGATTCCGACTTCACCTTAGACAACCGCCACCGAGACCCTCGCCGCAAACGGCATCGGAACCCAAGTGAGCCTATGCCAAACAGTCGGCCCCCAAGCACGTCGAGGAGGAGGCAGCTCCGACTTCAACCTGACCTTCATAGGAGAGGTTGCACGCCTTGCACCGACGCAAGCACCAATCAAGTGGCATCGTTGCCACAAGTCACCTCGGAGCTCTGACTTCACCATCACGGCAGGGGTGACGAAGGACATGCCGCAACTCCGATCTGCTCACCATTGTCATCGTCGCCACGCAACCCATGACGCCAACACCATCCAACTTCCACGGGTCCCTCCGACCTAAGCAGCGGATGCCCTCAAGAGGGAAGACGACACAAGAGTGCTGCCATCGACCGATCACGATGGATCTAGGGATTTGCCCGGAGCATACCCAGACAGGAAGCCACAACGTCACCTCGGCGATGCCTTCAAGAAGGGAGCGGCGCCCGAAGCCGCCGCCATCGCCGGCCTCGGCCAGCTGCCGGCCGGCCAGCAACCGAGACAAGGCGTTAGCCCGGGACTTGTCGCGCCATCCTGCTACGTGCCCAAGACCGGACCACATTCTTCCACCTTGCCCACCAGCACCTCGCCGCATCCGCCGAGCCGCCGCCACGGCCCGCCTCCCCATCAGATCCGGGCGCGTAGGCCCCTGATCCGCCATCCCACCGTCCCGGAGCCGCTGCTACGGCGTCCCTGCAAAGTCGCCGGTAGTGACGGTGCAGTAGCAACATTCATGGTTCAACGTGACAACGTCACTCAAGCAGGAGCAGTTGAATGAACAGACTGAAGACCATTTTTGCTGCAACTATGCACGACAACTGCTCCTATGTAACATGTACACGGATGCACATACGTAACCCAGACCAGTAATATTCAGACACCTTGTTTTAAAATAAAAGTAAAAGTTCTGACACCTTGTTTCAAAAATAGAAAAATCAGACACGGAGCATTCGCACGAAAGCAGAGCTGCTGGGTTGTCCTGATGCGTTGGAATGAAGCTGTTTGAGAATTCAGAGCAGACTCGAGATTAAGGACCGCTTCAGGGCATCTCCAACGAACCAACTCAAATGGTTCTAGGCTGTCCAAAACAGTTTGTTTGGACAGTTGGACAGCCCGCGCACGCTCCAGCGAGACGATGTAAATGGACTGACTCGTGCAGACTGATCCATCTGCTTTCCAAATTTAGGACGGCGATGTGTCGGGCCGTGCAATTCGCGCGTCCTCCTGTACCCTTCCTAGAAGACTATGGCCCCTCCCGCTAGTGGCGCACAGCGATGGATTCCGCCATCGCCCCTGCCATGGGCACCGCCACGCCTGCCATAGCCACCTCCGGGAAGAAGCATGCGAAGCCGAAGAAGGCCGCCAAGGATATGACGGAGGAGGAGCGCTGGACCGAGTCCAGCAAGCGCACAGGCCGGAGAGAAGCCGCCAAAGCTCGAAAGGTTGCCGCCAAGCTGGAAGAAGAGTAGCTCAGGACGAACGACCGCATCATCGCCCAACGTTAGCATGCCAACGGTGAGCTGCTGGCTCACAAAGCCGCCCAGCAGGCCGTCATGATGATGAAACAGGAGTCGCTAAACGTGGCCTTCGGCCATGGAGCGTTGCTCCCTTTGGCCGCCGGCGCATTGTCGACGAGCTCCGTCAAGCTTCCTCAATGTTGTTCCAAGAGACTTTGATGTATTTGATGGTCAAGAAGGAAGAGGCCATCGCTGAGAGGGAAGAGAGGCGGCGCAAAGAGAAAGAGGCAACCAGAAAGAGTTTTGTTGATCTTCAAGCGAGAGCTCTTGAGGTGGAAGAGGCCTTTGCTAAGTCTAAGCTCGTCGAGACCGAGGCCAAGGCAAGGCTCATGTATGCTGATGTCAAGTCCAAGGGGTCGAAGCCAAGATCATGGCTGAGGAGAAGCAAATCATGCTCACGGACTTGGCCACCATCACCGATCTCGTGCAAATGGCTTGGAGCGAGAAGAGGCAGAAGATGATCCTTGCTCGCGAAGATTGAAGATTATTGACATAGATGGTTGCCATTTGGGTGAAAGTGGCCACTTTTTGGGTGAAGCTTGCAACTTTTTGGATATATCGTAAGATATTGTCTAACTTTGCACGTTCCAGAGACACCTACCACTAGTTGGCGCTGCCTGGAGGGTTCAGACATATGTTTGCCACGTATAATGCTTCTCAATTGCTATGTTTTTGTGTTGAAATTAAAAAAAATCGAAATGGGGGAAATATCGCCCCAGCTTCTGCATCCAAAGGATGCACACCACTTTTTTTATTAGATTATTCATAAAACCTTACAAGAACAATACAAAAGATCAACCTCGAAGCCACCTCACTAAACCTACAGTGGGATAAAGGGGGTGACAATACACCAACTCACATCATCCAAAAATCAAATGCCTTCCCAAACCGCTCAATAGCAGGTGAGAAGCACATCCAATCAAGCAGACTTTCCGCACACGCCAACGCACACGCCACAGAAGTTGCTACCGCCGTCTTCCTCGACTCCATCTTCAAGAGAGATCATCGCATTAACCTTGCAAGACCTGTCGTCGATGTCACCATGATGCCAGACGGCTCCACCATCCTGCACGCATACATCATCCCGCATCCGTCGTCGATGCCCTGCAGCACCATGCCACCGAGACTCAACGCCAACAATATGGTAGATGAAAACCACTCCACCAACATCCGCCAACATCCAGCAGCTGCACCAAAAACAATCGTCCCAAGAGGTTGAAATTTAAAATGGAATTGGCCAACTGACAAGGACATGAAAATCGCCAGCGGGCTGAATGAGTCGTGCTGTTGCGCACCCTGTCCAAGAAGACCGGACCGCGCGACACGTCCAATCCGCGGGCCAAACTAAACGGACAGAAATTAACCATTTAGGTCGCCAATTTGGATCGGTCCGCTGGAGATGCCCTCAGACACGAGCTGGAATGATGAGAACGAACCTTCACCGGGTTTTGAATACATGAGAAATTGGTTTCGTGGCCACGTAGTGTTGTGCTACTTACTACCTCCGTTTCGAGGAATAAGGCGCACACGTATTCCAAGACAAACTTTGACCATAAAAATTGAGCAACAAAATCTTGATTATATTATATGTAATTAGTATCGTTGGATTCGTATTGAAACACTTTTCAATGATACTGCAAACAACCTTTATCTATTTGAAGTTATTCTTGGTCAAAAAAAAAACTCGTAAGACGAGGGCACCTTATTCCTTGAAACGGAGGTAGTATTAATTTTGCCCAATGCCTTGAAATGAGACATTGTTTTTGCCCTTCACGTTCTAGCCTGGCCTCTCTAATACCCACGATTTCCGTCTAGCAACATCTTTTGACCGTTAATCCTGACTGTAGTGCACATGATGGGCCAGCCAATTGTTGTTGAGTGCACCTAAAAGCCCAAACAAAGAGCCCCTTAGTCTCACCTCGGCACTTCACACTACGGCTAAGCAGTTTCTAAATGTGAAAGTGAAGCAGGGAAGCACTTCGAGCTCAGATACACCATCCTAATCCAAGATCAAATTGGTATGTCCAAGTTTTGGGTTTTTCAAATAGACTTAATTTTTTCCTTTCGAAAACCAATCGAACCGTACGCTGTTATCTCCTGGAACTTGTCATCCACCATTAACAAAAATACATTTCAAGTTAATCAAGCTATATTTAAATTTAATTAAATTCGAAAGTGAAGCACGGAATTACCATCCACCGTAGACTTGTAAAATCAAATCGTCTCTCGTGGATTCTCTCTAGGAACTTTCCATCCACAATTAATTGAAATTAAACTCCATTTAAAATTATTTTAACTCGAAATTGAAGCAGGAATTCGCCAACCGTCTTGGGTGCATTATTTGCACAAACTTGCCATCCACCATCCCATCGTTGAACCCAATTCTAGTTAATTAAGCTCGTAGATGAAGTATGGATTTGCTACCAACATATACTGTAAAATTCAACTGTCTCGATGCGTTCTCTGCAGAAACTTTTCATCCACCATCCCTTAGGCTAGCCATAGTGATAGTATCATAGCTAGTATCATGCATCTTGGTCCCACAAAAATGATGATGTGGCAGCTAATTAAGAAGGAGAGAAGAGATTAGAGTAACATAGGTGGATATTGTATCATAGCGCATGCCACGAGAAAAATTAATGCCAAACAAATCTTGTGCATAAATTTGCATTGAGATTCTAAAAAACAATTAATATAGGAAGACTATGATACAGTACTACTTCATGATACTAACCACTATAGATATAGTACCATACACAAGTATCATATGCATGATACTACTACATGATACTTACCACTATGGCCAGCCTTAATTGAACTCTATTTCAAGTTAGTTAACTAGTAAGTGAAGCAGGATTTGCTACCAGCCTACACAATAAATTCAACCGTCCTAGGTAATCTCTCCGCGAACTTGCCAACCACCATTAATTAAACTCGTGTATTCACGATGTATTAATAGCCATCAAAAGCACTAAAAATAGCTCCCAAAAAATAAAAAAAATACAAATAGGTCAGTGAACCACCTAGTGAGGAGTAAGGACGCTGGTGCAAGCCGAAGGAGTGCCATCGTACTCAGCACATCCATCACCGGAGCTAGCCAAAGCTTGTCGTTGCTCCATTCTGCACAATCCAGAGCTTCTTCCACGTCCAACACTTGCCAGGCCGCTCCCAGAATGATCGGGGAGGACATTAACAAGTGTTGGCCAATGGAATAAGCTCAAGGATGGGTACGGTGCAGTGGTCACCTCTTCGGCCCCATTCGGCCCTCCCCTGGTCCCAATTTGGCTACATCCTTATGCCTCTCGCTCACTCAGCCCGCTCCCTGTTCTCGGTGGCAACGGCCGAAGAGAGCCAAACCGAGGGTGGGAAAATAGGTGAGCATAGCAGAGACAAAAGGGAGTGCCAAACTGTGACAGTAGAAAAGGAGGAAAGAAGCGAATGAGAGGTGCTAGGAAAGAGAGGACAGAGAGGGTGGAGGTGTTCAGGCTTCTTATATAGGATAGACATGTGCCAAAACGAAGGTGTGAACATGAACAAAAGTCAACTCAAGATTGACTTTTAAAACTAGTTATCTTAACTTGGGTTTTGTATTTTGTTCCCTAGAAACAAGGTCACATAAGGCCCTATTTGTGATGGTTTTACATTTTTCTCATAATTCTAAAATTTCTTTGACTTTTTTTCAAATTGTGGTCAAAATTAACGGCATGTGCAGCAAATGATTGGATATTTCAACTTTCTTCGTGGATACTACATAGAACCCAACTTGGGTACATTAAAATGATTTTTGCCAAAACTCTGGATAGTAGAGCACATATGTAGTTCAAATTTAAATTAGTTTCAAAAAATCCCCTGGAAATGATTTAAATGGGGAAACTAGTTAGAAATCGAGAAAAATAAAGACACATGGGATTTTTTTTCCTTCTCGTCTGATCTAATATTTTTGAAGATTGGAGTGTCGCTATTTTCCCAATATTTTATTTAGTTGCTTCACACAGAAAACACCATCTAGCACAAATAAAATGGTTTAAAAACTTTTTATGACTAAAAGTTGGAAACAATGTTCACCACTTTTGTTTTATATGCCAACATGCACCTATGTGCAAAATTGGGGCCCAATATCATGAAGAGAGTCGTGGAATTTGATGATTTGGCGTCCAAGAGGGTGCTATGTGCCCGCGTGATGTGCCAGTTTACGTGTAGAGCGCACTCTAATAATGACACAAATTGTTCGACAAAACAACAACACGCTACCCTGCGAAATTAATGGTTTTAGTGACCGTTACATCTCACGACTCTCAATGCTATCTACTCCTACTTCTTCTTAGATTGACCTTACAGTGGCACTTGGAAGGATCTATGTCATGCCCCTGTTGTTACGGTGTTTTCCACTCTGAAGCTCATTTCACTTACCGTTATTTTTCCTCAGAATGCAGAGTGTGAGGCAGAGACAGAGGGAGTTAATGGTAGAAGCAGAAGCTTGAGGCAGAGGTTTTAATTGTGTGAAGCACGCTTTTAATTATAAAAATTGCATAAACATTAAACACATTCAAACTTTTCACAGTTAAGCATAAAACGAAACAGCTACTATAACTAATTCTTAACTGACTTCTCAGACAAAATTACACAATAGTAACAACAACTATTCTAACTCCACGATCGTGCGAGTCAATGTTGTCGTCGTCATCATTGTCGGAAACCTCGATTGGGTCCGTTGGGTACTTGTCCTTGTCATGCACCTTTATTGTCGTATTTCCCTTACTGTGCACCTTCATTGGCGTCAAGCCCTTGATCCGCACCTTTCGGTTTACCAACGACTCAACCTGAGCGGTAGACATGTCCTCCTCGTACTTTGCGGCCGCTCTATCCCGCAATGTTTTTGCGTCGGCTGCAGAAACTAACAGAGATTCCGCGAGCTATTACTACTATGTGGTATGAATGGCCTTCCCAATGGCCTGAAAGTCATCCCTAGACTAGGCTAGAGCCTCGCCGATGCCGAACTCCTCATCGGATTCAAGATTGATGGAGGGAACATGATCACCGATGAAAGCAAACCGGCAGCCTACGGGGCCTAGTGAGCATTGTGGTTTTGGTTCTAGCTCAGAGGAGTCCTGATCGAGCCAGGATGAGCTAAGTGTGGAGGTGAGGCACTGCTCGGCTCAAGAAACCATGGATAGTTGACCATGAAACATCCGACTAATTGTCGTGCGTTTTTTTCTCCCACAATGCATAAATGGGCTTCTTGGCATCCAAACTAGATGCTGAACATGATTTTGTACTTGGCCCAATCCATCATGGCTTTAGGTAGAAGATCTCCACCTATGCGAAAAAGAGTGCGAGGAACCGAACAGGTCCTTGACCCTCAGCCTTTGCATTTGTTTTCTACCGTAGGTTTCTAGACCTTTTATCTGCCCATGTTAGTACAAAAAAAATTAACTAAATTGTAAGTTATTAACTGAGACATTTACATTCTTCGGAGAATCCCATATATTAACATTTTTAACACTTCGAGGACAATCTTTTTTTGGCGATGTTGCAAGTTGTTTCTTATTCTCTTTAGCCCACATGGTGTCATTTTGAACACCATTTGTATCTATTTTATAAGACTTGCAGACTTAATATTATATGAAATCGTATTTTAGTATTCTTGTTAGTTTTTTTTGATAAAGGAAATACATTAATATCGAGAGATACCAATTACACACAGCCTCTGCAACAACGTAATACCCTAATGGTAGTACACATGCACACAACCAAAGGAAGAAAAATAAACTAAGAAAATAAAATCTCGCTAGAGTATTCCAGCCCTAGTAGCAACAATACATCCACCACCAAGACAACACCTGAACTCTGGACTCTCCAAAAGTGACCGCTCCATGAAGGAATCAATGCACAAGCGTTATCATCGTCCGAGCAAAGATCTTAGGTTTTCACCTTGAAGATAGTCCCCGCTCTTAAAATAATGCTTTCAACAAGATCATTGCTAGGCACAATCAATTAAGGCCAAACCTTAGATTTTTACCCTGAAAGGTAAGACTCTGAACTTCACTTATGCTGCCGCCCCTACTTACATATTGTTGTTGCAAAAACTAGAACACCAAGCAAGTCTCCCAACAACGCAGAAACTTGAACCTCCATTGCTAGTCCTTCAATCCGAACTTCATCATATTCTCCGCCTCTACTTCATCATGGACCAAAAGGTCACCTAATAGCGAGAAAGAACAGACCTTCGCGCCGCTCCCTCCAGAACCAAATATTTGGAATAAAAGTATGGATGTGCACGACCGATTATCACACGATTCAGCAAACTCCAGATATAAAGTTCACTGTTACATTCGCCGGCGGAACCTCCAGAACTCATCACGCTGGCCAGATCAAGAAGGATCGGCCTCAGGAAACTCTCCATCTTCGCACAAGAGTAATCCTAAGACAACCACCTTTATTAGGTCGATCGACAGACCCTCACGCAGCCACCCCGTCCTCCTCCGACGGTAGAGGTGCACCGTGTCGCCTCCCTACATACCTTTGGGTGACCAGGCAGCCGTGCCGATGGCGGATCTAGGCGGAAGAGCACATAAATTTTGAAAGCAGATTGAGGTTCTTTGTGCAGTATGTTTCTTTACATCCGGTTATTTTCTTTGCAGGTCATGAAAAGTGAGGTCGATTATGAATATTGCTGTCCAACCCAACAAAGAGTACAATCCGACTGTCGACCATTGAAATCATCGTGAGACCAAGCGGCAGAAGATGATTAAACTATCGCTGAATAAAGTTCACCAACTAAATATATTCCATTTTCTTTGGAAATTGATAATCCAACAGGGCATCAGCCTCGTGTGCGCACACTTGTCTGCAGCAATCCTTCTCAGCGTGCCGGGTGTCGGTCTGCTGGTGAGCGTGGCGTTTGGTCCTTCAGCGACGCGTTCACGTGTCCACTTGTTTCTTGCAGTTCTCTGCCGTGTGGGCACGTTGGCCATCTGGTGCTCTCGTGCTTGCCTATGAAAACCCGCGAGTGGCCGGCCGACGCTGCCCATGCCATTGCCACCACAGCGCACGGCTTCCTCCTTCCTGTGATCGCTTCGTCTCAAACCTTCAGGTGAGGATGCGCTCTTACTGTAATGCTGCCTCTCAATCTCGAAAAAGTAGTAGTAGTGATCTTGCTTTTTCTACTATGTTGTTTGGGTGTTCAAGTTACTGAAACTCGCTGCTTGCTTTTTGCCAGGCTAGCTAGGCGCAGGTGATCCGGTGATGCAGAAGAGGTCTGCCAATAAGCGCGCCATGAGCGCAGCAAAAAGGGCGAGGGCTAGCAGCACACCAGCACGGAACCTGAGGACGCCGCGGAAGGAGGCGCAAGGCACTAAGGGAGGGCATACAGAGGAGGTAGAAGCTTTCAATGTTTTTACTCACGACATGGATACTCTTGAGTGTCCGATCTGCAATTTACCGTTTGATTCGCACGGTATACATGGTGTGCAATGAGGTTCCTAATTCAAAACATTAGAGGGTTTGGGGCGCCAGGGCGCGTGACCCAGCTCAAGGACCTTTTCAGGTTAGAGAGAGTTGATATCATCGGGCTCCAGGAGACTATTAAGACGGAGTTCTCGGCGGTGGAGCTCCGCAGACTTGAGCACGGGGGCCAATTCGCTTGGAGTTGGCTCCCAGCCGTGGGGCACTCTGGGGGGATGCTCCTGGGTTTTAGGGATGAGTGCTTTGAGGTCGGCAGCTGGAAGAAGGGTACCTTCTTTCTGAGCGCGGAGGTGCTGCAAAGAAACAATAACCGCAAATGGTGCTTCATGTTGATTTATGGGCCGGCGGACCACGCTAGGACTGGCGAATTCCTGGGGGAATTAGAGGGGGAAGTGTCGGCCTGTCCATTACCTTTGGTGGTGGCGGGCGATTTCAACCTCATACGCCGGGCCGAGGACAAAAGCAATGGGATCGTCAACTGGCCTAGGGTTAGACGTTTCAATGACGTGCTGGCTGGGTTAGCGCTTAGGGAGATTAGGCGGGCAGGGGCCCGTTTCACTTGGACAAACAACCAGGCAGTACCAATTAGGTCTGTCCTGGATAGGGTGTTTGTTTCTACGAGTTGGGAGAGCCTCTTCCCCCTTTGTACGCTGACGGCGATCACCAGGATTGGCTCTGATCATTGTCCACTGATTCTGGATAACGGTGAGAAAGGGATTAAGACCCCTGCGCGCTTCTTCTTCCAGACTTGGTGGTTTGGGGTGCCGGGCTTTGGGGAGCTTGTGAAGGAGAAGCTCTTACAAGCTGGGGTGGACTCGGGCCCACATCGTTGCTGTATTGATGTGTGGCAAGGAAAGTCCAGAGGGCTGCGACAATTCCTGAAGGGTTGGGGGGCTAACCTTGGCAAGCAAAAGCGGGCGGTCAGAGAGGGCATTATGATTCAGATCGCCCAACTGGATAGCGCTGCGGATGCAGATGGGCTGGATGAGGAAGGGTGGGCCCTCCGCTACCACCTAGAGGAACAAATTATTCAGTTAGATGCTCTAGAAGAGGAATATTGGAAGCGGCGCAGCGAGGTCCGAGTGGACTCTCAAAGGGGATGCGTGCACGGCCTTCTTCCATGCGTTTGCTAATGGTAGGCGGAGGAAGTGCCTAATTCCGAGGTTGCTGACCGAGACTGGGGAAGTCACGGAGCAGAGGGAGTTGGTAGACCACATCTACGGCTTCTACAAAGGGTTGATGGGGGCAGAAGGGGAAGAAAGGGTTTTTTCGCTGGCCCCGGACTTGTGGCCGGACACTCTTCGGGTCTCCGAGGTGGAGAACGAGGAATTGGCCCTCACTTTTACTGCGCAGGAGCTGGACCAGGTCCTGGCGGAAATGAAGCCCGACTCGGCGCCTGGGCCGGATGGTCTACCGGTAGCGTTCTTCAAAAGGTTCTGGGGGGACCTCAGGGGTCTCATTTTCTGGATCCTTAATGATTTCGCCCTAGGGAGGGTGGACATTGCTAGGCTCAACTACGGCATCATATCGCTTATCCCCAAGCTTAAAGGGGCGGACACGCTTAAGATGTTTAGGCCGATTACCTTGATCAATGTTATCTTTAAATTCGTGGCGAAAGCATATGCGACTAGGTTGGCCCCGATAGCACATAGGACGATTGACCGTAGCCAGTCCGCATTCATCAAAGGTAGATGCTTGCATGAGGGCGTGCTCGCACTACACGAGATTGCCCATGAGCTCAGAGTGAAGAAACTTAAGGGTCTCCTACTCAAATTGGATTTCGAGAAGGCTTACGACAGGGTGAACTCGGGAGTTCTTGCGGGAGGTCCTACCGAGGAAGGGTTTCTCGGTGGGAGTGGTACACCGTTTGATGCAGCTAGTGTCTGGGGGACAAACGGCTATTAACATTAACGGTGAGATCGGGCCGTTCTTCAGGAATAGGCGGGGAGTGAGACAGGGAGACCCGCTTTCCCCTATCCTGTTTGATTTCTTGGTGGATGCACTTGCAGCGATTTTGACAAAGGCCAAGGGGGCCGGTCACATCCAGGGGGTGGTGGAACATCTCATACCAGGGGGAGTCACACATCTACAGTATGCGGATGATACCATGATCCTCCTGGAACCGTCTACTTTGGGAGTAGCCAATCTTAAAGTCCTCCTCCTTTGCTTTGAGAATATGTCAGGTCTTAAGATAAACCTCTCTAAGAGCGAAGTGGTGGTGATGGGGGCCAACAGGGACGAACAGCACAGGGTAGCGGAGAGCCTCAATTGCTCTCTGGGAACGCTCCCCATGAAGTACTTGGGACTGCCAGTCGCGGATAAGACACTTTCGGTGGCTGACTGGCACTTCCTGACTGAAAAGGTGGGTCATCGGGTTGACCCTTGGCAGGGTCTCTTTCTAGCGTCGGCGGGTAGACTAGAATTGACCAACTCATGCCTCTCGAGTCTACCAATGTTTGCGATGGGCTTGTACCTTCTACATGATTCGACGCATGGGGCTATGAACAAATCCAGGGCCCGATTCTTCTGGGAAGGGGTCGGCCCCAAGAGGAAGTATCATATGGTGGATTGGGACACGGTTTGTAAACCTAAGGCGTATGGGGGTCTGGGGATCCTCAACACAAAACGCATGAACATTGCCTTGATGGTCAAGTGGATTTGGAAACTGTACCAGGGGGCCGAGGGTCTATGGGCAGATCTTCTTAGGGCCAAGTACCTGGGAGATAACGACATCTTCTCCCCTAGGGTACCCACGCGAGATCACGGTTACGAGTTCCATTCGGAAGCCGAAGTGGTACTTCAAACTAGGGGCTAGACACCAGGTCCACGATGGAAGCGGCACTTACTTCAGGCTGGATCGGTGGTCGGGGCGGGGCCGCTCGGGGGAGGTTCCCCCGCCTCTTTGATTGCTGCGACAACCCGTATGTTACGGTAGCAGCGGTTAGAAGTGCCGACGGGTGGCATATTAGGTTTAGAAGGGCCTTTGGGTTGGCGGAGACGGTGGAATGGGAAAGCCTATGTCGGATTTTTGACCTGCATCCGTTTAGCCAGGGGAGAGATAAGATCTCCTGGGGCCTGGAGGAGTCGGGGGATTTCTCGGTGAACTCCTTGTATTGCAGAATGTCCATGGGAGCGGCGGTGACTCATTTCAAGGATGTCTGGAAAACTAGGGTTCCACCAAAGATCAAGATCTTTCTTTGGCAACTGCTTCGGGGTAGGCTGCCGGCAGGGGACCGAGCTGGTCAAGCGGCATGGCCCGTCGGATGGGAAGTGTGCGCTTTGTGGGGAACCGGAGGACCGTAACCACATTTTCTTCGGCTGCAATCCGGCCGGGTTCATGTGGGCCGGGGTTAGGGAACTCCCGGGCTGTGATTGGAACCCGGCGGGGGCCGGTCAATTCCCGGGTCTCGTCCAAGGACTATCGGGAGCGCTGCGTAGGCTAGTGTGGTTTACGTTTGCGGCACAAAGCTGGGCGCTTTGGAATATTAGAAATAAACTTGCTATAGAAGGGAGGTTGATCAATAACCCGGCTGATGCTATTCTACATATGTCCCTCAACATGCAGAGATGGAGGGTTCTGGTCAGACCGAGGGATAGGCGGCTCCTGGATGAGGCATTGCTGGAGGTGCGAAGACTCCGGACGAGGGCGAGAGGCAACAGCTGAGCTCGTCGACCATGTGTGTGTGTGTGGTTTATCATGTAGGTTTGGCTTCTGGCCGGTGTGGGTTCTTGTATGACTGTTAGGTCCTGATTTGGTTGTGTTGTTGGGTGGGTGGGCTCAGGGCCCGTGATCAAACGATGTTGTCGGATGCTTGCTTTATCTATAAAGCTGGGCCTTTAGGCCTTATGTTTAAAACGTATACATGGTAAGCACCTAAAGAAATCCTGCATTCCAGCATGATTATATTTAATTTTGCGCACTAGTAAGGGGTCGGTGTAATCTACTAATACTAGTGCTATTTGAAATTTTTCTCTGAAATGATTGGTGAGCAGTGCAAGAACGGGCACGCTGTGTGAGCCAACTGCTGCAGAAGCATGAACCGGAGGTGCCCCTCTTGCAATGAGCCCATCGGCATCGGCGACTCCCGTTGCCGGGCGATGGAGAAGATCCTTGCGGGCATGACCAGGCCCTGCAAGTACAGAAAGTACGGCTGCTGCGAGGTGGTCAAGTTCACGGAGCTGAGGGCGCACGAGGAAGGGGCGTGCCCATACGCGCCGTACAGCTGCCCCTTGGACGGCTGCACCTACGACGGCGTCCGGCTATACGACCACATCCTGGACGAGCACATCGTGGGTGGTCACGCGACGGAAGTCGACGACACCGACGACAGGGGCACGAGGGTGACCCTCCAGAAGGACTCGCCCTGCCACGCGCTCCTCCACCCTGACGGAAAGAGGCTCTTCATGCTGCTAAACGGCGGCGACATCCCGACGGGGAGCTCGCTGTCTCTGGTTCGTGTGCACCCGCGTCCCGGTCCCGACGAAGAAGAGGCGGAGGGGATTAGGTACGAGATGTGGGTGAGGGGCGACGAGCTTGGGTGGCTCTCACTGACGGCGTGCGTGCGCCGATGGGACGGCAACGGCTACCAGCCTGAACGCTTCCTGTTCGTGCCGGATGCTTTCTGGGGCTCCTCGGGCAGCATCACTGTCACCGTGTATATCTATCTCTGATCGATGCGTGGGTCATCAAGCTTAAGTTAACTTCGCTGCTGCTCGACAGCTTACCTTTGTATGCTGGTTATTAGGTGTAGCTGCCGAATCCCTGTATCCTGCATTCCTGCTGGGTGGATCATTTGTTTTTGGGTGCGCCAGGGGGTCAATCAGTGTACGTAGTGGTGCCGCCATGCCGCGCCATAGCCGAGTTTGTAGGTATATTGTCATGTGTGTTCGATATTAGGTTAGCAGTAGTAGGTCTGATCTGGTGACTGCGTTAATCCTTGTAGGCTGGAGGATGGTGGCTCCTTTTGTTTTCGGGTGTTCCAGGCCAGGGATCAAGCAGTGTAGCGGCGCTGCCGTGTAATCAGTCTGTGTTCCTAGTTGTATATACTCCACTATGTTCTAGTTGTGTATGCTCCGGTATGTTGGCATGGTGGAAATCTTGCATGGACGCTTTTGATTTGCCTTTACGGCTGCTTTTATATGTAACTGCGATATTGCCAATTTACCATGGTTCGATCATGTGCCAATCCTGCAGTCTTGCTAACCTTGCATTTCATGTTGCTAGCGTCACTTTTTTACTATTTTTTAGAACATAAGGCCCAACGCACTACAGAAATGGGCTGATACACCGAGGGCCGGGAAGGCGTAGGCAACGCCGAGGGCAGCCCTCGGCATAGTTCCTCGGTCGGCGTAACCGGCCCTCGGTGCTAACGGCAAAACCATCGGCATACTAATTTTAAAAATTCAAATTTCTTATTTAAAAAAAAAATAAAATCGAAAAAAATCTTTTTTTGATATGCCGACGGCAAAACCCTCGGCAAGAGTTTTAATTTTTTTTAAATTTTAATTTTTTTACACCATTTTTTTTACTTGTTTATCTTTCACCTAATACACTAATACACTTTTAACTCTAAGTACGCTTAATCTTAGGTCAAATTACATTCATAGTTAAACTTCCCAATCGGTCATCCATCCTCACAGTACTCCAGCCTCAGCACTCTTAACTTCTTGAATATTGATTCTATTCGGCTGAGCTTTCATTAAAAAATTGACACCTTGCTGATAATAAGAGCATATCAACCTTATTAACCAATGGACCGTGATGTCACACCTCTTTATTTTTGAATTCCAATCAATTACTTAAGTAAATAACTATGAATATATAAGTAATAATAATATTGAATTTAAATAACAATAAAATGATTTTATTTTTTGGTCTTTTTTCTATTTAATATGGAATAATTAATATCTTTAAATGGGGAAATCGAAATTTCACAAATAATATGTCTAAATTGATCAGAAAAATGAGAGGAATCTAAATATAACATTCATATCATATTTTGAACCTAAAAATTGGAGGAATCCAAATATAACGTTCAGTTTGCCATCTGGCCAAAACGGCCCCTTCGGGAGATGCGAAACAGCCGTACCGGGCGCGCTGGTGCACCATTGGCCAACACGCTAAACGGACAAAAATTAGCACATAAAGTGATGTGTCATAGATATAAACATTTTTCGCGGAATTTATTGAGCGACGGAAAGTGTACCCCTAGTTCAAATCCGGTCAGTTTCCAACGGATTCGGCGGGCACCGCAGGAAGCCGCAGGGATTCCCAGATAGCTAGCGTGCACATATGACATGTGATATGTGGTGCGGAGGTGGTGTCCTACCACTACGCGGAGGTCTTGCGCAATACTAAAATGCGCCCCATGTAGCTGCTTCACAGAAAAACCCGTTTTGGCACCTCGAAAATGAAAAAACCATCGCCCATGAGTCGGATCGGAAATCCGCTCCCGGGACCTTGCTTCCCATCCCAGGGACCACGCACGTGCCAAATATGGTCTCGTTTCGACAAACTATGCGGTGTCACACGCCGTTTCCTACTCATTTCCCTAAAAGCATAGAACTCCAGACGTGATAGCCCTGTTTGTCAAGGGTTTTCCAAAAAAAAATTGTTGTATCCCGATTCTGATTCTTGGAGTGGTTACTAGGACACATAAAATGACGCCATGCGGCTCCACGGGATTTTCTGACTTCGTTTGAATTGCCATCTGGCCAAAACAGGCCCCCACGGAGATGTGGTATGGCCGTACCGGGCGCGTTGGTGCACCCGTTCACCATCGCGCTAAAAGGAAAAAATTAGCACATAAAGTGATGTGTAGTAGACCTAAAAATATTTTCACGGAATTTAATGAGCGATGAAAAGTGTACCCCTAGTTCAAATCCGGTAAGTTTTCATCGGATTCGACGGAACACCGAAGGAAGCCGCAAGGATTCCCAGATAGCTAGCGCGCACATATGGCATGTGCTATGTGGTGCGAAGGTGGTGTCCTACTGTAATGTCCCAGGTTTAGAGACGATCGAGGGGTAGATTTTAGAAAGGGATGTGCATTGCATCGTAAATTCTGGGGAAATTTCGCACTTTTAAAATAAAACTGCATCGAAGGGGGACAAGTTTCTCTCTCGACACCTTGCAGGGTTAGGGTTTCGAGAGTGCGATAAACTTGCATCTCACTTAACTAAATTAGGGTTTTGAGAAGAGAGGAGAGTTAGTACATTACAACTTTAAGTTGCATGATTGAATTCAAACAAACTTGTGTTTGAATTTCAAATTTAAACATCATATGAATATCTCATAATTCAAAATTGAGGAAATTCATTAAACAAATTATAAATAATCAAGAATATAAATACTACAACTATTATACAAAGCTCATTAAGGAAAATTGGAGCTTTATTGATAATCACACATGATACATTGTCATTTACAATATCCAGAATTGAATTATGAAATATTACAACACATTACAAGAATTGTAGAAATAGAAAAAGAAAAAAAAGAAAATTACAAGTTAATGAAATGTCCTAAACTACATTGTTGATCATCATGAAATCCTTGATCAAGATGATCTTGATCTTCATATTGATCATCTCAAAGTTCCCTACACACAAACAAAGATCAAACAAAGGTTATGACAAGTGGCAAAGCCACTTGGCAGGTTAGTAAGAAAATGGTAAATTGAGAGGATATGACCATGATCAGCCGAGCTGATCCACAAGACACAAGTCCCAACCGGGCACAAGTGCAAGCAGCTCACAAGGTGAGGTGCATGCTCACCAGCACACTCACACACAGGGAGAGTCATCACACACACAACACCTTGCTGTCGACCCAGGAGAAGAGCAGAGGGGTATAATAACTTTTCGACCACCGAACCCTAGTCATTTCATCGACACAAGCATCGGGGTAAGAACAAGCAAGAACATATCAAGAACAGCTAGAACAGGTGACCAGCAAGAGCTGCTCCACCTATTCCAAAGAACCACCGTGAAACCAACCAAGATTCACAAGCCCGCAAGGAGGAGCAGGGCAAGCAAACCAAACCAACCGAAGCAATCCTCTACACCAACAACTCATTCTAGGAGCTGGAGTGAGGTATACATCGATGAACATGAGCAAGCCAAGGTTTTGCTCATAAAATAAGCACATGCATAATCACAAAGAACGAGAAAATGGTAGAAACCCCGTGTGAGTCATCATATGGCTAATGCACCAATTGGTGCAAGTAAAAAAGAGAGAAACCAATAGGAAGACACCTCGGGAACATTGATTATGCCAAACCAAATGGCATAATCAAAGATATCCAACGAAGGAAATGATCCTATATAGCTAGCCGTAATTACTTAGCACCTATGACCACTACACCATCGGACGGATAGACAAATTATGTCTATTTTTGTTTGTCAACATCAAAAGCTACCGGCAATCCAACAAAAGGATCACCCGAGAGAGCATCTAGTGAGCCACAAAGCAAGCCAACAAGAGGGGAGCTACCCAAAAGCAAGATATGATTACTGCTAGGGTCACCTCAACCACTGAAACAACCCAAACCATTAAGCCTTGCACAGTTATCATCACCCAGATGGGTTCAAAAGAAGGGCTAGGGTACACAACCAAGTGTTGGCATCCATCTAGCCCTGCCACCGTTAATAGAATGATCACAACTGGAAGCAGTTCACATCACTTATCCATTTCAGTAAATCCAGGCAATATAAATAAGTGAATCATACAAGTAATCAAAGCACCAGAGCCTTGCAGATGATCCAATGGATCATTGCAAGCAACAGCAACTGCTTGAGCCAAGCACCAAAGACACACCGAAGCACATGTCTGTGACCCACACACATCACAAATTGAGCAGCAGTAAGGCACAATAATAAGCACAATAGCTTTTACAAGCAATTGATGATCATATGATCATCAGAAACTTGCTAGAGCATGCTACAGCATGCTAGGATCAATTCTATTATTAATACATGGACCAAATAATTAAATCAACCATATAACCTGAACAATTACATCACAGTATAAGTGAATAAAAGCATTACAATTGTATCTGAAGCACTCCATCAAGGGATGGAGTTGTCAAGTCAACAGCTAGGCTCAATTGAGCATGTCCATGAATATAAGCACAAGAGATAGCACACCAGGAGCACTGGCACTTGCAAAAATGCAAGGATCATGCATGATGATCAAGCCAGGGGCAAGGAATTGCATACATAGGAGAGGCAAGAGTCATATAGCAACGAAGAGAACAATTAAATAGAGCCATAGCATCACAAGTATGCTCATGAGCAAGAGCTCATGAGTTACAACAGACAAGTTATAGAGAAGAACAGAAGACACAGACAGCAAGCATACGTATAGCACCAAGCACAACGAGCTTGGATTCATGGAAGCAAGACACAGCACAGCAGCATACGCGCATCCATGGCAAGCACAGCAGCAATAGCGCAGCAGCATGCCAAGCCCTAGCACGGCACAACAGCAGCATCATGGCATGGCCAGCATCTCCACGGGGGGAAGCAAGACCAGTAGCCAGAGCTAGACAAAGAGGAGAAGGAGAGAAGGAAGAAGACGGAGGCGAACATACTCGGAGAGCGAGCACCACGGTGTCACCGTGGCGGCACGGCGGCGCAGCTCGGCCACGGCAGCGCCAAGCCATGGCCAAGCCGGGCGTTCGCCGAGCGCAGCGGCTCCGAGCGCAACCACGGCGAGGCACACGGCCACGCCACGGCGCCGAGTTCGTCGGCGGGCGACGACCGCCGCGAATCACCACGGCCGTGTCGCAGAGGTGTTGGGGGCGAGCGGTGGTGGCGAAGAAACACAGATCAGCGCGGACCGATCGGTGCGCCGTCGTGCGGCCGTTCGATTGCGACTGATCTCGCCGGCGGGGATGGCCGGAGGCGGCCGGAATAAAGCGGCGACGGCGCAGGCGACCACGGCATCGCGGGAGAGGAGAGAGCTAGGGTTTCGCGAGAGGGGAGAGGAAGAGAGCGACTGAGTCCGACCGAGCCGGTTGGAGCGGCTCGGGTTAGACTCAACCCGCTGGGTCACCCTGACAAGTGGGCCCAGGGGCATTTCAGTCTTTTCACAATTCCAATTAAAACAGAAACTTTGAAAATACATAGAAAATGGTAAATAGCTCTAAAAAATAATTAAAAATATGAAAACTACTCAGGATAAAATTCTCTATCATAATAAAATATGAAAAGGAATTTTTGGAGACAAAAAAGATTAAGTCCAAAAATGATGATTAAAATAATCATTTAAATCACACCTTATATTTTCAATAATGAAAATAAGTCCATATATGCTTTTGGACTTTCAAAACACCTTGACAACATTTCAAGGTTGTATTTTACCCTAAACGGAGTATCCCTAAATCATTCTTAGTATTAACCTCTCACATAAAATGATAAAAAACACCGGAAGGGGGGAACAACCCTAAAAGCTGAATCATGCATAATTGCTTCTTTAACCATTGCCCTTATCGGACAATGATGCTATTTTTCAGCAACAGAGGACAAGGGTCAGTCCACACCATCCAACTGCAACACCTTGCAATGTTCAGGCAAGTTCATCACTTGCTCATATCATTTGAGTATTTTTAGCAAATTACTTGGAAAGTACTATGTTTATCACTATTGCATAAAAAGCAAAACCAATATTTTCATAACTATGAATATGACTAAGTGGTGGGCAATGGAACCATGGTATGTGTTGATATGGTGGAGGTTCCATTGCAAGGGTTTATATCCATCTAGGATTAAACAACAAATGTCGTCCAGTGATTCTTGTGCCATAATACCCGTGTTAACCATAAGATCTAGAGTGGGACGGAATAGTCAATCGTATTTCCACCTCTTGTACATCAACGGACGCGCTTTACCGTAGACACTTGTAATCCAAGGGGGCAAGCGGTAGGCTGGGGAAGCCAAAAGTTCCCCACGGCATTGTCCGTAGACACTTGTCGCCCAAGGAGCAAGCGGTATGCTGGGGAAGCCAAAAGTTCCCCACGGTTATTGCGGTCTATGATGGGCTGCAGCTACCGGCGAAGGATTTTATGGTAAGAGCCCAGAACTATTGTCGTGGTCGGGGTCCATCCTTAATTGGTATAAGAGGACCGGCGAGGACCCAGGGTCGGGGTATGCAACAAAGGGTGGGTGTGCGAGGTAGCGAAGGAATATGATTGGCTATGACCTTATACCGGGCCTCACACCGAAGGAAGTGTGGACGGGAAAGCTGCCCGGTTCGCACCAAGGTTAAGATCTCTTATGGGTACAGCAACACACCTCAGCAGAGTGTAATGAATCGTGACCTGTCACTCCCTGTTCCGGGATTTGGAACTGCGAACGCTGCCGGAAAGGAACTCCATGAAATTCTAGTAAACCGGTGAAGGCTGACGGACATAGTTCTTTGAAATAAAAGCAACCTCTTGAAGAAATGTTTATCAAAACCTGCATTGGTATTAGACTTTCTGGTCTGATATCGTAGCTAGTGCATTAAATACCTCTTTTCTATAATGAACTTGTTGAGTACGCTCGTACTCATACCACTCTTAAGTCCCCTGCTTAGATTGTCTGAATCGACTGGAGGAGGACAACGACGACCACTCGAAGGAGCCGAAGTCATCGGCTATGAAGAACCAGACCTCTCGAGAGGTATCGAAGGAGTAGACTACCTCATAGTCTACGGAACCGGGGAGGGTTCCGGAGGAGAGCAAGCTTAGACCTACCGAGTAGTAGTAGTATCCGAGCAGTACGAACTCTTAGTACTTAACTGCTCGAGGAGAATAAATGTATAACCTAGTAAGACTTTTATATTGTAAGTTAAGTTGGGTTCGCCTCGAACCCAGGAGTATCCCTCTTAGGACCCAAGAGGAGCTTCGAGATGATATGTACATGTTGCTTGTAATAATAAATGAATGAGTTATGGACCTGCTATGTTCTGTTGTACTACTCTGAGGGATGTAATATTTGCGGATTGGTACTTCGTGAATATTATATCAACGACTGACATACTACAACATGCAGTGGTATGCAGGGTCACCACAGTTCGTATCAGAGAAAAAGCTTTGACCTAAGGTTGGAACCTAGTAAATGGGACGGAACGTTAGGAGTCAAATAGGATTAGTAAAGAATTCTCTAAAAATATGGTGTATATTCACTTGAGAATAAAACAATCATATCTTTTAGTGCAATAATTCTTTATTATCTCTATTATGATGCATCATTACTAATATTATATTCTTTCTATTCTACAGCCAACTATGGCAAGTTCACGTTCGGGACGTAACGTGAAAGTGAAGGAGTCAACATTGAGTGACTATGACGGAGGACTCGCGGATATTCTTCGTGCCATGTTACTTGAATTTGGGTGCGATCCGAAAATCCAAGTAATGAAATACATGTACTACGACGGTACAGTATTGGCAAAGTGTAGGGTAGGACTAAGACTTCCAGAATCCCTAGGAATGAGTGTAGTGATGCCAGCAGGTGAGGCTAGAACCATCAACACAGCCTACCACATAGCTATAATGAAAGCCATCACAAATATTCGGGAACATAAGACCAAAGAGCTTATTGGTTCCGAATTCGCACATATTCCTCATATGGAGGAGGAATATGATCCTATGCTTAACCACTTCAAGCTTGCAAAACGCAAACCAGCAGAAGCCGCTGAGTACATGGATAACAGCCGCAACTTACTGTCATTTTTCTTTCAGTTGAACCGACATCTGTCGGGAGCAATTGATACAATGTTAGAAGAGTTTACTGAGCCCAAGGAGGAGGCGAAGGGAAAAGAACCAATGGAGGGTGAGGTTCACACACCAGTTTATTCAGCTGGTGATTTCATTAGTATTGACCATCCAGAACAACAAACCACACCTATTACACCTAGGTACTTTCCTAGTAGTTCCCACGGAGGATATGAGGGTGGAGAGGAATCCGGAAACCATCAGCGTTCCGAGACTCCTATAGAGAACTCCACAGGTTGGCGTTGGGGGTCAGACACGGGAACCTATGGCGATCCAGTCAGAGGTAATTCTGAGATGGAGGAGGACGCCACAACCCAGTTCCAGAACTATCAGTATAATAGGGGAGACTATGAGGAGTATCCTATACTGATTGATTCGGATACTGATGGTGGAAATACCTATGGCGGAGTCACAGGGGAATACACCCGATGGGTGGATTATGATGTATTGAATAATCAGTTCATGAACACATATTTCTCCCTGGGATCATCCTCTGATTCGGACTACCAGCCAACGGGAAGACCCTATGTTCCAGATTTTGTCAGGAGGACTACACGTTCGACCGGATGGAAGCCTGGGATGTACCGGGAGTAAAGCACGACTAGAGACCACCATGCGAGGCGAGACTACAATACAGTTGTACCACATGTATTGTACTATGTAATATTTGTAGAAATTTGTACATATACTTCAATAAGTGAGTTTGCATACTCACATCGCTACTGAGTATTGTAATAAACCACTTAAGTATGTATATACATGGTATATGTTTTGTATGATTTGGATTTGCTTCTTGATTTTCATTGCATGACTAATTATGTGCACAAAGTTGAGCTCAGAAAACTTGCGCATGGAGTAACTATGAGTACCATGTTGTGTTGCAGAACTAGGGGGATATGTCGGGAGCGACGGGTGAGGAGAGTGAAGCACAGCGCCTCGAGCGCGAGGCCAAGCAGAAGGAGGAGGCTGATGAAGCAGCCAGAAACCAGTTTCCACCACCACCACCACCCATGACGCAGCAGAACTTCCTCCAATACATGCAAATGTTGGAGGAAAGGCAACGAGTGACTATGGAGCAGCAAAACAAGTTCTTTCAGGAGCTGCTTCAGCAGAACAAGGTGGAAAGGCCAGATAATCAGGGAGTCACTTTGTCGGACTTCCAGAATACTAAGCCAATATCCTTCGCATACGCGCCCGAACCAATGGACGCGGAGGATTGGTTGATGGACACTGAGCGAAAGCTCAATACTGTAGGATGCAACGACTCGGAGAAGGTCGGGTACGCAACACACTTGTTGTGTGGACCCGGCACATCTTGGTGGGATAACATAGTAGCCGTTTATCCGGCTGAAAAGGTGTTTACATGGGAAGAATTCAAGAGGAAGTTCAGGGAATCCAACGTCCCCTAAAGTATAGTGGAACTGAAGCGTCGAGAATTTGAAAGTCTCGAGCAGAAAGATAAGGCCATCCTGACTTATGTCAGGGAGTTTTCAAAACTGTCCCGGTATGCAGTTGAGGAGGTCAACACCGAGGACAAGAAGAAGAAGAGGTTCTTGCGGGGATTAAGTCCCCAGTTCAAGGTACAACTCAGGATGATGAGAGCTACCGAGTTCCAGGAGTTGGTGGATGCAGCCATCACTCTTGAAGATGACTTCAAACAGCTGCAAGAAGAGAAAAGGAAGAAGGCTAAATTTGAGCCTAAGAGATTTGTCAGCAACAAGCCTAACACTGGCTTGAGTTTCAAGCCAAGGTACAACAACAACAACAACCAGAGGAGGAACCAAGGATTCCAGCCTGCAAACCAGATATTTTGCCGAAGCTGTGGGAAACCAGGACACGTTTCCAAGGATTGCAAGAGGCCAAGGATAATATGCTTTGGTTGTCGCGAGGAAGGACACATGCTTAGGGACTGCCCTAAGAAGAAGAATGGAGGAGGTCGGTCGGAGGAGGAGGAAACCGAGGCGGGAATACCGGAGGGAACTGGAAGAACAAGAAACCCTTCGGCAAGTTGAACTGCACCAGCTTGGAGGAGGTGGTGAACTCCGATCAGGCAGTGATAGGTACGCTTCAGATACTCACTCATCCTGGCAAAGTACTTTTTGATACTGGTGCAACTACATCATTCATTTCTCAGCAATTCATCATCAAACATGGGATTAGTTGCACTAAGTTAGATACACCCATAACCATACTTTCTGTGGGGGGAACGATAGTAGTAACCCACACCAAACAAGGACAAGTCATTATGATCAATAAGTGCGCGTTTGACGCAGACCTGTTCATTCTACCGATGAAGGACATTGATGTCATTCTTGGTATGAACTCAGTTAGAGGCAAATGGAGCATTGATAGACTCGTGTGAACAAGACAGTTGTCTTTGAAAAGCCCCGATGGAAGTAGAATGATCTACCAAGGGGATAAGCATACACGGATAGAAGTAGAGCTACGGTTGAATAGCATGAAGGAAGTCAAGGCTGGAGGATATACTCGTAGTTAATGAATTCCGGGATGTTTTTCCTAAGGAATTACCCGGAATGCCACCCGATAGGGAGATAGAGTTTACTATCGACCTAATTCCGAGAACAACTCCGATTGCTAAGGCACCATACAAGATGGGGCCTAAGGAGTTGAAAGAACTCAAGGAACAGCTTGGATGACCCGGAACGAAAGGATTTATTCAGAGAGTATATCACCATGGGGATCACCTGTGATATTCATGGATAAAAGAGATGGAGGCCGAAGGATGTGCGGAGACTACAAGAATCTGAATAATGTTACTATCAAGAACAAGTACCCACTTCCTAGAATACAAGATCTATTTGATCAAGTTAGAGGCGCGGGAGTCTTTTCCAAGATTGATCTAAGATCCGGTTATCATCAGATAAAGATCAAGAAGGAAGACGTTCCGAAAACAGCCTTTGTCTCAAGGTACGGACATCATGAATACCTAGTGGTACCTTTTGGATTAACCAATGCCCCAGCAATCTTCATGAATCTTATGAATAAGATCTTCATGCCATGTCTAGACAAGTTTGTCATCGTATTCATCGATGATATCTTGATATATTCCAAAGATAAAGCTGAACATGCTGAACATCTGAGGATAGTGTTGCAAACACTAAGAGAACATCAACTCTATGCCAAATTCAGCAAGTGTGAGTTTTGGCTAGATCAAGTAGAATTTCTTGGTCATGTTATTAGCAAGGATGGGATAGTCGATAACCCAAGCAAGGTAGCAGGCAGTTTTAGACTGGGAAGCACCAAAGACTCGTCAAAGAAATCCGAGGATTCTTAGGAATGGCAGGATACTATCGGAGATTCATTGAAGGATTCTCTAAGATAGCAGGACCAATGACTAAGCTGTTAAGGAAGAACACACCATTCGTGTGGTCTGATGAGTGTGAGAAGAGTTTTCAGACTCTGAAAGAGAAACTCACCACAGCACCGGTGTTAGCAGTTCCGGAAGTTGGCAAGGATTACACCGTGTACTGTGACGCATCCAAACATGGATTGGGTTGCGTACTCATGCAAGATCGAAAAGTAATATCCTATGGATCGAGGCAACTCAGACCTCATGAAGTGAACTATCCTACACATGACTTAGAATTAGCAGCAGTAGTATTTGCACTTAAAACTTGGAGACATTTTCTCTATGGAGCCAAGTGTGAGCTCTATACGGATCATAAGAGTCTCAAGTACTTCTTCACTCAGAAGGAACTCAATATGAGACAGAAAAGATGGCTTGAACTGATCAAGGACTATGATTTGACCATCAATTATACTCCAGGAAAAGCTAATGTAGTAGCAGATGCCTTGAGTAGGAAGAGCACTGGAGGAGTGGAACAAGAAATATCACCGGAGTTGAAGAAGGAAATAAACCAAGCCCAGATACAACCTTGGGAGAAAGAAGCTCATGAAGGACTATCGGCTTTACAGGTAGCCGATGAACTAAGTGTTAATCTAAAGAATGAGATAATCATGGGTCAATTGGACGATCCATTCATCGTGGAGGAGATGAAAAGGATTGACGAGGGAAGACCATCAGAATTTCACCGAGGAGAGTCGGGATCATTATGGTTCCAGAAAAGGATTTGCGTTCCGGATATTGATGAGATCAAAGAAGTTATACTCCGGGAAGCACATCAAACACCATACTCTATACATCCAGGAAGTACAAAGATGTACATGGATCTCAAGGAATTGTTCTGGTGGAACAACATGAAAAGGGAGATAGCACAATATGTGGCGGAATGCCATACATGTCAAAGGGTGAAGGCTGAACATCAAAGTCCGGCAGGAAAGTTGCAACCTTTACCAATTCCAGAATGGAAATGGGAAGAGATAGGAATGGATTTCATCACCGGACTACCCATGACTAATAAAAAGAAGGACATGATATGGGTAATCGTGGACCGGTTGACGAAGAGTGCACACTTCTTAGCGATGAAACCAGCAGGACAAAGGAGAGAAACTCATCGATCTTTACATCAAAGAGATTGTGAGTAAACATGGAGTACCCAAGAAGATAGTGTCAGATCGAGGATCCGTATTCACATCTGCATTTTGGAAACAACTACATGAAGCTTTAGGATCCAAGTTAGACTATAGCACCGCCTATCATCCTCAGACAGGTGGACAAACAGAGAGAACAAACCAGATAGTGGAAGATATGCTTAGGGCTTGTGCCCTAGACTTCGGAGGATCATGGGAGGAACACTTACCACTAGCAGAGTTTTCGTACAATAATAGCTATCAAAGCAGTATCAAGATGGCACCATTTGAAGCTCTGTATGGAAGGAAGTGTAGATCACCGATATGTTGGTATGAGGCAGGATCAAGTAAGGAGTTCAATCCAGACTATGTCAAGGAAAAGCAGCAGATCATCGACATTATAAGAGATAGACTCAAAATAGCTCAAAGTCGACAAAAGAGTTATGTCGATCAAAAGAGAAGAACATGGGAGCCACAAGTTGGAGACATGGTGTACCTTAAGGTAAGTCCGATGAAAGGTCTTCAGAGATTCGGAGTAAAGGGGAAGCTTAGCCCTAGATACATCGGACCTTTCAAGATACTGAGTCAAAACCGAGGATTAGCCTTTGAATTGGAACTACCGGGAAGGTTAGCTCAGGTACACAATGTATTCCATGTGTATCAACTCAGGAAATGTTTAAAGACCCCAGACGAGCCAGTATCACATGATGAGCTAGAATTACAACCAGACTTGACCTATATCGAGAAGCCAGCCAAGATTCTCGAGGAGAATTGGAAACAACTCAGGAATAGAGACATTAAGTATTGCAAGATTCAATGGAAGCATCACCCCGAGAGGGAAGCTACCTGGGAGAAGGAAGAAGACCTGAGAAAGTCTTACCCAGAACTGTTTAGGTATTACAACCACAACTTCGGGGCGAAGTTTTCTTTAAGGGGGAAAGGTTGTAATGTCCCAGGTTTAGAGACGATCGAGGGGTAGATTTTAGAAAGGGATGTGCATTGCATCGTAAATTCTGGGGAAATTTCGCGCTTTTAAAATAAAACTGCATCGAAGGGGGACAAGTTTCTCTCTCAACACCTTACAGGGTTAGGGTTTCGAGAGAGCGATAAACTTGCATCTCACTTAACTAATTTAGGGTTTTGAGAAGAGAGGAGAGTTAGTACATTACAACTTTAAGTTGCATGATTGAATTCAAACAAACTTGTGTTTGAATTTCAAATTTAAACATCATATGAATATCTCATAATTCAAAATTGAGGAAATTCATTAAACAAATTATAAATAATCAAGAATATAATACTACAACTATTATACAAAGCTCAGTAAGGAAAATTGGAGCTTTATTGATAATCACACATGATACATTGTCATTTACAATATCCAGAATTGAATTATGAAATATTACAACACATTACAAGAATTGTAGAAATAGAAAAAGAAAAAAAAGAAAATTACAAGTTAATGAAATGTCCTAAACTACATTGTTGATCATCATGAAATCCTTGATCAAGAAGATCTTGATCTTCATCTTGATCATCTCAAAGTTCCCTGCACACAAACAAAGATCAAACAAAGGTTATGCCAAGTGGCAAAGCCACTTGGCGAGGTTAGTAAGAAAATGGTAAATTGAGAGGATATGACCATGATCAGCCGAGCTGATCCACAACACACAAGTCCCAACCAGGCACAGTGCAAGCAGCTCACAAGGTGAGGTGCATGCTCACCAGCACACTCACACACAGGGAGAGTCATCACACACACAGCACCTTGCTGTCGACCCAGGAGAAGAGCACAAGGGGTATAATAACTTTTCAGTCACCGAACCCTAGTCATTTCATCGACACAAGCATCAGGGTAAGAACAACAAGAACATATCAAGAACAGCTAGAACAGGTGACCAGCAAGAGCTGCTCCACCTATTCCGAGCAACCACCGAGAAACCAACCAAGATTCACAAGCCTGCAAGGAGGAGCAAGGCAAGCAAACCAAACCAACCAGAAGCAATCCTCTACACCAACAACTCATTCTAGGAGCTGGAGTGAGGTATACACTGATGAACATGAGCAAGCCAAGGTTTTGCTCATAAAATAATCATATGCATAATCACAGCAACAGAAAAAGGTAGAAACCCTGTGTGAGTCATCATATGGCTAACAGCCAATTGGTGCAAGTAAAAAAAAAAGAGAAACCAATAGGAAGGCACCCTGGGAACATTGATTATGCCAAACCAGTGGCATAATCAAAGATGAGTGTGGATTTGTTGCCACCCGGTGGCAATGCCACCCCACTGGCTGCCGTCTGATTAATTGCTGGAGATTCGGTCTGATCTGACACATGTCCGTTGCGTTGCAATAAAAACTCGATAGATCCTACTGTAAATTGAATTAGGACCTAATTATACGTTGTTGTGTCAGACGACCTACAGAAACGTGCAGCGAAAGACCCGGTTTGCTGAACCCTTATGTCAGGTCTTGCACATGCAATTTTGCGCCTAAACATAAAACACGCATGGCGCACTCTACCGACGACTGGCATGCATGGCTCTCTACTCTAAGCTGCTGAGTAATGCATGCATGTCACCTGTACAACATTTATTGAGCGGTCCCTTCTTCTCTTCTCCAACCTATGAGCTATCTCGCCAAGGTACGACGACAGGCTCACGTTTATCACTATCATGTTCGCTTGTTCTTTACCAGCCGTCGAAAATGTCAACCTCTTCATCCTCTTCTCGCTAGACTCGGCTTGCTTGTCCTAGCTTTGCAACGCTCAATATGCAACCGCGGGCGGCCAGGCCGGCGCCCGCTGTGTACAGGAGCCCTCACTGATGTGCCCGTGGATAACGGCGTCAGCCTTCCTCGTTGTCGCGGTCGTCCTGAGTGAGTTGCACGTCTGCACCATGGACAATGGACATCCATGACCTGTGTATTGTTCTAGCCGGGGAAGATGAACAGCGTAAGCTTCTATGCATGCGCACAACACTCTGGCTTGTCGATTGCAAACAATGTGAGGTTAGCTATAGGACATAATGAATAAGCATTAATTATGTATGGTGTATGTGATCGATCCTGCAATTCACTACGAGAGGTTCGACCTTGACAAAACAGTCCACACATGTATAACCTGCCACTATCTGACCCTCTACCACTTTTGGCGCGTGTTAGCACTGTTGTATGCTGCAGCCCGGTCAGCCGTTTTGCAGGTAGTGTTGCTAATTACAACTTGAGATTTGATACTTGGTTTGCATCCAAAACGAATCTACATGCTGCATCGGACGGTACTCAAATGGGGGGCATTGCCACCGGGTGGCAACAACATATTTACCAATCAAAGATATCCAGCAAGGAAATGATCCTATATAGCTAGCCAGAATTACTTAGCACCTATGACCACTACACCATCAGACAGATAGACAAATTGTGTCTATTTTTGTTTGTCAACATCAAAAGCTACTGGCAATCCAACAAAAGGATCACCCAGAGAGCATCTAGTGAGCCACAGCAAGCCAACAAGAGGGGAGCTACCCAAAAGCAGTATATGATTACTGCTAGGGTCACCTCAACCACTGAAACAACCCAAACCATTAAGCCTTGCACAGTTATCATCACCCAGATGGGTTCAAAAGAAGGGCTAGGGTACACAACCAAGTGTTGGCATCCATCTAGCCCTGCCACAGTTAATAGAATGATCACAACTGGAAGCAGTTCACATCACTTATCCATTTCAGTAAATCCAGGCAATATAAATAAGTGAATTATACAAGTAATCAAAGCACCAGAGCCTTGCAGATGATCCAATGGATCATTGCAAGCAACAGCAACTGCTTGAGCCAGCACCAGCACACACCAGCACATGTCTGTGACCCACACACATCACAAATTGAGCAGCAGTAAGGCACAATAATAAGCACAACAGCTTTTACAAGCAATTGATGATCATATGATCATCAGAAACTTGCTAGAGCATGCTACAGCATGCTAGGATCAATTCTATTATTAATACATGGACCAGATAATTAAATCAACCATATAACCTGAACAATTACATCACAGATAAGTGAATAAAAGCATTACAATTGTATCCAGAAGCACTCCATCAAGGGATGGAGTTGTCAAGTCAACAGCTAGGCTCAATTGAGCATGTCCATGAATATAAGCACAAGAGATAGCACACCGAGAGCATCGGCACTTGCAAAAATGCAAGGATCATGCATGATGATCAAGCCAGGGGCAAGGAATTGCATACATAGGAGAGGCAAGAGTCATATAGCAACAGCAGGAACAATTAAATAGAGCCATAGCATCACAGTATGCTCATGAGCAAGAGCTCATGAGTTACAACAGCAAGTTATAGAGAAGAACAGCAGCACAACAGCAGCATACGCATAGCACCAGCACAACAGCTTGGATTCATGGAAGCAGCACAGCACAGCAGCATACGCGCATCCATGGCAAGCACAACAGCAATAGCGCAGCAGCATGCCAAGCCCTAGCACGGCACAACAGCAGCATCATGGCATGGCCAGCATCTCCACGAGGGGAAGCAAGACCAGTAGCCAAAGCTAGACAAAGAGGAGAAGGAGAGAAGGAAGAAGACGGAGGCGAACATACCTGGAGCAGAGCACCACGGTGTCACCGTGGCGGCACGGCGGCGCAGCCTGGCCACGGCAGCGCCAAGCCATGGCCAAGCCAGGCGTTCGCCGAGCGCAGCGGCTCCAGCGCAACCACGGCGAGGCACACGGCCACGCCACAGCGCCAGGTTCGTCGGCGGGCGACGAATCGCCGCGAATCACCACGACCGTGTCGCAGAGGTGTTGGGGGCGAGCGGTGGTGGCGAAGAAACACAGATCAGCGCGGACCGATCGGTGCGCCGTCGTGCGGCCGTTCGATTGCGACCGATCTCGCCGGCGGGGATGGCCGGAATAAAGCGGCGACGGCGCAGGCGACCACGACGTCGCGGGAGAGGAGAGAGCTAGGGTTTCGCGAGAGGGGAGAGGAAGAGAGCGACTGAGTCCGACCGAGCCGGTTGGAGCGGCTCGGGTTAGACTCAACCCGCTGGGTCACCACGACAAGTGGGCCCAGGGGCATTTCAGTCTTTTCACAATTCCAATTAAAACAGAAACTTTGAAAATACATAGAAAATGATAAATAGCTCTAAAAAATAATTAAAAATATGAAAACTACTCAGGATAAAATTCTCTATCATAATAAAATATGAAAAGGAATTTTTGGAGACAAAAAAGATTAAGTCCAAAAATGATGATTAAAATAATCATTTAAATCACACCTTATATTTTAAATAATGAAAATAAGTCCATATATGCTTTTGGACTTTCAAAACACCTTGACAACATTTTAAGGTTGTATTTTACCCTAAACAGAGTATCCCTTAATCATTCTTAGTATTAACCTCTCACATAAAATCATAAAAAACACCGGAAGGGGGGGAACAACCCTAAAAGCTGAATCATGCATAATTGCTTCTTTAACAATTGCCCTTATCGGACAATGATGCTATTTTTCAGCAACAGAGGACAAGGGTCAGTCCACACCATCCAACTGCAACACTTTGCAGTGTTCAGGCAAGTTCATCACTTGCTCATATCATTTGAGTATTTTTAGCAAATTACTTGCAAAGTACTATGTTTATCACTATTGCATAAAAAGCAAAACCAATATTTTCATAACTATGAATATGACTAAGTGGTGGGCAATGGAACCATGGTATGTGTTGATATGGTGGAGGTTCCATTGCAAGGGTTTATATCCATCTAGGATTAAACAACAAATGTCGTCCAGTGATTCTTGTGCCGTAATACCCGTGTTAACCATAAGATCTGGAGTGGGACGGAATAGTCAATCGTATTTCCACCTCTTGTACATCAACGGACGCGCTTTACCGTAGACACTTGTAATCCAAGGGGCAAGCGGTAGGCTGGGGAAGCCAAAAGTTCCCCACGGCATTTTCCGTAGACACTTGTCGCCCGAGGAGCAAGCGGTAGGCTGGGGAAGCCAAAAGTTCCCCACGATTATTGCGGTCTATGATGGGTTGCAGCTACCGGCGAAGGAGTTTATGGTAAGAGCCCAAAACTGTTGTCGTGGTCGGGGTCCATCCTTAATTGGTATAAGAGGACCGGCGAGGACCCAGGGTCGGGGTATGCAACAAAGGGTGGGTTTGCGAGGTAGCGGAGGAATATGATTGGCTATGACCTTATATCGGGCCTCACACCGAAGGAAGTGTGGACGGGAAAGCTGCCCGGTTGGCACCAAGGTTAAGATCTCTTATGGGTAAAGCAACACACCTCTGGAGAGTGTAATGAATCGTGACCTGTCACTCCCTGTTCCGGGATTTGGAACTGCGAACACTGCCGGAAAGGAACTCCATGAAGTTCTAGTAAACCGGTGAAGGCTGACGGACATAGTTCTTTGAAATAAAAGCAACCTCTTGAAGAAATGTTTATCAAAACCTGCATTGGTATTAGACTTTCTGGTCTGATACGTAGCTAGTGCATTAAACACCTCATTTTTATAATGAACTTGTTGAGTACGCTCGTACTCATACCACTCTTAAATCCCCTGCTTAGATTGTCTGAATCGACTGGAGGAGGACAACGACGACCCTGAAGGAGCCGAAGTCATCGGCTATGAAGAACCAGACCTCTCAGGAGGTATCGAAGGAGTAGACTACCTCATCGTCTACGGAACCGGGGAGGGTTCCGGAGGAGAGCAAGCTTAGACCTACCGAGTACTAGTAGTATCCTAGCAGTACGAACTCTTAGTACTTAATTGCTCGAGGAGAATAAATGTATAACCTAGTAAGACTTTTATATTGTAAGTTAAGTTGGGTTCGCCTCGAACCCAGGAGTATCCCTCTTAGGACCCAAGAGGAGCTCCGAGATGATATGTACATGTTGCTTGTAACAATAAATGAATGAGTTATGGACCTGCTATGTTCTGTTGTACTACTCTGAGAGATGTAATATTTGCGGATTGGTACTTCGTGAATGTTATATCAACGACTGGCATACTACAACATGCAGTGGTATGCAGGGTCACCATACCTACCACTACACGGAGGGTCTCGCGCAATACTAAAATGCGCCCCATGTAGCTGCTTCACAAAAAAAAACCCTTTTGGCACCCCGAAAATGAAAAAAACCATCGCCCATGGGTCGGATTGTAAAACCACTCCCGGGGCCTTGCTTCCCATCCCAGGGACCACGCACGTGCCAAATATGGCCTCGTTCCGACAAACTATGCGGTGTTACGGATCATTTCCTACTCATTTTCCGTAAAAGCCACTCCGGACGTGATAGCCCTATTTGTGAAGGGTTTTCCAAAATAATTGCCGTATCCCAATTCCGACTTTGGAGTGGTTACTAGGACACATAAAATGACACCATGCGGCTCCGCGGGATTTTCTGACTTCGTTTAAATTGCCATCTGGCCAAAACGGCCCCCCACGGAGATGCGGCATGGCCGTACCGGGCGCGCTGGTGCACCCGTTCACCATCGCGCTAAACGGAAAAAATTAGCACATAAAATGATGTGTCGTAGACCTAAAAACATTTTTCCCGGAATTTATTGATCGATGAAAAGTGTACCCCTACTTCAAATCCGGTCAGTTTCCTGCGGATTTGGCGGGACACCGCAGGAAGCCCAGATAGCTAGCGTGCACATATGACATGTGATATGTGGTGCGAAGGCAGTGTTCTAACACTATGCGGAGGTCTCGCGCAATATTAAAATACGTCCCATGTGGCTGCTTCACAAAAAACCCCGTTTTGGCACCCCGAAATTGAAAAAACCATCGACCATGGGTCGGATTGTAAAGCTGCTCCCGGGGCCTTGCTTCCCATCCTAGGGACCACGGACGTGCCAAATATGGTATGGTTCTGGTCACGGACCGTTACCTACTCATTTCCCCTAAAAGACATAGAACTCCGGACGTGGTAGCCCTATTTGTGCAGGGTTTTCCAAAATAATTGCCGTATCCTAATTCCGTCTTTTGTAGTGGTTACTAGGACACATAAAATGACACCATGCGGCTCCATGGGATTTTCTGATTTCGTTTAAATTGCCATCTGGCAAAAAGGACCCCCACGGAGATGCAGTATGGTCGTACCGGGCGCGCTGGTGCGCCCGTTTACCATCGCGCTAAACGGAAAAAAATTAGCACATAAAGTGATGTGTCGTAGACCTAAAAATATTTTTTTCCGGAAGTTATTGAGCAACGAAAAGTGTACCCCTAGTTCAAATCCGGCCAGTTTCCAGCAGATTCGGCGGGACACCGCAGGAAGCCACAGGGATTCCCAGATAGTTAGCACACACATATGACATGTGATATATGGTGCGAAGATGGTGTCCTACCACTACGCGGAGGTCTCGCGCAATACTAAAATGTGCCCCATGTAGCTGCTTCACAAAAAAAAAACCCGTTTTGGCACCCCGAAAATGAAAAAAAACCATCGCCCATGTGTCGGATTGGAAATCTGCGCATGGAGCCTTGCTTCCCATCCCCGGGCCCACACACGTGCCAAATAAGGCCTCGTTCCGACAAACTATGCGGTGTCACAGGCCGTTTCCTACTCATTTCGCCTAAAAGCCATAGAACTCCGGACTTGATAGCCCTGTTAGTGAAGAGTTTTCCAAAATAATTGACGTATTCTAGTTCCGTCGCTTGGAGTGGTTACTAGGACACATAAAATGACGCCATGCGGCTCAGCGGGATTTTTCTGACTTCGTTTAAATTGCCATCTGGCCAAACGGGAACCCGAGGACATATAAGAAAGTGTTTGAATTGTTACTATGTTAACATGGTACTGTACATGATTCAAATATTCATGATTTTTACATAAACGGATAGAGGATGTTTTTCTGAACATTTTGATACCTTATACGCATTTTTGTGACAACATATGAATTATTTATGATTTTTACAAAATTAGACAAATTTGAAGGATGGCCTACGCCAAGGGTGGCCGTCGGCGTAGCCCTGTCTACGCACAGGGCCAAAGGTACACCGAGGGTTGCCCTCGGCATAGACCTCGCTACGCCGACGACAACACTACGCCGAGGGTCGGATTGGCAGGCTAGCCTGGCCGGGCCATACGCCGACGGCCCCGACTTTTGGCCGTCGACGTATAAAAGGCCCTCAGCGTATCGCGTCATTCCTGTAGTGACTAGCCCAGCTTTAAGCTAATAAAGACCAAAGAAGGAGACAAGCTACACTAGGTATAGGCTTAAAGTCATGAGGAAAACAACAGAAAGAAGGAGACAAGCTACACTAGGTAGAAGGCTTAAACTCATTGAGGAGGCCCAGCAAAACAACAAAGAACTACACTAACTAAACTAGAAGGCTTGATCTCGTCGAGGAGGCCTAGTCATCTCACCTGTTGGGAGGGTCGATACGTGCTGCAACCAACAAATCTCCCTTGCAGCAGAAGAGCATGATAGCAACAGAAGGCTTGAACTTGTTAAAGCTTTGTCGGGCTTTCACCCTAGCCTAGCCACCACCCCTAAAAGCACAACCTTGATGCTCACCCAATGACACATCGCGCCCACGACATTAGGAGAAACCACCGGCATCACCCATGGCATGACGCCACCCTAGACAGCCATCCTTGGGTTTCTAGGTAGCCGATAGAACCAAGCAATCCACCCTGTAGATGCAGCTGGGAAGACAATGGCGGTGACGAGATCATAGAAGGCGAAAGGGTGTGCCTAAAGACAAAGTAGACAACCTATCCCCCATTGGAGAAGCGCCCAAGACATGCACGGAAACATGATCCAACTACGAGAAAGGAGGGACATTTTAGTGTCGCCTCCAAGAAGGAAAACAGCATCGAAGACATCGTCGTCACTAGCAATGGCCAATGCCTTGCAAGGCTTATGCCGAAGTCCCATCCTGACTCAAAAGCCAGACAACGCCATGAGATCGCAGAGAAGGAAACAACGTCAGCACCGCCGACAACACATCAGCGAGGGTTTCTGGCCCAAGTAGACGAGGTTGTAGAAAATATAGAACCCTAATATTTGTTTCATGTTTTATTTCGATGACCCTCATGGGGTATATAAAGAGGTACACAGAAGGGGTAGACTTGGAATACAAGGTCTAGTGTCCTAGTCTATCTCTATGTATACATACTCTAACATTCCCTCTCAGTTGTAGCGGGAGTGAAGCAGACGATTGCGACTGGATTTGAAGTCTCGCGCTTCCGTCCTCTTCTCCTCCTTGTCATCATTAGTGCGTCCCCTTCTAGTGCCTTCTCTTTCCCCCCGCAGTCACAACGGGAGTGTCATGGACGCAAGTGATGACACGGACATTGTCGACTGGAGTTGTTGCCAATGTGTAGCTATAGATGTTGTCATGATGTCGTTGTCGAGGTAGCCGAACATGATGTAGCCGTGTTCAAAGTAGTCATGGTCGATGATGTAGTCATACGTGGTAGCCGCCTTCGTCGGAGGTGCAAAAAATTGCGCGGTTTTTTTTTCCTTTTTTTGAACGGTGCTGCTGTCATGGCCGACATTTTGCACCTTGAAAGGTACCGTCGGAGGCGTCTTGCACATGCCATAGGACGCGGTCATAAGTGAGACCACCAGTTTTTCCAGGACTAGAGGATGCCCACCAAGCAGACAAATTTTTGCTAGAACCATGTGCACGGTTGAAAGAACATGGAGCCCCCATGTGTGGTTTTGGTAATTGATGACAATCCCTATGATGGTCTCAAGGTTGCATTGAGAATCAATCTTAGGACATGTCCATAGCCATATGATGGTCTCAAGGTTGCAAGATGGAGAAGATCGAGTACAATGAAGAAGACGGACGAAGACTGTGTCGAAGAGAGATGAAGACGGTGTAAAAGATGAAGAGAGACGAAGACGGTGTAGAAGAGATGAAGACGGTGGCGTGCGTACAAGATGGATGAAGACGGTGGCGTGTATGTTGGAGGAAGAAGGTGCCATGTACAATGATGAAGAGGGTGAAGAAGGAGCTTGCCGACTCAAGAGGAACGCGCAAGGATAAGTTTTGTGCTCGATAGGATAGTGGGTCGCATCATCGGAGAGAGCTCAAACCTTGCATGCATAGCATCATGTTTCTCGGTTGTTCTTGGTTCTTATCCATGAGATGGGTTAGAGCTTGTGTTCATTCTCATGACAAACTCTAGCTCATTGGAAACGGATTCCGGATGCATCGCATGTTGCTTGTGCGAGGGTGATGATTTTCCCGATATACCGTATTGAGAGGTTACACCTCTATGACCATGAGAAAATCATCATTTACTCGTTTCCATGTTTTCACCATGTGTAGAGGTAGCTCTCGTCGTCCTCTTTACGGCAAAATTGGTTTCATGTCATTCCGAGTTTCCTACCTCAAGTTATGGATTTTACAGTTACTTCATATTTAAAAAGAAAAAGAAAAGGCATATTGGGCTGGGCGGTACTACCGCTGGAAGTACCGGTCCAACTACCGCATCAGCCTTCCAGGCTTACTGGACTCAGGCCGGTACCGGCCCGGTAGTACCGCAACCCACTTACGGTACCAGGCCGGTACCGGCCCGGTACTACCGGCCGACCTTTCTTTTTTTCCCCGCAGCCATCCTCCTCACGCCAACTGGGCCGCGCCCCACTCCCCGGCCCGGCTGCCTCCCGCACTAGGCCGGCCTGCCCCGCGCCCATCTCCTTCCACGATGGACCGCCAGCAGCTCTCCCTGGCCCAGCTCCACGTCGCCCCATCCGGCCCACGCGCAAGCCGCCGCCACGCGCAAGCCGCTCGCTCGCCGCATCTCGCTCGACGCGCGGGACAATTCCCGCGTTGACCTGCATCCCCACGCGCCTGCGCTGCTGCACGCTCCCGCGCGGGAGAGCCGCACGCTGGCCCCACCTGCGCTGCATGCCGCGCTGCTACCGCATGCTGCATGCGCTGCTGCTGCTGTCCCCTCTCTCTCTCCTGTGCAGATTCAGTTTGCTGTTTTTTTAGCACAGCGGTACTACCGGTTTGGACCGTTTTTCGTCTATTTTCTGCACAGTTTGCACGCGAGCGGTGGTACCGCTTTGAAAAGCGTACCGCTCGGGCGTGAATCTGGCCGTTTTTTCAGCCCCAACAGCTATATTTTGGACCCTCTATTTATACCTCTCTTCCACCTCCGACCCAACCACTTCTACCCCTCCATTCTCTCTCCTCCATTGTTGACCTTGAAGGGCTTGTTCCTCCTCTTGATCCCCCCACTATTTCTTGCATATTTTTGCGGGAAAGGAGAGAGGAGATCTAGATCTAGATCTTCACCAATTGAATATCTCTCCAAGTGAGGGGATCTTGCTAGATCTAGATCTTGGAGTTATTTGGTGTTCCTCCTCTAATTTGTTCTTCCTCCCTTATTCCCCCAATAGCTTTTGTAGCTTTGTTGGAATTTGGGAGAGAAGAACTTGGGCATCTTAGTGGTGTTCTTAGCCATTGCATTAGGTGCATCGGTTTGGGTTCTCTCCGGGGTTTCGGTCTCGTAGAGGGCGTGTTGATCTTAGTGGTGGTGTTGCCTTCGTGGCCTTGTTACCTTTGTGGTGTTGTAGCCTTTGTGGCCTTGTCGTCTTTGTGGCGTGGTAGCCTTTGTGGCGTTGTTGCCTTTGTGGAGTGTGGTAGCCTTTGTGGTTTTGGAGCCGGTTGTGGCGCGTTGGAGTCTTTGTGGCTTTGTTGCCGGTGTGGCGTGTTGTAGCCTCTTGTGGCTTTGTATTTGAGAGCCTCCGTGTTGTGGAGTTGCCTCAAGCTTGATACTTGGGAGTTTGCCAAGGCTTGTACGGGTTCGGTGACCACCCTCAAGGGTCCCTTAGTGGATCGAGGCTTTCCCCTTGGTGGAAAGGCTCGAGGAGAATACGGTGGCCCTAGTGGCTCATTGGAGTGCCTCGTGCCTCCACACCGCTCCAACGGAGGCGTAGCACCCTTGGGTGTGAACTTCGGGATACATCGTCGTCTCCTCGTGTTCCGGTTACTTCTCAACCCGAGCTCCTTTAACTATGCGCTTTACATTGTGATATCTATCATGCTTGATGTTCTATACCTAGCTTGTTATCACCTTGTTGCTCATCATGCTAACATAGGTTGTTGGTGCACTTAGGCAAACCCCTAGTTGATATGCTTTGAGCTAAACTAGTAAACACTAAGTAATTTTATTCCGCCTAGTTTAGCTCTCAATTAGAAGTTTTTATAACCCGCCTATTCACCCCCCCTCTAGGTGATGTCCTAGTACATTCAATTGGTATCAGAGCTAGGGCTCTCTTATCTTGTTGGGCTTCACCGCCTAGAGAGTAATGACGTCGGCTAGAGGATTAGTGCACAACACCACTTTTACATTTGATGGCACTAATTATGATGCTTGGAAATTCTACATGCTTGATTATTTTAGGGGCATGCACCCACATGTGGAGCAAATTCTTGATATGGGTTTTTCTCCTCCTAAGGATCCACAAAATCCAACTTTTGAGGAGAAGAAAAACTCTTATCTAGATGCTCAAGCTACTAAAGTGCTTTGCCATGTTGTGAGTCATGTAGTGATTTCCTCCATCGCGCCTTTCCGGAGTGCTCATGAGTTTTGGACAAAGCTTCGAGATACATAAGGTGGGTCTAAGACCATTGAGGATGATCGCACTCCTTCCACTTCACCAATGTGTGGTAAGACACAAGGTAATGGTATGGTGAGTGGTGATGAACATTGTATTGTTGATAGTGAGCTTTCTCTTGATGATTCTACATCCCTATCCCATTGCAATGTTTCATCTTTGGACTTGAACACTTATAGCACTAGAAATATCTTACATGCTAGTGTTGATAGTCCTTGCATGTCTTCATCCCATGTTGATATGCTTGCCTTGTCTTGTTGCCATAAATAAAATACTTTGCTTTCCTCTAGTATTTGTGTGACTAACAATGTAGAGGAAACCGAAGATACTATGGGCCAAGACAAGATCTTGGATGGAGCTTCAACTAGTTCATCTTCTTCATCATCGCACGGTTCTTACACATGCCATGCCTTATGGCTATGGCTTCAAAGGTATCTCCTCCTTTGGAACCCTCTCTATCTAGTGATGATGAGGATGATGATATGGAAGGACTTAATGTTGCTTCCTTAAACATGATGGGTGAGTTGGTATTCCATGCTCTCCATGATAAGAAATTTGCTTGCTCTAACTTTATGAAAATATTGGCTTTTGCCATTGAGAGCACAAAACTTATTGAGAAAATGGAAGAGCATGAGCGCGAGTATGCAAACGAGATTGGAACTCTTAGTGAAGCTCTTGAAGAACAATAAACCACCAACGAATCTCTTGAGGAGACATTTACTCTAGAGCTATCTAAAGTAAAGGAATCTCGTGATAGCACATGATTTTCAAATTAAAAATGTTGAGCTAGTGAGTGCTCATGCTAAACTCCTTGAGGATTTTGAGCTTCTCAAAAATGGCTATAGGGCTATTGAGAGTGAGCTCATCAAACTCACTGAGTCACATGAGCAATTTAAGGCTCTCAACCTAATAGAGCTTGCTAAGTTGCATTCTCCTTGTGCTATAATTGATAATGCTTGTGCTACTAACTCTACCTCTTGTGAAGCATCCATCTTGAAGGAGAATGTTGAGCTAAAGGCTCAACTTGCTTTGCTAACAAGCAATTATGAGAAATTGGAAGAAAGTCATGGAAAGCTTTCTAGCTCCCATGATGATCTTCTAGTCTCTCATGATTTGCTAAAGTTAGCTCATGAGGCTATCATGTCAAAGGTAACATCTTGTGAGCCTCATGTGAGTACTAGCACTACCTCTCAAAATGCTATTTTGCCATGTGCTAGTGCTTTTGGTTCACCCACCCGCGCCGTTCTTGGGGATGGGCGTACGACGCTCTTCTGGGCTGACCCATGGCTCAATGCCACTCCCCTCAAGGCTGCTGCACCTGCGTTTTTCGTTGTTGTATCTTCCGTCTTCTAGCACTCCACGACAATTGAGTCAACGCTACTGAATTGGCAGTGGATCCGTGATATCACCAGACCCTGAGTGTTCCCGTGCTCACACAGTTCCTTCACCTGGTGGACGCGCTGCAGCAGGTTGTTCTTGCTCCTCGCACACGAACCGAGTCGAGTGGAAGTGGAGCACGACGGCCAAGTATTCTACGAGCACGACATACAAGGTTTTCTTCCTCGGGCTGGAATTCTTTCTGTGCGGCAAGACCATTTGGAAAACATAGGCTCCACCAGATGCAAGATCTGCGGCAAGACCATTTGGAAGACATGGGCTCTAGCCAAATGCAAGATCCACATCTAGCTCGCAATGCAGCGGTGCATTTGGACGGCGGATCGCATGTTGTGGCATGGTATGCACTCCCACTCCAACTGTCCTCTTTGCGAGCAGGCCCCTGAGACACAGCGGGTCATCTCGCCCTCGGCTGTGTCCTTGCTAGGGAGGTTTGGCACGCCACGCTTCAGCGCTGCAACCTGTCGCACTTGACGCCACCGGCCGATGACATGTTGATCGAGTGGTGGCCTAACTCAAGGCGACAAGTCCCGCAACAGCTCAGGAAAGGGTTTGATTCCCTTTCATCTTCAGGGTCTGGACACTCTGGAAGGAGAGGAACAACCACATCTTCGAGCGTTCGGCGGAAACTGCTCGAGCCATCTGCAAGCGCATCGCCGAAGAAGTGGAGCTTTGGAAGCTATCAGGTGCGGTAGGGCTGGGCAATGTTTGGAGATAGGCTTCTAGTTTCATTTTGGGGCGCTATATTCTGTTGGCATGTTCGTGGTCACCCAATCACTTACGCACGCCATGTACCTGCATTCCCTTTCGAATGTCAAAACCGTTGTAGTCCGTCTTTTTTCTTCTAATGCAATGACATGCAAAGCTTTTGCGTGTTCGTAAAAAAAAGATGTGCTACTTACCAAAACCGAGATGATGAGGTGAAATGTTGTGATGATGTAACGGATATATGGTAAATGGTCAGGCAATACTGTTGTCGAACTAATTCAGAAACAGAAACATGTTTTCCATGGAAAACAGAGTTAGACACCAAAAGAAGAGAATATAGCACTGCATTCATATATCATCAGACAAGAAAACTGTCTTACTACAGATGCATCATGCATGGCGTGCGTCACATTTCAGGTTACAACTTACAACTCCTGGGCGGGAGATAGTAAGATATGTATGTCAGCCAATAAGTTTTCATGTCGAATGGCAGATGCTCAAGACTTCAGAGAACTGACAGGCCAGGAGATGACCTCCAACACCAATCTGATTTCTTCTGGTAAATGTTTCCCGAATTCTGTACTGAAAACGACTGGAAAATTTCAACGGCTGAAGCGCTCCGAAATCGACTTTGGTATGAGGCTTGTTGTGTTTGATTGTTTCTCTAACCTGTGTCAAGTAGAGAGCAACGCTGTTAGAATTGCACTAAAGCATAAAAAGGGACATGGGAGGGTGAGGGCAGAAAGGATCGAGGGAGTAAGAACCTCGCAATCTCTTCTACAGATCTCATTATTTCCTCTGAACTTGTTTCAATCACTTGTCCTCCCAGTATCATTTCATCCAAAACTGTGTGCAGCTGCATTTAATATTACAATGAGCCGAAGAAGAATGGTGGTTATTCTTAAGTAGTACTCCTCATCAGTCATCACTATGACAGAAGAAAAGACTGTTGGGATGAACAACTGGAGTTTTGGTCTGACCAGAAAAAATTGTGCATATCTACCATCAATTAATGGGTGCAAACACTACAGCAAGAATGTGATTGAGGGTAGTAGCATCATAGACATCACCAGGCTTGGGAGCTTCTTAGGGGCCAAAAGCATCCCTACCTTTCCTTTTCCTAAAAAAATCTCAATAATCAACTATCACCATTGCTTAGTAACGAATGTCACAGGTCTTCTGTATAAAGGTCAATAGGGACAGGGTTGGCTCTTTCTCTATTTTTCTTCAAGCTCTCTTCCAGTGGAACACTGGACACTAATGATTAAATTACAGTTATTGTCTTCGTTGCTAAGATCTAGAGAAGACTTGGTATTACATCTATCAATGTTTTCTAACTTGTATTTCAAACTGAATCGTGCTTAAGATACCACTTCAACTGTGTTTTTGGTCCTTTGTTCATCTGTAAATACTTCTATAAATTTGAGGTATCCGCTACCCAGACACTGCAGAACTTCAGTGAGCTACTAGCATGACTTCACAGCATATACTTTTAGCAAGAAAGTGCTTCAAAATTCAACTGTGATAATTTGATCAGTAGTGGATAATGAAATAGATACGCTGGAAATACTTTTGTACACCCACGCATGGGTGTGGGTGTTTCTATCACCGTTCATTTATTCCTCGAGATTCGTGCCCACTATGGTAGATAGAAAGATTCCTTTCTCTCTCCTCTTTTTATCCGAATCTTAAAGCACAATGAACGGTGACGAAAACACCCACACCCATGCGTGGGTGTACAAAATCCACTCTCTACGATACGCAGACCTTAAAAATCATATCCTTAGCCAGAAAATGCTTCTTGGAATATAAACTGTGATAATTTGGTCGCAGCGGATAATGAAATAGATATGCAACAAGCCGTAATGTGAATCTTATTACATTTAAGTATTTGTTACATTGCGCACTTGAATATATATTTTATATGATACATGTGCCAAAAACATATTACATGCTTTTTTATAGTGGTGTCCTTTCTTTTCGCGAGGAACAGAATTTGCTGCTTTCGTCGAGAGAGTCATAGCAGTGACTATCTAGAACAAATATCAAACAAGAGAATCATGGTACCTTGTTGAAGTTAAATACAATGTCTAGCTCGCAGACATTCTTGAAGCATCTATTCAATGTTTCAACAAATACTGTGATAAGATAACGCTTCTTAAGATTAGTTGATGACCTTAAAGAGTTGATAAAAAGAACTTGCAGTGATAGAAACAGGAGAAAAATGATAAGTATTTCTACCAAGCATTAGATGGACAAATGAATGCATGCTAATAATATGCTAGTGCAGTGACATGCATAAGTGTTTAGCAACAATCAGAATTTGAATAGAAAATACTGAGCAGAGTAATGTAAGCAAGTTGTATATCAACATTGAATCCTGAAAGAACCATGGTAATTAGGCAAACATCCATGAGAGGCAGTAGACTGGGATTGTACCAAAACATGTGAAATAATGTGTAGCATGATAACACACTCAACATAATTGTCATAGTAACTGAAAAAAAATTGTGCTGATAAGGGTTTAGGTTACCTTGTACAAGGTCGAGCATAGCAAGCTCATTCTCAGAGCTGTCAAAGACAAAAACGAAGTATAGTGTCGCCAAATGCTTGTAGACCAGTTTTGTCCCCTGCAAAGAGAAAAAGGAAATCATAATTCTGTTACCCTTCTTACAACTTTTTGAAGGTAAAATGGTCGCAAGGTTAGTCAGATAATTTAAGCTTTGTCATCACAAAAAATTAATCTAAGTACCAATTAATTTTACAAATGATTATTAATTGTTTGCAGCAACACATGCTAAATAACTGTTTGGCGCTCTCATGGATAGTTTGTGTTGCGGCCATTATGTGGAGGAATAGAAGATCACATGCTAAATCTATAGTTTGTCTCTACGTTAGCTAGCTACTGATCACCTCTTCCAAGAGCTTGTACCGCTGAACCCTCGGCCTTCCCCGCGCAACACCAGGAGAAGGCGGCCCGGTGCCTTGGGTGGCACGGACGACGCCGCTTCCCAGATCTGACGCCGACCACCGCAGCAGGAGGCGCCGCCGCTGTTGCTCCTTCTTGATAAGCTGTTTGGCACTCTCATGCAGCAACACATACAAAAGGATAATTATGATAGTTGGTGTTGCGGCCATTGTGTGGAGTATTTGGAAGACCAGAAACCTTGCCTGTTTCCAAAAAACTTGGTCTAGTGACCCATTTGTGGTTCTTTTCCAAGCTTGCTACTGGATTGACTTTTGGAGTAATTTGCAGGTGAAGGAGGGCGTAAAACTGGAACTACAACGGGGCGCAAAACTACTGGAGCAGGTCACGGCTGAAGTATTCAAGGACAGGAGGAGATGGGCGCCCTGGATGCCAAGACTGGAGAATTGAGGAGCTGGTGGAAATCATCAAAGGAAAAAGGTGCTGCTGGAATGTTTCCTGGAGTTGTTGCCTGGGAGACGAGAAGCTTTGCTTGTTTCCTTTTGTTTCGACAAGGATAGATTGGTGAGGAGAGGGTTTCCAGGGCAGTAGTAGCTGTTTGCTTCTCTCTGTTCTGTTAGAAAGTTTCTCCCTGTCATCTTAGTTGGTTCAAAACCTGATTACCTGTGGTGGTTTGCTGTGTAAGGTGGAGACTTTGTAGCTGTTGATTTCTTCAATGGAAATCAAGGGAAACCCTTATTTAAAAAAAAATACTTCCGTATCTAGACAAAGTTGAGAAAGTTATTTTGGGACGGAGGGAGTACAACTTATTGAAGGTAAAATGGGCGATCCAAATTAATTGACTCAACTTTGTCTAAATACTTGAGTCAATTAATAAGATTTGGAGGGAGTAAGTTATCCTCATAAAAATTTAATCGAAGTACCAATTTAATTTTACTCTCTTTTTTCATCTCGTTCTTGTTTTGGCTTCCTTTTATTTCTGTTGGGTTTCATATCTAGCCTACCCAAACTTGCTTGGGAAAAATGCTTTGATATTGTTGTTGTAGTTGCTGTACCAATTTAATTTTACAGCTGATCATTAATTGTTTGCAGCAACTAAATAGCTGTTTGGCGCTTTCCTTTAAAGAGTTTTATCAAGCATTTGCATACATGCTTAGTAGTCGGCAGTAGTACAGCTTGCATACAGATTCACTAGTAAGATAGCAAGTTAAGTTAGAACCAATTGCCTTCCAGGCAAGAATGTTCCAGTTGTCCTTGTTCACTGCTCCAAATTGCATATCATTTCTCCCTTTTTGCACAAGATTTACTACTGGATTAGATTATACAGGGATAGCCAGCCTGAGAGGGTGTATTACCGGTCCAAAGATTGCATCGGTCTGAACGAAATTGCTCACACCCTCCGGCCTCGCAGATAGCACTGCAAGAAGAGAGTCAGCTCAAGCACACTATACAAATGGTGGAAAGAACGGGAAAGTGAAACTAGTGTACACTGAAAGACGCTGCGGACGAGCTCCTGGTGCTTCTCGGGGTCCTGCATCCACAGTTTAATCCGTGAACAGGAGAACAGAGAAAAACAAAGAACACAGCTTAGCCGCTAAGACATTTCATCAAGGACATCACTTATTTATGGCAGAAGTGGTTCTAGAACTGGGTGGGGAATTTGAGCGAGCACGTGATGGGCGGTTGAAGAGGAGAGAGGGCGTGAAGACAAGGAGGAAGGAGAGAGGAGAAAGGGGTGGAGGATGGAGATGGTTCGGGACCTGGAAGTTGTAGAATTTGAGGAGGCGGGGCTTTCCCAGAGTACTGATGACCATCACAGCTTGGATCATGGTCGCCGAAGAAGAGGAGGAGCCGGGCGAAATCAGGACAGCCTTGCAGTTGCAGGGACGTGGGGGCATCAACATAGAGAACTGACAAAAAACAAATAATTAAGGTAAATTTAATTTAACAACGGCGCCTGTAGCTCAGTGGATAGAGCGTCCGTTTCCTAAGCGGAAAGTCGTAGGTTCGACCCCTACCTGGCGCGTTGAACGTGTTAGTTTGTATTCGTTGCACTGTTTTTTTCTCGAATTTGATAAATGAAAAACAATCCTCCTCTACCACATAATTTTCTTTCCTTCTCTTCCATGGAGTACCAACTCCCAACGCCTCCCCGTCCTAGCTAGGGATATAATAATCTGATACTGTTATTTTTATATTCTTTACCATATTTTTATTGCAGGTTTGGATCGAAGTGAATAATGGTCAAATACAGATTCAAATGCATGTTATATCAAATTGTGGATATGAAACGGGTTATATCGGGTTGTAGATATGGAACATATTATATTAGAAGAGGGATAATTGAGAAAATATACACATAAAAATAAAATTACTTTGTGTTTGATCTAGTACTGTTTTTCTCGAAGCTGATAAATGAAAAACAATCCCCTTGTCAAACAAAACAATTTTTGTGAAGGGGCCTATATGTAGGATAACGTTGCATAGAAAACAAAAAATTTCCTACCGCGAACACGCAATCCAAGCCAAGATGCAATCTAGAAGACGGTAGCAACGAGGGGGTATCGAGTCTCACCCTTGAAGAGATTCCAAAGCCTACAAGATGAGGCTCTTGTTGCTGCGGTAGACGTTCACTTGCCGCTTGCAAAAGCGCGTAGAAGATCTTGATCACGATCGGTTCCGG
>NC_061510.1:80236265-80271444 GCF_022539505.1 Lolium rigidum
TGTTGAATATATAAACAAATATCCATATGAAATAATCCGTTCAAGTAAATGATAAATCATGACTATGAAAATAGCAAATAAACTAATTGTGCAGACTAGTAAGATAGATGAACAGATCACATCTAAACAAGACAAAATGATCGCATCGACCACAGAAACTAGAAGAAGAAACTCTAACAGCTGAACGAGAAACGACAAGATCACATACTTCGCCGTAGCGTCGTTGTCGCCCATGTTGAGGTTGTCGAAGAAGTCGCTGAGGTCCGGGAAGAAGTTGTCGGTGTGGAGGAACTCGTCGTCGGATGACGACGTCGTGATGCCAGTAGTCGCGCCGGAGCGCTCCCCAAAAACCTGATTGCCCCTCACCCGTGCAGGTTTACGAGAGGCAGGCTTCCGGAGGCCTACTGTTCCGTCAGTTGGTGCACGCCGACGGACGGGATGAGGAAGACGAAGGCGGCGGCGCAATGAACTGGAAACAGGTAGTCGCGTATGCGTCTAGTAGTTGCGGCGGGTCTTATGTAGTGAGGTTCGGGAAGGTCGTGGGGCGCAGCCCACGTCCGAGTCGGCACAGCCACGATCCAGAAAAACCGGAAGGCAAAACAGCTGAGTAACGCATCCGTTAATGACTCAAAATTGATTACACAATTAATTTTCCAAAACAACAAAAAGATAAGCTCGGCTCGGCTCGGCGAGATTCCCGCAACCCGCATCCCGCAGCGCGTCGTGTCATGATGAGGCGAGGCGGGCAACGGAGGAGGAGTGCGCGAGGGCTCTCTCTCTTCTCACTCACTTACTAGGACTAGAACAGCCCACCTTATATACCACTCCAACTCTCTTCCAATTAGCAATGTGGGACTAAACTTCAGCCCCCACTAGTGCTGCCACTGATTTTTGGAATAGGCCGTGTGAGTTTCAAAATTTGATAATGGACCACGGACAAAGGCCAAATGCTCAAAAATTCTAGCATAACCCACCAGATTTTGGTGAAATCACCCATTCACCCAATCCACTTCCCTCACTTGAAATCCCCTTCCTAATTAATTCCCTTCCGCAACTCTTGTTGTTCAGTACTCAGGGTTTAAATACCAGGTTTTCATCCACACAACGATCAGGTTTGCCAGCAATAAAAATCAAATCTTTGCATTACTGATTCGGTGGCATATCACACACACTTCTGATGCACTTACAGTATCTCAAGATTGAGGCACTACATGAACTCAGAATATAACCTTTCAATAACTTAATAATATTTTTGCAACAAGAACTTAAAGCCTATTTTGGCATTGTGCATCTTCAATTAACTGACGAAGTCATCCATTCTATAGACTGATATATTTTCAAGAAGAGTAAACCACATGGGTGGTTCCAATTCTTTTCCGGTACCTTCACTTTAGTCCCGATTCATTAAAATTCCACATCTAAGTTCTAAATCTTTTGTAAGTGCTTCACGCAAGGTCCTAAATCTATTTGACCCGTGTTGACTGGTGCCACATTGATAGTAGGCCCCGACCAGACATGTATATTTGTGAAAAGGCCCTCTAATTTGCATTCCTTCCAAACCACAGTTTTTAGATTCAGGACCAAAGTGAAGGTACCGAAAAAGAATTGGGACCGCCCATGCGGTTTACTCTTTCAAGAAAAGGAAACAAAAGTTGGTTCTTCCAAAAACTTGTTTCTATAAATTGGAGAAAGCTTTTGCCAACAATCTCATCATTGGAGAAAGCTTTTTTGCAGTGTCGCTAACCATATAGACAATAATTAAGATATAAAATATAATTAACCATATAAATAGGCTGATTATAGTACACAAATGCTCTGAAGATCAGATCTACTTTTGTTTTTATCACTTGCTCTAGGTTGGGTTTTTTTCGATAAAGGGTATTTTATTACTTAAAAGGTTTAAGCATTACAACCGGCCTCTGCATAACTAAGATGCACACAACCACACACAATCCAATGAACAAAGAGTATTAAAAAATTGATACATGAACATCGTGATGCAGTATCGACCCCTACGGTCGCGGCGGACCAATCCTGAGATTATGTTACCACCCATGTTGGGTAATAAACTTCCTCGTCGTGTCCTCCAACCATGTAGACACCTCCGTAAATAGGTTTCGATTCTTCATACGCTGAAGGGACAACCATGACCGGAGCAAAGTACTGCACCGGTAGATAACCTGCATAAGAGAAGAATTTATATTATTAAACACTTTTGAATGGATCATAGCGAACAAGAGGGGGGGGGTGAATGGGCACTACACAATTTTTATGTCTTTTTCAGTTTTTATGCGATGCGGAAGTAAAGGTGATAACTTTGGTGATGGGGTTGTTCCTAGTATGATCCTAGGCTAGTGCAACAAGCAAAGGAACCAAGCAAGATAGTAAAGTTAGGGAGCGGGACAACCGGAGGCGCGGAGACGAGGCGAGGTTTGTTTCACGCGGTTCCTCCCACAAAAGGGAGTACGTCTGTGTTGAGGAGGTGCTAGCCACGAACGCTAGACGGCCACACCACGAAGGAAGGCCTCACCCTATTCCTCGAGAAAGCCCCACGAAGGAGCTTCCCCTTCTCCACCAAGTAGCCGATCGAGGCGGCGGTTCCTTCACAAGCTTGGGGCGAGCTCCACAAACACTGGAGGCTCCCAACACCCTATGGGGCTAGCACAACTCCAAGCTAGCCTCCATAGGAGTACTTCCTCCAAGATCCCACCATAGGACCCTAACTCCAAGATCCACTAAGGACTAGCTGGTATTGGTGACTTCTCTCTTGGTAGAACTATGGATCGGGGCCTCCTCCACCACTCCAAAAAGTTTGAGCAAGATTGGTTGGGTAGGTGGGGAGATCCTCAAGGTTTGAGCTTAGCAACAATGGAGGAGAGAGAAGGAGAAGAGATAAAATCGAGCTGGGGAAGAAGGGGCCCTTTTATAGGTCCCTCCAAATCCAATCGTTATGTGCAGATTCCGCACAACCGGTACTACCGCTTGGGAAAGCGGTAGTACCGCTCTGGGTTTGAAATTCCCCCACAGATTCGCCACGTGGGCTCAAAGCGGCAGTACCGCTAGGGCCTCTCCGAGCCCCGGATTACACGCGGTACCTCGGCGGTACCAACGTGGTAGTGTCGTAACTTGTGTTACGGTACCAAGGCGGTACTACCGCTTGCAAGCGGTACTTCCGCTCATGGTACCGTAGAGGTACCGTAACACACTCTGTGGGACTTTTCAGTGCAAAACACCCAGAGCGGTACCTCAGGGCGGTACCAGTAGGGTAGCGGTACTACCGCTCCTGGTACCGGTAGTACCGGTCAGGAAGAATCTGCAGTTTTCTCTTTCCCTCTCCAACCACATCACCTCGTGACACACACACAAAACCAGAAAACCTATAAGCTACGCTTCAGTCTTCCGATCATGAAGTGTTCAGCGAGGGCACCGTGCACCTGCAAATCTATCAAAGACAATATATGCACATGGTTAAATTCATTCAAGTCTTGTTATCAAACACACAAAACACGGGGTATAGACCTTGCTCTTTCAACTTTATCATACCTATATAGCCAAAGCGACCAAATAATGGCAAGCGCTCCCACCCGAGTAAGTATCTTAAACCTATGATCCACCCCATCAAGCCAATTACCAAAAATATTGGCAACACTTCGTGGTGGCTATAAGGTACAACCTATTTGGATGATTGACCATATAGATCTTGCAAAGTGACATTGGAAGAATAAGTTTTTAATTTTCTCATCATGGTGGCAAAATACACACTTCTTACTTCCATGCCAATTATGTTTTGCAAGGTTATCCTTACTAAGTATTACCCCACGATGAATGTACCATGCGAAAACTTTTACCTTCAGCGGTATCTTCATCTTCCAAAAAAATTAATATTAATTACCGGTTGTAAAAGTTGGATCAACGCTTTATACAAAGAATCCATAGTGAATTTTCATTCGTTGTTAGGGTCCAACGAAACTCATTTGCCCCTTGTGACAATTGGACAGAAGCCAACCGATGTAGCAATTTGTTCCATGCAGTCAGCTGGGGCCTGACAAGATCTCTCCTGAACATCACATTAGGTGGGTTACATTCCATCACCTTAGCTAAGGTATCACCCTTGTGGCGCATAATATTATATAAAGCTCGATACTATTCTCGGAGTGAGATATTACCCAACCATTTGTCCTCCCAGAACCTAATCTCGGATCCATCCTTAATGGTGAAAGAGGCTAAAGGGAAGAAGTGCTTCTTCGTTGCCATCAAGCCAGCCCAAAAGTGAGAGTCCCCAGGTTTTCAAAAAACTTGAGAAATCACACGTGAGCCAACATACTTTCTCCTAAGTATTGTCTGCCAAACCCCGTCCTCGGTTAACAGCTTTGCCAACCATTTACCCAATAAGGCTGTGTTTTTAACCTCAAGGCCATGAACACCAAGCCCACCTTGGTCTTTTGGCTAGCAGACAACACTCCATTTGGTTAGCCGGTATTTCTTTTTCTCGCTATCCCCTTGCCAAAAAAATCTTGATCGGAAAAAATCTAACCAATGACAGACTCCTTTAGGCAGCTGGAAGAAGGATATCATATACAGTACCATGTTGGTTAATACTTAATTGATTAGAACCAGCCTTCCACCCAAGGATGGCAATTTGCCTTTCCAACTGCTAAGGTACTTCTGAAGCCGCTCCTCGACATGCTTCCACTCAGCATTCGTAAGCCTTCGGAAATAGATTGGAATGCCTAAATAGTTAATAGGAAACTAACCAATCGCACAACCAAAAAAGCTCAGCATATAGATTGGTGTCGTCGTTGGCCTCACCGAAGCAAAAGAATTCACTTTTATGTAAGTTAATTTTCAAACCCGGTAATTGCTCGAAAGCTGATAAGATTAACTTCAAATTTGTTGCTTTCTCAAGGTCATGTTTCATAAACAGAATCGTATCATCAGCATACTGAAGAATGGAAAGTCCGCCATCAACAAGATGTGGGATCACCCCTTCAATTTGCCCATCGGCCTTAGCACACTTTATAATAATAGCTAGCATATCAGCCACAGTGTTAAATAACATGGGTGATAATGGGTTGCCTTGCCGTAAAACATTTCTTCGTCTCGAAGTAATTACTAACGTTATCATTGACTTTGATTGCAACACTTACTCCGAAAATAAAGTTATGGATAAGAGCTCGCCACTCAGTTGAAAAACCTTTCATCATGAGTGTTTGTTAGAGGAAATACCACTTAACTTTATCATAAGCTTTTTCAAAATCAATCTTTAATATTACGCCATTCATCTTCTTACGATGTAACTCATGAATGGTTTCATGCAAGGTGACAACTCCATCTAGAATATATCTTCCTTGCATAAAAGCCATTTGAGTAGGACGTAGACCAGCCAGTGAATTAAACCTTATTGTAGCAACTTTAGTAAATATTTAAAACAAACATTAAGAAGCCATATTGGTATGTATTGTTGAATTCGTTCTGCTTCATTAACCTTAGGTAGCAGAATGATTTCACCAAAGTTGAGACGAAAAATCTCAGGATGGCATGCATGGAGTGCATTGAAAAGTTCCATCAGGTCTGACTTGATAATATCCCAGAAGTTCTGATAGAACTCAGCTGGAAAGCCATTAGGACTAGGAGCTTTGTTATGTTCCATCCGGAAAACCGCCTTCTTCACTTCCTCCTCCGAGTAAGGGGCATGAGAAAACCATTTTCCTCCTGTGTAACCTAAGGGATGATGTCAATCCTAGATGCATCCATGGATATATGACATTCCACAGGTTCACCAAACATACCTTTATAATAATTGGTAATATATGATTTGAGCTGCCCATGCCCTTCGATCGTGCCCCCGTCTTGTAGGGGAGAATGAATGAGTTTTTTCCTATGTCTACCATTTGCGACACTAACATGTACGAGGGAATGAGAGTTTCTAGGTTGATAGGGGTATATGATGTGCAAATTGCTCAGAAAAGCAACGGGATGGATGAAGTAGAAAATGAAGAACAAGACCGAAAACCTCAAATGTAGCCCGGGCTACATGTAGCCATGTTTTTTATTCTTTATTCAAACTTTAAAAAAATCAAAGTATTAGAAAAATCTAAAAAATACATAGACATAGAGAATGTTCTAATCTATTAGTGTGTAAATTTTCAGATTGGATAACATTATATTTTGTTGTTACTAAAAATGACATAATCTCACAAAATGACAAAATCTAGATTTTAGTGTACTGTTTAGTATTGTTCACCGATAATGAAATCAAGATTTGTTATTTTTTTAGCCTAAAATACAACACATATTTCATTCTAAAAATTTGCAACACTTATAGATTACAATATTGTCCATATCATAGTCTTTTTCGAACTGTTTTAACATGTTTAAAATGATTTTTTCATAGATTCAGAAAACGGCCTACATGTAGACCGAGCTAAAAAAATCCATTCTCGAACAAGGCTTCTTAGTTATGTTAATTAACTTGACATGTCAGGTAGGAAGCTAGCTATAACGTTTGGTAATACTACTCTACTAGACCATGGAGGCGGGCGTTGCAGCGCCCGTCCAACTTTGGAAAAAGAAAATAAATTATTTAAAACACTCAGATATCAAAAATAATATGTAAAATTGGTTTTAAACATATCACAATATTAATGCATGTATATGTAATCCATTAGAAGAACTTCAGACATAGAAATACTTGAGAAAAAAGTGAGTGACTCATATTTGCAGTGCCTTGAGGAAAGTGGCGAGATATTATTTGTTCAATGCTTTCAATGGTTCACAAAATAAAATGATACCAGGTAATTAATCACGAGGATTAAACATTTAAAAGTGATTTGTTGACATCCCTGTTGTTGAAGATGCTATGAATATTATCATACAATAATGGCTATACCGGTATATTTTAGTACTCCTTCCGTTACATAATTCTTGTAGCAGAATCAGATGTATCTATTAACCAAAAAAAAATATGCATCTAAATTTGCGACAAGAATTATGGAATGGAGGGAGTAAGCATAAACAATGTCAGCCAATACAAATCCATGGGTGTGTAGACAGATGACACTATCTAGAAATGGAAAATACATATAGTGGGAGCAATTTGGTTAAACTAACAGAGAATATATTTCGAAGTATGAAAATGAAGCTCTTGTTCACTTAAAGACAACACAGTGGATGCTATTAGGCAGTTGAATTAGGTAGCTAGTTCCATCCAAATTAACATATTATTCGCACAAAGGAGGGCATGATGCAGATGTCAAATTTATGAGTCAACACAAGCTAAAATGCTGTTGAGCTAGTATTTACAATGCAATTGGATATGTCAGTTTATAATTATATATCTCAAAACAAATTGAATAGCTAATGATTTTTATAGAGCTCAGCACACTTTCCTATGGAAATATTATGCTCATTCTATTCAATCTATTCTATCACATGAAGTTGCCAAAAATAGTACAGTAACATGCAGATTATCCACATACCTTTTTGGGGCAACCTTATCTAATTTTAGTTATTGGTGCACAAGAGTATGCCAAACAACTGAAAATAGTATTGACCTTGTGGTGTGATGCTTCTGACTTCTGAGCAACATATGGCAAATCAACACCAACAATTCGTTGTTGAATTGATCACAAGAGATTTAGTTGATCATGTATGGATTATCAGAGCTACAAGAATGATGCAATGATTTGAGTACAAACTTCCCGAAAATGTGCAAGAAACTCCAATCATTACCATTCCAATAAACTAAACATGAGGTTTCAAATGAAACAGCGAGAAAACAACATTATAGACCATGCATCCGGGTCTATTTTGTATACTATCATAGCAGAAAGCTAATGTTTGCAACTTAGCTTTACTCTTCTACAAAATACCTTAGATATCTTGTGCAGCCTGGAGTTATCAGAAATACCTTGACAGCCCTGGGCAGCTGGTGAAAACCGCGCTTCGCTCTCGGTTTTGGCGGACGATGGTGGCGTCGCTTAGCGTCGTTATCTTGTCGAAAACATCGTCTTTGCTTGTCTCGTCACTACACTCGGCAAGTTGGAGATGTGCGGCTGCCGGTGAAAATCGTGATCCGACCCTGATCATGGCGGGCGATGGCGACGTTACGCGTCGTTACCTTCTTGAAGGCATCGCCGTCGCAACCTGCATCTATCCACTCTTGTAATACAGCAATAGCCATAATACTGCCTTTCTTTTTTTTACCTTCAATAGCAAGCGGCGAGTGGAAACTATTTGCTATATCAGTTAGAAAGACTAAATATGCTGTATGTAACCAGATATGTGTGTCAACATTCATCAACAAAGCAAGGTTGCCACTAATTGGCTCAAATGGGCCTTGTAGCAATTCCAGCTAGAGCACAGGCTAACGGCTTCTGTTATAGTTCTTAGGGATAAGGGTCATGCCACACCCGAATTATTGAACCACGTCTGGCCGTTTGATCAGGCCATCTGCCTCTCTTTCAACACACCTGCACGGCAGATTATCTACAACACCAACATCAATAGAGCGAGTAGGCTGCAAAGCAAATTCCTTCAGCATTGTGAATTCCCATTTTCTCTCATAGGTGTGCATTTGTGACACATAATACCAACACTGAAAACAATTTTATTTCCAATTATTTTGCATGGTTGGTTAGATATTCCTGCAACTAATTGTTCAACAAATTATGTAAACCTTAAAGGGCGTCAACTATCACGTTTCATCCTTCTATTCAAACACTTCAATTGTAACCATAAGTGATTTTTTTCAAGAGTGTGCCAAAGCCAAACCATATCTTTATTGAAGGCAGAGGTTTGAGTACAGAAACGCAACCAATCACTACAAGGAACAAGTGTAGTAACAACTCCACACCGACTAGTCCGATGACAACCACCACCACGAAAAAACACAACACGAAAGAACTTATCCAAAGACAAAGCCATGTCTCAACCGAAGTCGTGCCTCTCCAAGGAACAACTCAGTCCAGAGGTTGGCCAGTCCCGCACGACTCCTTGTCGACGGACCATCAAAAAGAGGAAGATGGTGGAACTTGATCAGCCCGAGAAGGCATCGTCTTGGAGACTCACCAACACGCATTGCGCCCCTAAAGATCAGCCATAGACCCGCAACCTGGATCCTCTATGCCATGTCTCCAAAATATTAACCATCCATTTTCATATGATATAATGAATTATGTCCGGCAGACTCCAGTCCAGTTAGCAACATATAGTATCGTCACAATGAATTAGGAAATGCATAGTTTTGAGGGGCAAAATAATGCTTTACAAGATAAGTTAATTGAGCTTATTAAGTCTAGCATTCACAATTCTAGATGGCCTCAGGCGGTCTGGAGGCCGTACATGCAAACAGGGGAGATCGATGCCGTGCTTTATGATGTTTTCCTTGGCCTCCACCTTCAAACAATAAAAATGCGAATACAGAGAATGGCAATGGAGACCCCGTCCTAAATCTTGCAATAACAGTCCCTAAACCATGGCTAACTTACTAAAATAGAACAAAATACAGAAGTGATTCTTCGAAATTTTCATTTACAAAAAAATACAGTAACCTTGAATTAAAATTTAGTTCACGTTTCAGATTTAGTCAAAGTCAAACTTCGTGACGCTGACTTAACATTTAGTTAGGACTATTGTCATTTATTATGAAAAATATATATTATTAGTATATTGAACCTCTGTCTATTCTCTAATTCACCCGATCCGATAGTACCCGTTTTTGGAACGTCCAGTGCCAAAGTCACTGAATGGGTAAGTCACCAATCCAATCCCTTTGACAAATCGGGTGTCATATTAGATATCATATTCTATATATATATAGAAATATCATAGAATAGAGATATAGAATTTTTGGTCGGGAAATTAGAATGAATCATTGAGTGAAAAAGGAGCATTTAGGACTACTGACAGCTTATTAGTGTGCTTTTGGTATTATGGATGATACTTTCATTAGGTTCTTAGTTTTACTGATCCGAAGTAAAACATGTAGAGTAGAACGATTTTGGTTACAGGTTCGAACTAAAGAATCTTGGTGGGATTGAACCACCTTCAATCCGGGATTTAAGCAAATCCACAGAGAATCTCTCCGAACAGAGAAAAGATCCACGATTGCAGAACTACACAATGGGAGAATGCATATTGAATATCATCATTTAATGTGTACCTAGAACAATTATGGAACTAAATTCGCATCAACGTAAACTCATCTAAACAAAAGACCAGACACCTGACTCATAACTTTAGTACGAAATGAATTGCAGAGTTCAAACGCACCATAATGATCATATTCAGCAACTTGCTTATAATTCAACAACTATTTATGCAACAGTTAGGCAACTTAACTTATAATTCAACAACTATTTATGCAACAGTTAGGCAACTTAGCTAATAATTCAACAACTATTTATCCAACTAAGATAATTCTAGAAATAACATTGTAACGAAAATATCAAACTTCCACTGTCGACAAAGTACATGGTATTAAATATTTAAATGCCTATCCATGTAAAATTCATCAACAAAATTTCAGGGTGACATAATCCTAACTCCAGTATTTTGACATATGATCACCAAACCAACCTTCAGTACAAACTGATGGCATAGATTCAAATGCATCAAAATATCTATATTCAGCAACCTAGCTGATAACTCAACAGTACTTCATCGATTTAAACTGGATCTCCAAATAACAGGGTATAAAAATGAATGTTTAAATAATAAAAAGTTTGCATTATGTAATTGCATATTTTCAGTAAGCAAAAACCAGTTCTGATAGGTAGTAGGCAACAGCTTGTGCAGTAGATTCCTCAAAGGGCTTCTTCAGTTGATTCAGAACAGGAAAATATAGCTCCAAACAGGCCAAAGAGCAGCAGCATACTTCCATCTTTCAGCTTGGCTATGCCACAGTACAGCTGAGCTGAGCTACATTAATCATCTCATATAAGCTACAGCTACAAATTGCATTAAGAGAATGCTAGGATACAAGATCCATCAAATATACAGCTTTTGCCAAATAAATACTTCAGTAATATTACAGGAGAAATAATCCAACGTCACAGATAAAATGGAACTATAACAAAGTAAAATAGGCATGTATTAACTTATGAACCAAATAAATCTCAGCTGACCAAGATAACATATATAGTACAAAATAACTTGTTATGTTCTGTGCTATAGTTACAACTCAAAAATGGATTACAATTAGTGTAAATTGCTGTGATGTGCTGTGGGTATAAATTAACTGGATTATGTATTGTCAATAAAGAACTCTACATGTAACTCGTAATCGACCTCAGAACCTGATTCTATCCGGCTTCTTCTATATACTTGTAAACTTCAGCTGGTAAATTAGCGGTTGTACCTTTGCTATATGGTCGGTTGCTCCATGATCGAATCGCGACGGTAGTTCGTTGTGCCAGCAAGTCGGATCGGTTGTCGCGAGCACACAGCAAGGGACACCAGGACACAGGGGGGAGAACCCGGGGCTAGAATAAAAATAACCCCCGTGCGATCTCCCCCCGAGACACAACAATCATCTTTATTACGGTGGCGGCCTGCCATGCGAGCGCACCCAACATGGCAAAGGCCTCTAGGTTTGTCACATCTCTTTTTTTCACAAGCACCTCGCTTGTTACACGGCCCTTACCTTGCAGTCTCCTCCGACCTCTTGAATCTAATAATTATCGAAAGTTCATCCGAATAATTATTACAAAGAGTCGTCGTCGACGTCGCAGGAGGTAGATCATGTCAGGTCCTGGATCCCACGAACTCGCCGGAGAAGGCCCGTCCTCGCCGCCGCGTCAGCTCCAGCCCGCCGGGAACAGCCGTAAGCCATCAGATCTACAGAGTCGAAACGTTCGAGCCAGTTAGGTTACACAGATCCGCAGAATATCACGACACAACATCAGCTAAATCGTGCAAAACAGAACAGATCAGGGGCAAAATTACTCACCAGCAACGGATCTGGCTCGACGGACGGGCAGATCTCAAGGTTCCGTCGGCAAAAGTCGCCTCCGCCGATCATCTAGCCTTCAACAAGATCGCCGGAAGCCCGACGCTCCGCTCGACACGAGAAACCTGCGCAGGAGATAGCACAAGGGGGGTTGCGCATAAATCGTGGTGGTCGAGAGGCTCACCGCTCACCGCTCACCGTACCGAGATCGAATCGAGTTCCGACCATGGCGCGAACTCAACTTCCGATCCGTCGGTGGTTGGGATTTGGTGGAGGAGGAGGCGTTCATGTATTCTAGATCTAGCCTGCCTCGGGTTGGTTGCGTGTGGCGGAGGAGGACGCGGCCAGGGATTCTTTTGGTCTGGTTCTGCAAATATGCCGAGGCGAGGTATTTATTGTCCGGTATCGCGAGGTGGACGGTCCAGATGGAGTCGTCGGTCCTGGACGGGTGAGATTTGTTGCACGTGGCGCGAAGCCATTGGCGGTGACAGCTGGATCGCACCGGCAGACCGCAACTTGCGCAATTAACGTCACTGCGTGCGTCATATGCGCGCCGGATCTTCTGCGGACCAAACGTTGCTTTGTGGTTTATGGTGTGCGTGTCGGTAAACGCTGATTGGTTGAGGCAGCAGCCTAAATAGTAGGCCGTGTGTGTAATTGCCAGCTGGATGGGCCTCTAAATTTTACGGCCAGTTCGGTTGGCAAACCCTGTTTCGTATATCTCTATCTCTATCTCTTCTCTACTACTTATAAAGGTACGAAGTTGCGTAGGAAAATAAGATCTCAGCCGTCTGTCCAACTATGTCAACAGTCTAGATTTATTTGTTCTCCCAACTCGTTAGCCCGAAAATTACGTGATCTTCTATCCCCGCAAGGCATCATCTCCGTCACGCCCACTATCCCCGTCCGCACCAATACATCCCCTGAAAAAACTAGGTCTAAGAAAAATCAATGCAACATGATCTCGCCCTTGCAGAGATGCGTCGCTGCCTCCATGCCTGCCATCTCTACTAGTTATAAAGGTACGAAGTTGTGTAGGAAAATAAGATCTCAGCCATCTGTCCAACTATGTCAATAGTCTAGATTTATTTGTTCTCCCAACTCCTTAGCCCGAAAATTACGTGATCTTCTATCCCCGCAAGGCATCATCTCCGTCACGCCCACTATCCCCGTCCGCACCAATACATCCCCTGAAAAAACTAGGTCTAAGAAAAATCAATGCAACATGATCTCGCCCTTGCAGAGATGCGTCGCTGCCTCCATGCCTGCCACCTATCCTTCCGAAGTTGCGCCGCCGCCTCCATGCCTGCCGCCTGCGCTTCCGAAGCTGCGCCGGCGGCCGGCGCCTCCATGCGTGCCCTTCCGAAGGTGCGCCGCGCACTTGCCCTTGTGGCCCCTACGCCACAATCTCCATGCCCGCACCCGCCTACTCGCATCCGCTTCGACGGCGCCGCCGCCATCCACCTGGCCGATGACGGCATCCACGAGCTCCTTCTGCCGCAAGGTCGACGATGCCATCTGAGTTCCCAATATCCAGCCCTGCGCCGCCACCTCGGATCCCCTCCCCCTCTTTTGCCGCTCCGCGCATCAACAGTGCCGCCCTTCTCCCTGGGCCTATAGCACACTGCCCCTCCTTCGAGAGATGCGGCTGTGGATGAGCGCGGTATCCTTTGTTTGCTACCCAGGCACCACGGAGATGGAACCGTTATCGGTGGCATGCCCTCCTTAGGTTGAATATGGACGCCCATATGATGGCTGGAGGAATCGTTGGAGGGTGGCGTAAGAGAAGCCATGAGGGGAGGGGAAGTGCGTGCATGTCTTCCGCACTTGGATGGCTGGTCACCCGGTCAGACGAGGGCTGCCGGATGCTGGCTGATGTCAAGCGGCTCATTGTCCCAGGTGCGTATTGACCTTACCTGCCATAGTTATATTACTTGATTTTTTCTGGTTCAGAGGCTCAGAGGATGTACGCTCAAGCTAAGTGCTCAAATGTGAAGTTGGAAGTACATGCTTTATAAACTGATGAAGCAAAGATATGTCTGCACATTGTTTGAGTCATCGCTAACAGAAGAAGGAAAAAAGGCTAATCTAGCCAAAGAGTTGTATCGGATTCTGTAATGCCATTTTGAATGTGGAACAATTCCACTGTCATTTCTTCTTCTTGCGAGCATTCATGTTTCTAGCACCAGGAGTGAAGTGTCTGGACCAAGCCAACTGACGAATTCAGGGAATGAGTTATAAATTGTACTAGCTAGATAGCACCCATGTCAAACAAGCTACATGTCCTTCTCCTTCACATACAACATGTGTAGTCAAGTGAGTAAAACAACTATTTTGATCGATCTCCTATGTTTGGTTGTAGGTTTACAAAAGAAGAAGCAATTAGACAGACAAGGGCCCAAGCGAGCACCTTTGATCCTTGGGGTCATTGAATCTTTCCTTCACAGGTTGTTTGTCTTTCTTTTTTATGGTAAAGTTGTGCAAATATGAGGCTATTATTTGACTACAGAGTGGATGGGGATATTTCAACCTGGATCATATAAGTAAACTTAGGGACAAGGTAAATTCATGTTAATGGGTCTATGCAGTATGGATCTTCCAACCAGCTCATATCAGTTACTCTGCATCTTTATTGGCCACATTGAATAAAGAAACAAAATAACATGAGTTCTAGCCATATTCCAGCACAGAAACAATGAGGTTAGGTATTATGTTCCTTTCATCTTCATAATATTTTTCGCAAAAAAAATATTGTATAGCTTTTCAGGTTCATTTGGCATCAAATTGAGATCTCTGTTTACTTCTGCAAATCAGTCTATACAGGTTCAGACTACTGAGACTAGAGATACAATTTGCTTCAAACCAATGAAACATACCATAGATCATGATTGTAAAACATAGCAGATTTTAGAGCTTCTGGCAAAGAAAAGTTTATATTGTAGGTATCTCTGATTTGTTAAATGATTCACTGTCAAAATTGTTGTTAGATGTTAACGACTTAAGGTATTCTTCTTTGCGCATATTAACATAACCTCTGATTTATATGATGTTTTATTGCATAGTAATCGTCTTAGGCTTTTTTGACATGGGTGAAAGGGGGATGATCAAAATGAACTTTAGCAACTATGTTTACATCTTGGGAGAATCATGTGGCCAGGATGGTGGTAGCTTGAAATAATGGTGGTATTTCTTGACAGTTGTCAGTTGGGTTTTCATCAAGGAAAAAAATGTTATTAGATTGTTTAGTAGTTCAAAAATTAATTGCAATGTCGGGACACTACTGTGCTAGCTTCTTCAGTTTTTACCACTTTTTGTGAAAGATTTTGAAATAGAGAACCAACAATATATTTGATGTAAAATGGTGAGGGAGCATTTTTATTTAAAAGAAGTTATGGAAATATATTTTGCTGAATATAATGAAGTGCAGATTGTACTACAAAAAAATCATGTTCCAAGCATGTTTATTATCCCTTAGAATTTGTATTTGTTTTAGCCCTCATGGTCTGCTATATTGGATTCAAACTTACTATGTGATCTATACAGGATTGGGGTTGATGTGTCTCTGGACTTAATATTCTAATACATGATAAGGGTCTCATCTCTACTCACGTTTTCATGTCCTGATGTGGATGAATAACTTATGATTTCATTACGCTGTCAGATGAGAAGTGCAGATTTCAGAGCTAGGTAATGTATAATTGCCAGTTCATTTTTCTAATATGGAGGCGAACGATATATTAGTATCTGCTCTATAATATACTCATTGTTAATTTTCTCTAGAGGATCTGATGTTGCTAACAATACCCACTTCATTCTGCAATACTTATATGCCATCTGACATGAGTGATTTTGGGATGTTCTATTACTATTTGTGCTATAGAATTTTGGTTTACAAATATTTTATGTTCGTATTTCTTAACATCAGATCATATCATAAGATGTTATTCATCATTTGGTAATGTCTTCACATTGTAATTTGTTGAGATTTATTTTCGTTGTACTCTTTTATGTTATACTACCTTGTTGAACCAAATCCATGGAAGAAATTTTAGTGAGGATAGTTAGCTTTCACCACTGAAAATTGGTTCTTCATTGCTTACTTGCGAGTTTTGCAGGTTCTTTTCTTTAGATATTTTTATTTGTTTTTGCAGGAGACTAGCAAGGCAATATACTACAGATTGGTCACAAGGTGAGGATATAACATGCAAAGTTTTGGCCAATATACTACAAAATTTATGATGAGTATTGAAGTGAAGACAGCTGGTATTAGCTTGTGGACCTTAGTGCTTACATATGGTGTCAAGCTAACTACATCTTAGGCCCATCATTTTGCGAAGTTCTTCTGATTAGTGTTTTAGCAAAATAGCATATCATTTCTTATCTTACAGATGAATTATCACAGCCAACATGAATTGCTGTTATCTCAGCCAACAGACGTTTGTGTAAGTTTTAATAATACTTTTGCATGCACACTCAGTTCATAGGATTAAACACAACAGAGTTAAATCGGATGCATGACTTTCTTCCCTTTCATCTGCCTCTATGACCATGCAAGGTCTGCAGTTCTATTCATCTATCGTTATGTGTACATCTTTTGTGGCATTTTGGATTACTTATGAGAAGATTGACATTTAGAGCTTGCACAAAGCAAGTATTTTCATCAATCATTTTGACAAGATAGTGTAGCAATCAAATTGGTTCATACATCCAAACAAGAAGATTTAACTATGCAGATATACATTGTATTATTTTGCATGAAGATGTATCAAGTTGATGTGTTACATCAAAATGTTTGCTTATGTTTTTCTATTACTCTACAAACGTGCATTGCACGTGCACACTTACTAGTACCCATCCTAATTGCACAGTAGTATTTGGTCTAACTTTATCCTGTATTTATATCGTCCGGTGTGTCCGCCGCAGCAACAATTTATGTTTTGTTTGTTTTGTTTTCGTCCATGGTTTACTTTTTATCCTTGTTTCCTTATTTCTATCGTTTCTTATTTTCTTTCATCGAAAGTCACACATTTGATCCCACCCTAGCAAAGACGAAATTTTGACAAGAAAGACCACCTGCCCCAACGAATTGTGAGGCCATCGTGAGGTCGCCGCGGGGCGCCTCCCTCGGGGATGAGGAGGGCGTCGCTGCTGCTCCTTATTAGCGGTCCTCGGTGTCGCTGGTGGAGGCGCCGACCCACAGGAACGGGATGCCGACCTGGACGCCAACCCCGACAAGGATGATGATGCCATCCGCCTTGGCATCTACGCCAGTACGGCGAAGTTGCCGCCCTCGATGTGCGCGAGCACGTTCTCGAGGGTGTGGCCCGGCGTGCTCCACTAGCGGCGGTGGCAGCCGGCGGCGTTGTTGCGGACTGGAGGGGGAGGGCCGTCATACGCGGCGAGTTCGCGCTCGTACCTCTGCCGGAAGAACTCGTTCCACGCCGTGTAGTTGTCGGGGTAGAAGCGCAGCTCCGCGCGCTGCTCGTCGATCATGGTGGCAAGCACCGCGTTGATCTCCGCGTCGAGGGCGTCGCCTCCCACTGGCGACAGCGGAATCGGGACGCCCCCGTGCTCAGACGCCAGCCTCCGGGCGCGCGGAAGTCCGGCAGCGTCGGGTAGCCCGCCATGTGGAGCAGCCACACTTCCACTGGTGCAGGGACCGCCGGCGGCCAAATTGTGTTCACACCGGCCTCCCCAAAAAGTGTTGGTGCGGGTTCAAACCCAATAGAGGCGCCGACAACCCCGTGTCGGCCCATGTGCGAAGGGCGCGAAACGGGCACGCTGGCGCCAAATGCCACAGTGGATTTCGTGGGTGGGGCCGCTTTGGCAGTGACAGTCGATGGGTCACATTAAAAAGTGCCAATAAAAAGTTATTATGGATGGGGCCGCTTTATCCATGTAATTATGTTTTTTATCAATAAAAATTGCCAACAAAATATTTGATTCGGGCCGCTGGATTTTTTTCTCAATAAAAGTTGCCAAAATAAAGTTATTATGGATTTTTTATTTGTAAAATCTTAGTTGCATGTTAGTGTTGCTATAAAAAAGAATTAAAACATTAGTACAATTAAGTAACAATGTACTAATATAATTTGGAAATATGGTTGTGCGGTAAGTACAAGTAGGCAACAATGTTAGTAATTTTATTTCTCTCGTTTAGTAATTTATTTTGATGAATTTAAAATTTAAAACAAATTTTACCAAAGAAATTGAAATAGGAAAAAGGAAAAAATCTGAAGAAGAAAACCAAGAGGGGAACCAAACAATAGACCGGCCCAGCCCAGCCTGGAACCACGGGCGTGCCTGCCTGGCCGTGGGCGAGCAAGGTAAGCACCATGCCGCCTGCGTGCATGGCGGCAGGACCCAGCCCTATCCATGGACACTAACGACCGTCCGACTTGGTAAACGTGCCGCCACGCCTAATGGCGGCAGGCCTTGCCGTCACAGCTGATGACGGCAGGTGCCACGTGTTGCTTGGCTGGCCCTGCCGCCACGAAGAGGTGGTCTTTTCTGTCAATTTTTTTGAAAGGTGGTCTTTTTTGACAATTTATTGGGGCATGTGGTCTCTCTTGACAAAATTTCAGCAAAGACTTGCCAGTAAGTTTCATTACTTGCCACTACCACTTACCGACAGCGTGTTTGGCAACTACTCCCTCCGTCCACAAATAAGTGGATGTGCGGGATTTTTAAGGTAAATTAGTAAAAATAGAGAAAATTTGCGTTGGGAAGATGCAACCAACATCTCTCTCCTCTTTAATTATTTTATCTCCAATAGGCTAAGTGCATGTACAAAATTAAGATAACATGTGTTGAATATTATTGCGTTTGATTTCCGTGCAATGAGAAAGAAACAACTTTTGCTAATTTAAAGTGCATTAGAAACATAGAAGTACACTCTTTTATGGACAAAATTTGAGCCTAGATGTCCACTTATTTGAGGATGGAGGGAGTATGCAGAAAGAGATTGGGAATTTGAAAGGCGGGAACTTAGCTAGGGGATTAGGCTTTGGTAGTTGATTTTTAGTCCAAGTCCAACATTTGGTATGAGATGGGAATTAATAGGGGAATTGAGCGGGGTTATTTTTGTTGGTTTATTGTGTTTTTCATTTTTTATTTAGCAACCAGGAGGAGCACTGCCTTTTTCATTAAGTAAGAGGGAAAATCCGACCAAACTGATATGCTAGAAACCAGAAAAGAAAAGAAAAAGCCTAGTCTTAGTCGGTAGGATTGTGTTTTCCATCGCATTGACTTTGAAGTTCTATCGTGCCACCTCCCTAGTCTTCTTCTGTGTGTCCTTCTCTATCTCTATCAGGCTCTACACAAGCGTACGATTACGCCGGCGTTGCCGATGGCCACTCTCACCACCTGCCTAGCCCTCGTGTTGTTGTGGTTGCAGTTATGCAGGCCATCTTCATGGCTTCATCATTAGTGATGGAAACTACCTCTAGCACCAAGAAGCACTGCTCCTCATACGCGTATACCTCGCCGACAACCACGGATGGCTCGCGGCCATATGCATGGACACTTCTTCTGGAGTAGCTTGAACAATCTGAAATATCCTCCATTCCTCCGTGTGCAAAGCTAGCCAGCTGGATCGGTGTTCTTGGGGCATCCTGAACAATCCAAACGATATACTACCTCCGTTTCAAGGAATAAGGCGCACCGTATTCTAACACGAACTTTGACCATAAAAATTGAGCAACAAAATCTTGATTATATTATATAAATTAGTATCGTTGGATTCATATTGAAAATAATTTTTTAATGATACTAATTTCCTACAAGCAATGTTTATCTATTTGAAGTAATTCTTGGTCAAACAAAAAGCACGTAAAACGAGGGCACCTTATTCCTTGAAACGGAGGTAGTATATCCTTCTTGTGCTAGAATAGCCTCTGGGCATCGACGAAATTAATATGTCACCTACTGCCTAGCTAGCTAGTCAAACAACTCATTTCTCGTTGTGTCATGGTAGCAAACAGACGAACAACACATTGCAATGAATCGGTACTAGCAATAGGAAGAAAAATACTGGGGCTCCTCTTGATCGCTCATTCGACTGCACATTATCTGATGGTTTCACGCTTTACTTGTCATCGAGAGGTGGGTGATAGAACATGCCGTTTTTCCTCAGCTCGATCATTTACCAGGGTGCCCCTTGGGATGAAATTTGTGGGAGTTCTTTTTGTAAACTCCCAGTCCACTTCCCACTTAAATTCCCATACCCTTTAATCAAACAAGGGAATTCTAGTCCCCTATCTCTCAACTCCCATTCCCCACTTATAATTCCCTCCAACCAAACGGGTTGTAAGAGGAACTAAAATAGGATGATGGTTTCTTGTTTTTTTCCTTTTATTTCGTTATTCTATTTTTCAAAATGAAATGCACTAAGAACCTTTTATCCAAATTACGAACCGCTTTTCACTTTTGAGGTTCTCGCGTCGAGTTCTTCAAACTAGATCTCGTGTTCATAGGTTTCCTAAATATTTTTTGTTGTGCTTACAAAACCAACACAGTTGAAATTATGGTATACCTGGTTCCAGTGTAGTCGTACTTCGAGTTCATAGTGTACGTTGCACACTTACACTTAAACTAGTACAAATGCCCGTGCGCTGCCATGGGTACTCAAATTTTATTTCTCAGTACACATGTATAATTCACAACTCACTATGAAAACAAATTGTTGACTTTTTCTGCCATTGAGAATTTATGATCACCTTTACTTGAAACAAGTAAAACTATAATTTCTCTATGAAAAGAGCAGGTACTTTATGGATTTCACATGTACAATCTAAATTAGATGCTTCTTAATTATTATATGAATGGTATGCAACACATTTTTTATAAATATGCAATCCCTCGTCGAAGTGCATTCCAGATTTAAGTGAAACATGCAGTGAATAAATACCTCTTCTCGCAATACTCAAGCATGGTTTGATACCAATACCAATACTCCATAAGAAATACAAAATTTTCAAGCCCCGATGCCCAATTTTCTAGTCTAGATACATACTTAGAATAACACTTTCTGGATTGGATTGTAGTGCATGGTGGCCGCTGGCTGACGCTGCATTGACCACCTCTTCCCCCTCGACGAGATTTCACTGCACATACCTACAAATAAAAAAAAGAAAGAAAAAAAGCACAGACCACACAGGGTCACATCTCCTCAATAGGATTGACAAGCTACAACAGTGAACAAACTTAGTATTATTAGTTGCAAGAAAAGTAGTATGCCTGATTTTCCTTCTCAACAATAGACTTGCAACCTTTTTCTAATATTATTTTCTTGTGCAAAATATCGTACTAACTTGCAATCCACTACCAAAAGTCACAAAAAAAATCTGGAAATTTTGGTACACGTCACTGTAATATCCAACATAGCCTATGGTGTAATGGCCGCAACTAGGATTCATGGCAAGGAGAATTAGGATTGAGTAGAGAAATAAAATGGAGGAAGAAAAAGACTTGGAATTCAATTACTTCATCGGTCGTTCCAACAATCACTGGCCATTACATCGATGTCCACTCACACTCAGCACACAGGCCGCCAGCCCAGGCCCAAGGACCAATTACTCCAGCGACACTGAAACACTATAGTTAGTTGAACATGTCGACATGTACACATTTAGAGATGTACCAACCTTGTTGAATTTAAGGTGATGAAAATGGGCAATGTAGCACCATAACTAATGACTTACAATAACATTGTTGGTCTGTCTTTGTGTACAAATTGCTGCTTGCCCGTGTGTGAAGGATTCTAACATTCTTGATGTACTAAAACCATGGTGCAAGTAAGCCTTAGGATAGCAGCGGGTATACTGGACATATCTTAGAAAAGAATTGCAAGTTAACTCTGATGCCGAAAAGAAAGTCAGCCTCGATCATACGCGGTAACCTGAACCTCAGTATGATGCCTGCACAAAGTTGAAAAGCAAAAAAATAGAGATTGTTTCGATCAGTATTTAATCTAAACATTAATTAGTACATAAACTAAGAAATGACAATTTAGCAATGTATGCAGCTAGAACACAAACAGAAAAGAGATAGAAATATGAAAACTATGACTAACTTTTTTGCGGCGTTTGACTACTAATTATACATAACAAGATATCTTTCAGAAAGCAAACAAATTCCTGTGAGAGGATTAGTTCCTACATATTAATAGCTAAATGCTTTTTACTAACATATAAATAGCAAGTACATAAGCTGCTTTTATATGACCTGGTGGCTGGTGTGACCATAAAATTTCAGCAAGGGTACATTCAGCAAGATCATGTAATTATATGCTGTCAAAATTGTAGATTAAATGACATGTATACCATCTTGCATGATACATAAAAATTCATAACTACATGAAAACAATATACTTCCCTGCAACTGAAGATCGCACAAATGATCTTCAACATTCAGAAATATATATACACCTTCATCACAGAACTACGGAATTACAATGATCTTTATTCAGTGTCATGGACGATATATTATTGAACAACTCTAATGTCAAAGAGGCATTACTTGCAGTAAGAAATGAATTGTGTGACCGGAGACCATTATAGAAAATCAAGAGGCAAAGTTGTATTCTTCAAGAAGAAAGCATAATAAAGATGTCCTTAAAGAACAAACATAAATTTGCATCACACTAAATACCTTGTTCAATAAAGTCAAATCTCCATAAGCAACTTGTTCTACCATCTCATTCACAATCCACCTTGGTTTCACTTCATTTAAATGTTTCATGACATGCTCACAATCAACCAAAGTAACCACACGTCAAGTTTCGCCTATTTTGAGACCAATTCATTATAAAAGGTTCACAACAGTATTTAATGCACGGCCATATCTCTGTGATGTTTTGGTCTACTAATTTTTCAGCCACAACAGTAAGTACTTATCTCCAGTTTCCTGTTCATGGTGACAGAATGGAGGTGGCTGCATGTACCCCTCTCAACATCCTAAGCTCCTGGCCACTTAACCTGGCATGGTTCTGCTCAATTATAAGATTGCAAAAGCAAATGTTTCACCCACTGCCCAGTCAATGCCTTCCCCCAATCTCAATCATTTGGCGACACAGATAAAAATGAAGTCTGTGATATGTCTCAAGTCCATGATAAGTTTTTTGATAAATATTTTGTATAGATTGGATGTTTATGCACACAAACAAATGACCTTCCACTAATAACTCTGAATTTCTGAGGAAGCTTAATGATCTGCTCAAATAAGATACAATGGAACATATAAAATACCTCAGTGATCTAGGACTGCCATGAGGGTGTAGGGGCTATGAGGAGTGGCATGAAAGATAAGGCTCGCTGCTCAAATCACTACATTTTCTACAAAATAGAACATTCAGATTGCACAATGCAGTGGTACGCTTGACTAAGCACAAAATAATTATAAACCGTGATTCGATTCGTCTACATCTACTGACAAAAAAATTAGAAACAATGTTTCAGTTCCTACTACTCACCTTTTACTTCTCAGATCTCACACACACGGGTTTTTAATTTGGGATAGTGATGTGTTAATAGAAAAGGAAATGTGGGATAGTGCTGTGTGAATCAACCCTAAACACGCGTTCAGTCAATCTCTGCCACAGACCCCAGAGAAACCAAAACCTGTATATACTGCCTCTCCCTGCCCTAATTCGCCCAAAATTATTGATTCAAAAGAAAGACAGTAGGAGAGGATTAAAGATAGATTACCTTGATGGCGAGGGTAGGGCGAGAGAAGTGATACTCATACAACAACGCATCCATCGTGCCAAGATCAACAAAGCTCGGCCCCTTATTCTCTCCGCCGCTTCCTGCTTGGGGTTGCCCCAGCCGCCGCGGTTCATGGGGGTGAGGGTGTGGCGTAGCACCGTCGCCTTGCTCGTGCTCGTGCTTGGATTCGGTGATGTGGCCGTCGTGATGGCGGGCGGCGCGGGAAGAGGCACGACGGATGACAGCGCAGGAGCGACGTGCGCCGGCCACATCTTCGCCGGAGCAGCACGAGCCAGTTGTTGGACCAAACCGTCCGGGAGCAGCGGTGGCGGCTGTTGAAGGGGGCGCTCTAGCATTTGATAGCCCCCTACATGTATACGGTGGGGTACAGGTCCGGGATCCCGTTCATCCATGACGACGAAGAGATGGGATCCTGGGGGGTGGGGGAGGGAGCTCGACTTGGATCCATGATGGCAGGCGACGGGCGGCGCTGGGCTGCTAGAGGGAGGCGGCTGCGTCCGCAGGCTCGAGGAACCCTGCGCGACCGGGACGGGCGCTACGCGTGCGCGTGCCCGAAAAATTAGCCTCGTGGGCGCGATGGAGGTTGGACGAAGTAGTGTTTTTTTTTTTTGATATGGACGAAGTAGTGTTTTGGTGGGAGGGCAAAATAGTCTAGAAAAAATATGCTTGACGAAACCTTCGACCGAAGGAAACAGAGGAAGTTCTTCCTTTTTAGATGGTAGAGAAAACGCGGAATCTCTTGTCAGTTATCATTTGTTAGGATTTTTCACTTCGAGTTTCACGAAGGGTATACTTTGGTTCTCAATACACTTGTACACTTCCATGTACTTCGGGCGCGTTTGGAAGCCTGGGCACCCCTTGGCTCGCATTGGTTCAGTATTTTTCGGGCCGTTTGGTTCCCTTGGCTCAGTCGCGTTCTTGCATAACATGGGTCTTAAAGCACCCCTGGGACATGCTCCGGAGGAACGCCCAGTTTGACAGTTTCTCCACGGCCATGCCCTAGCAAGACGAAAATCCACAACGTCGTTCGCGCGGGAGCTTCGCCTCGGCATGGCGGGAGAAGCCGAAGTCCGAGCGGCTTTGCGCGCAAGGTAGGGGTAACCTCCCTCTTAGGTTACTCTCTCCATTAGCCCCTCCCAAATTTTCTCTTTCCCCAAATTTCGCATCGGCGGCGGTGGCCCAGATCTGGCAGCGCGCATCTCCCTTCGGTCTCCGGCGCTGGACGAGGGTCCTCTTCTCCAGCCGCGGCGGAGCCTGCGCACATCTGCGACGGTTTTCGGCCGTGTCCTTCGTCCGCCATGACGGAGGTAAGGGAAAACTCCTCTGCTCTACTGTAGTGTTAGATTCATGTTGATAGAACAAGTTGGGTTCGATAAGACCGTTCGTAATGCATAGATCTTGTTTGGGTAGAGCGACCAGCTCCAGCTTGTGCATCACGCCACAGCACTCATCATTTGCATCCAAGGCTGGATCCTGATGGTGCACAAGAGAGCAGTTAGGCATGCTGCTTTTCCTCGTGTGACTTACGGTCCTATGGTACAACGAGATCAGGAGAGGACGTAGAGGCTATCCAGATGCTACGGATGATAAGAACCCCTTTCTATGCACTTGTGAAAACGTTCAGGGGTAGATGACTGCTGACTGATAGCATCCACACCTCTGTCAAAAAACAAGTCGCAATGTTTCTTCATGTCGTGGGTCATAACCAGAGGTTCAGAGTCATCCATAGCACATTCAAGCGATCCACAGAGACTATCTCTCGGTACTTCCAGCAGGTTAGTACGCAATTGGGGAGCTGAGAGATGAAATGGTCAAGCCAGCATCACTGAACACACCACCCAAGATCAAGAACAACCACAGGTGGTTCCCCTATTTTAGGGTGAGTACAAAATCATGTTCCTTCTACCTATCAGATGTGTGGTACTGTCAGAAACATGACTGTGTGCTAAAATTTTTTACAGGATTGCATTGGGGTAATTGATGGTACTCATGTCACTACAAAGGTACCGAGATCAATGTCTGCAGCATTCTGCGGGAGGAAGCACTACACCAGCCAGAACGTGCTAGCTAGCAGCTGTGGATTTCGATATGAGGTTCACCTACGTGCTTGCTGGGTGGGAGGGTTCAGCTCATGATGCGAGCATCCTGGCCGACAGCTTGTCAAGACCTGATGGGTCGCAAATCCCTGAGGGTAAGTTCTACCTTAGAGATGTTGGATATGCATGCCGACCTGGAATTCTACCTCCCTTCAGGAAAACAAGGTACCACCTCAACAAGTTCTCTGTGAAGCACCGACCTATGAATGCGAGAGAGTTGTTCAATCTGAGACACTCAAGCTTTAGAGTCACCATGGAGAGAGCCTTTGCTGCATTGAAGAACATGTTCAAGGTCCTTGACCAGAAACGGTTCCACACGTATGACACTCAAGTAAAGTTGGCCCTTACTTGCTGCATTCTTCACAACTGGATCCTAGGTTGGGGCGAGGATGAGTTCTTCGAAGAGGCTGTCGCTTTTGATGAAGTAGATACCGGCCATGGCGTGGACGCAGTCGATAATGATGCCTGGAAGGTGAAGAGGCAAGAGTGGGCATACGCAATATGGGAAGTCAGAGGCAACACCACCATCTGAGAAGAAGTGAAGAAGAAGAACTCCCCTATGATCCCCTGTTTCCCGAACCCTTTTCGATCCCCGTATGTTGAACGACCCCGTTATGATAACTGCAATTCGTAGTAGCTACGGAGCATCGTGTTATGAACTATCATTCGTAGTAGCTAGGGCTGATTCCGTGAACTCTAAGGCTTCGTAAGTTTGCAACTATCATGAATTGTGATTTATGTGTGATGGGAGGTGAGAGCATGGTAAGGCTACCCGTTGTAGAGAATATGTAACCTTAGGCATGCCTGGATGGTACCAAACAGGCCTAATCTCATCTCCATCGAGATTTCTAGCTGGCTGCAGGTAAATAAACAGAAAAGCCTTTTCAGCCCAGCCAATGCAGCCCGACCTAACAAACAACAGGCCAATTTTGGCCCGTGGCTCGTTCTGGACGCGCAAGTGTGCTTGCACCACTGCGCCAGTAAGCCAGGAATCGGGCCCAGGCTTCCAAACGCGCCCTTCAGGTTTCAATACATTTGTACTTCGGTGTGCTTCGGTTATTAGTACACTTGTCCTTTGGTGTACCATGTCTTTTGTATGCTTTGTATTCTGTCTTATATGTACTTGTACGTTGTCTTATGTGTATTTATAATTTGTCTTCATTCGTTGTACTTGTAGTCAGGGGTGAATCCATGACAAAAGGCTCAAAGCTTAAAGCATGGAGCTAAATCAAGAGAAAAAAATGAAAAATTGGACATCGTTGAATTTAAATTGAAATCCATACAAAAATATACAAAATATATAAAGGTCATAGCTTGTGTTCCGCATCCCCAGTGGGTGCCCACATCTTGCTCATCACTGTCTAAATTACCTCTATTGTCAGATTCCTAACGACTGGCACGATCATTGTGGCCGGTCGGCCGGCTAGGTATCGCGTTGTAGATCTACACTAGACCATGATGGCGCGCGTTGCCGCGCCCATCCATTTTACGATAAAATATTAATAGTAGAAATACACGATGCTAGAGAACATGGATTTGTTTGTAATAATTAAAAAAATATAAATATTTGAGGAACCTTGAATATTTTGATACAATGTCTGGATGTAGATAGTGCAAAGGTATATGTTCATAGCTTGATGTATAATATCACAAAATCAACACGACGGAATGAAACCATCCAAATCATTGATAGACACAACATTGCACAGGAAACAATGGAGCAATATGTAATAGGTTTGATCACAGGTATTACCCAAGATGTGAAGTGAGCAGATCGTTAGACCATTGTAGATACAAGAAACACCAGGTTGCTAATTTCACAACAACCATGCTAAGTGCAGGGATAGCTTCTCTTCCTGTTTTTTCCATCAAAATAGAAAAGCAACCTTGTGAACGTAGAATGAATTAAAACCTCATTTTAGATCCAGAAAGGTGTTCTTGCAATTAATGAGGATAAATACTTCTAAAAGAGATATCTATATACAGTGACCATTTCCGTAAACCTTTCAAATATATTTGTAAAATAGTACCAGAACATAGCATGATGTAGATACGAAATCTATGCCTATTGAAATGCTTGAACTACTTATCCAGCAGTCAAATATGCATTTTATGTCACAGAACTAACATAATACCGAAATATTGTTTACGGAGCTTACCGTACTATTACTTATCATACCTATTTTTATCACAATGCAAATGCTATCTTACAGAACTGGGAATGAGATAGAAGTAGCAGATGCGCTGGAGAGTTGAAAAAACTAAGCTCTCATTTTCAGTTAAATCCAATGCATATAAAGCCTAAATTCTAGTTTTCAGTTTTGGTGATTAATCCGAGAAAACAAATGCTTTTGGAAAGTTTTTACAGTACTTAGTTAGAGAGAGCATGATTTATATGGGAGATGTATATGAACTCACCTTTAAGAGAATAGTTACAAACTACTGCTTGATATGTGCACTTATGAGACTTTTGGTTTATTATGAACTTGCAGCTTTTTGGTTTGAGTTTGATACAATGCCTCGTAGATTTTGATAGCTCGCAAATTAGATGATCATACTTCTTTAAGAGATTATCCAAAGTTTGTGTAGCTGAAGTGGTCTAGTTGCTTATCTTGCACGAGATATGTAAATATGTAATAGTGACATAAGCAAGTGAACTTTTCCTTCATTTCCCTGCATATGCCATATGAAAAACTTGAGTCAGTGAGCAATTATATTTTATTCCTAGCCAGTAATTTAGATAATTTCTGCTAGGACTGTAGAATTGTCTACATATATAAGACTAGTCGTGTGTAAGACCAGCTTTTCTCCTGATATCTTGCATATTCTTGTAGAGACAACAAAACAAATAGGCATTGTATTCTTCTGTAGAAACCACCAATAAAAGATCATCTCTAAGAGAAAGAGGTCTTCCTGGTATATAATGATGTTAAAGTATAGGCTCTACATTGACATGTCCCAGCCCAAACCTATTACTTATTCTGGAAACAAGTTAAACTTGCATAGTAGATATCTCCATTCTCTAACCTAAAATTCTAAAATAAACCAGCAGCATGCCTTTTTCTATTGATTGTATCGTTCCAATTTTATCAGATGCACATCTTGAACATGAGGTGTACAGTAGAAAAAGACAAAAGGATAACGTTGATAGATAACCTTCATATTAACTTCTATAATCTGCTACAAAAAATCAAGATGGATAAAAAAGAACCACAAACGAACATTCCCTGGAAGTAGCAGACATTCAATAATCATTTCTTCTTAATTTGCAGGATGTGTACAAATGGACAAACAGTAGTTCCGTTATTTGACCAAATACAAAATGTTAGTACAGTAGGTGGAAACAACTACGGCAAGATGTGTTACCTCAAGGCCACTTCTCCATGCATAACCCATTTTCTCGAGGGGCAAACTTGACCAGTAAACTGAATTCAAAGAAATAGATTAGTGATTGGAATGCGCTAATCAAATCAATATCTATCACTGGCTACTAAATACATACAATCAGACCATACAGTCAAAAGTTAGAATTTTTAAGGGTAATTTTCCAGAAAAAACAAGCGAGTTGTGGAACTTGCAAAAGTAAAATTCTTGCTATTGCTATACATCTGCTTGTTGTCGCGGATCTACAGCACCACCTTCAGACTCGGCGCGGCGGCAGATGCATCTGGCAACAGGGAGCATCTTGGGGATGATGCAAGTGGCTGCAAGATAGATTAATTCAATCAGTGTAAGACAAATTCTCAACTGATCTGAAATAGCGCAACTATATTGCTGGTTCAGTGACTATCATAGTACCATTAACTGATTTCAGTGAGAGAAAGATGCAATATTGACATTCATTTCTGTTCTCTTCTTTCAGTATACAATGATAGTACACTATCTTATTATACTCCCACCGATTCATATTACTTAAAGTAATATAGATGTATCTAAACACATTCTAATTGTAGATACATCTATTTTAGTGGCAAATAATATGGATTCGAGGGAGTAGCAAAAATAAAAATGGCACTAATATAGATTGGCTTGGAATCAGGATTCAACGACTAAAACATTCAGAGTAGGTGTGATGGTGTGTAAAACACACGTCCGTTGGGAACCCCAAGAGGAAGGTGTGATGCGTACAGCAGCAAGTTTTCCCTCAGTAAGAAACCAAGGTTATCGAACCAGTAGGAGTCAAGGAACACGTGAAGGTTGTTGGTGGCGGAGTGTAGTGCGGCGCAACACCAGGGATTCCGGCGCCAACGTGGAACCTGCACAACACAATCAAAGTACTTTGCCCCAACGTAACAGTGAGGTTGTCAATCTCACCGGCTTGCTCTAAACAAAGGATTAAATGTATAGTGTGGAAGATGATGTTTGTTTACGAAGAACAGTAAAGAACAGAGTTTGCAGTAGATTGTATTCAAGATGTAAAGAATGGACCGGGTCCACAGTTCACTAGTGGTGTCTCTCCCATAAGATAAATAGCATGTTGGGTGAACAAATTACAGTTGGGCAATTGAAAAATAGAGAAGGCATAACAATGCACATACATATCACGATGACTACTATAAGATTTAATCAGGGCATTACGACAAAGTACATAGACCGCTATCCAGCATGCATCTATGCCTAAAAAGTCCACCTTCAGGTTATCATCTGAACCCCTTCCAGTATTAAGTTGCAAATAACAGACAATTGCATTAAGTATGTGTTGACGTCAGAAACCCCCTGGCGGGCAGAGACGGGCAACACCGTAGAGCCGGGAACAACTAGGGCTGCGGCTGGCCCCAGTCCCTCAGAGCGACGGCCCGCAAAGCCTCCTGATCACACGTCCGATGCTATCGCAAGGGCGTGCCACCTGACCTATACCTGGTCAGGAAGGTGCGGATGATGCCTCGCTTAGTTTCCTGCATGGCATACACGTAAACATTAAATACGAGCCTCGATCGGCTCTCAGGTTATCCTGTGAATCGGCCCAAAGAGCCGATCCACCCATGATTCGAATGAGGTGTCCGAATATATGGTGGTCCTGCTTGATCAAGATAAAGCTAATGAGACCTACGACGATTTAGGGTTTTCACCGCATAATCGGATCATCCTACTCACGATTGGGCCTCGCGCTCGCGCACGGTGACCGTAAGCCGATCCTAGACAGGGCCTAAAAACCAACACGAGGTTGATCCCTGGAACATCCTTTCTAGGGCTAGCAAACGTCACCCTACACGCCGCTGGATCCTCCAACCCTTTGTAGGGCCTAACTATTGCGGATGTTAAACTAATCCTTGATGAACAAGGAGCAACCGTAACGGATCAGATCTACTAAACTATGATCAAGCGGGGTCGCCCCTACACTCGAGATAGGTGTAAGGGCGGCTAGATGTGCAAGGGTTGCATAACGAAAGCATGTAATTCGAAGAACAATGCTAACCCTAACACATCTAAGATAACTACGTTGCTCGCCATCAAAAAGGCTTCAGCACGAGCAACGCATGAACAACGTGGGCAGGCTTGTGCTGCCTAGATCGCAAGATGCGATCTAGGCAGCATGGTGCTTACCGGAGAAACCCTCGAGACGAAGGAGTTGGCGATGCACCGAGATTTGTTTGTGTTGAACGTTGGTTGTTTATTCCATAAACCCTAGATACATATTTATAGTCCAGAGGACTTTCTAATGTGGGAATAACCCCCACCGTGTACGAGACAAACTCTAACTTTTAATCTACGATACAATCTACTATAATTAAAGATACACGAGCAATCTAGCCCAAATTCTTCGTGCAAGGCCGCTTCAGAGATCTTCCACGTGTAATCTTCCAAGCACATCTTGATCGCGGCCCATCTCCTGACTTAGCCAAAATCTGGTGATAACACATGCCCCCCTGGTTTTGGTAATGATAATTTCAAAACCACTCTGTTTTTCCTCCGAGGGGTCATGTCGTGGCGTAACGTAACCGTCACGAGTATTTCCATCATGACAATTTGCCTTCCCAACTTCTCCGCACGATTTGACGTTTTTTGGCACCACTTCCTCGAAAACCGTTCGGACATTAAATCCCCACTTCTTTTATCCAACCGTACCGAACAGTTCTTCTCTTCATCCTCTTCGCATTAGCACTTCCAAAAACCCTTCTCTGCCACCATGCCCTCCTCCTCTTCTTCATCGGACCTCTCTGCCCAGTCCTCCCCCTTCCGCGAGCCGACGCCGGAGTGGAACCAGGAGGAGGCCCATGCGGCCAAAATCCGCCGCGCCATCGAGGCCGGGGACGAGCCGAGCCACAACTTCTCCATCTGGTCAGAGGACGACAAGTCCCTGACCGACGGGGAGAGCGACCTCCGCTTCCTCGCCCATGGGGAGTCGGAGGAGGAAAGTGACGACGGTCGCTTTCCCCGGGACGGGTCACCTCCTCCGACGAGGCGAAGGAGGAGGAGGAGGAGGAGAAGGACGACGAGCTCCTCCGACGAGCCGCCGGCCAAACGCCACCGCCCCGGCCCGGAACCTCGGCGACTTCGACGACGGCGACGACGACGACGCTGATGAGGAGGACGAAGACAACGAGGGTCCTACCGGCGGTCGCTACAGCAGCGACGACGAGCCGGTCGGGAGCGGCGCCGACAACGGTGACGACGACGACGACGACGACGAGGGCAGCAACGGCCCCTAGATAGGATCTTAGCCTAGGGCCAGTAGTGGTAGACGGGGCAATGTATCCCCTAGGACCTCCTTTTGATAGCAACCAGCTCTTTTGTAAGAAATCTCGTTTATCAATGAAGAATTTCCCCAATTTGATCTTGCCGATTTCCTGTATGATGATTTAGCCGATTGTCTTTCGTACTGATCCTGCCGATTGTCAATTCGGTCAATGCTTAATGAGCCGATGGCAACGCATCGGTCTCTCATGATAAATTTCGAGATAGATCCATCCGGACCCCCACACTCCCGGTCAAACAGGGCCAAGCCAAAATCGTGCGAACCTCAGATCTTGCAAACGCAGACCCAATCAGAATGGCATGTTAAACTTAGCGGCAAAAACTCCTGAAATCATGTCCAGCCTCCTCATCAACTCTATCTTTCAGACATTCTTCTGCCGCATCCTTCTCTTCCAGATCCTCTTTGCCTTCAGGAGAGCCCTAGGACTGTTGCTGGATCAATTCAAACGCCGAAGCTGCCACTTCTGCGAGACAGGCATCACTTGTCCACAAATTCCCTCGTGATAGTATGCAGTGACGTTTTATAATCCTGCCCTGTTTTCTTACAGCAACCATCTCTCAAAATCAAATTGAGATGCAGAGCCAACCGATTTTAGCAAAATCGGCTTCCTTATAGCAAAGGACCTTTCGTGGCAAGCTGCCCCCCCGAGCCTCAGCCGGGGTGGAAACAGTGATGAGGACCCGTAATTCAGGCAAACAGGCCTGGGCTCGACCATGTCTGAGAGCGCTATCATGCGGGGCCAACCAGTCGATCACCTTTCATCCGTTGACAGCCGATACTGCAGATGATCACCCACAGTTTAATGAGCAAAAGGCTGTCTTGTATGCCCACGCTCCCCTGCTAACACTGACGAACTGGCAACCTGGCAACTTTGCGCCCTTGTACTAGAGTCGATGACTGTGCATCGGCTGTGCATCACAAAACACTTCAACAAGGATCATAAAACCTGATTATGAATCTTACCAGTCGATCCAGCAGGCTGGTAATCTGGTGTTGAGTAGGTGTCTTCAACAGAGCCCTGGGCTTGTCGCTGAATCGTCTTGCATGCTGATACGTCCAAAACGTATCTACTTTCCCGAACACTTTTGCTATTGTTTTGCCTCTAATTTGTGTATTTTGGATGCAACTAACACGGACTAACGCTGTTTTCAGCGAAGCTGTTCGGTGTCTCGTTTTTGTGCAGAAATCCAACTTTCGGGAAAAACCTCGGGATTTTGACGAAAGGGCCTATTTTCCCGGAATAATGGCGGAGCCGAAGGACAATTGAAGTGGAGGCCCGAGGGCCCCACACCACGGGCGGCGCGGCCCGGGGGGCCCGCGCGGCCATGTGGTGTGGCCCCTCGGCCGGCCTCCGACGCCCCCTTCGGACTACTTATTCGCCTCGACCTAAAAACGCACGGAGAGAAGTCGAAGTCGCCGGAAACCCTCCGGAACGCCGCCACATCGCGGAACTCCGTCGCGGGAGCCGAGAGTCTCCGTTCGGCACTCCGCGGGACGGGGAATTGGAGGAGATCATCACCGCCATCACCGCCAACGCCTCTCCATCAACCGAGCAATGTTTCCCCCATCCATGTGTGAGTAATTCCCCGCTGTAGGCCGAAGGGGATGGTAGGGATTGGATGAGATTGGTCATGTAATAGCATAAGATTGTTAGGGCATAGTGCCTAGTGTCCGTAGATGGTACTTTTATGATATTGTTGCAACTTGTTATGCTTAATGCTTGTCACTAGGGCCCGAGTGCCATGATCTCAGATCTGAACATGTTATTATTTCATCATGATATTCATTGTTTATGGTCTTACCTGCAAGTTGTATACACATGTTGTCTGTCCGGAACCAATGGCCCCGAAGTGACGGAAATCGGGACAACCGGAGGGGATGGTAGTGATGTGAGGATCACATGTGTTCACGGAGTGTTAATGCTTTGCTCGGTACTCTATTAAAAGGAGTACCTTAATATCCAATAGTTTCCCTTGAGGCCCTGGCTGCCACCGACTGGTAGGACAAAAGATGTTGTGCAAGTTTCTCATTGCGAGCACGTACGACTATAATTGGAACACATGCCTATTGATTGATTAGTACTTGGATACCGTTTTATTATTATCTCGCAAATGCCACTGCTATGATTGTTACATGAGTTTCTCTCATCCATGCAACGCCCGTCATCCGTCCCCGTGCCTACGGTATTTTAATCCTGCTCGTTTACTATAATCACTACTGCTGTCTTTGTTACTCTGCTACTTGTTATTTCACTACGCTACTGCTATAAAAGCTGTCACTACTGATAAACTCTTGCGAGCAAGTACTGTTTCCAGTGCAGCTGAATTGACAACTCCGCTGTTAAGGCTTTCAAGTATTCTTTGTCTCCCCTTGTGTCGAATCAATAAATTGGGTAATACTTCCCTCGAAGACTGTTGCGATCCCCTATACTTGTGGGTCATCAAGACTATTTTCTGGCGCCGTTGTCGGGAGCATAGCTTTATTTGGAAGTTCACTTGGATTGATATTGTTCGCTGCAAATTCTCCATCATGGGTAAACCTCGCGATACTAAGGTCGCCATATTACCATCCACTACAAGAAAAGGTACAACTCGAGTACCTCCTGTCGCTCTTGATTCACCATCCGTGATTGATAAACTTGTTTCACCGCCACATGCTTCAAATGTCGGTACTTCGCCGAATACGAAAACTCTCATAATACCGATAATAT
>NC_061510.1:80271544-80333679 GCF_022539505.1 Lolium rigidum
CGCTAGAATCACCGGACGGCATTGGTAATTAATCCTAGGGTGATAGTAACCCATTGCAATGGAACCTCCACCATATCAACACATACCATGGTTCCATTGCCCACCACATAGTCATATTCATAATTGTAAAATAATACTTTGCTTTTCAATGCATGAGTGATAAGTATAGTACTTTGCATATAATTTGATAAAAATAATCAAATGACATGAGCAAGCGATGAACTTGCCTTTCTTGATCGCAAGATTATGCGGGCAAAAGCTTCGATACGTGATAACTCCAAATTCTGAAATACCATCATCGTCCGGTAAGGACAATGTTTAAAGAACCGGCAAAGATGCTATAATGCATAGTATGAGATGCAATCGCCCGAGCGTAAGCTAACCTTGATGATTTAAGATATGTGAGTTGTAAAGATTTCTTTAGGGTTGGTTGCACTTTTAGAATGGTTCTCAAACAAGGTTCTTATTAGGGTTTGGTTATATTAGCATCATAATCAAGTGATATAAGACATCATAACAATCATACACATAAAGAATAGTAGTGGAATAATATGTGAAGAACGAGTTGTCAATTTTAAGTTCTACAGGACATGGTTGATGATTACTTATACTATACTTCAAAAGAATAACTTTTGAAGAACATGTTGTTTAAGAAATAAGAAGTATTTCAAAGAAGGATTAGGCTTCTAAGGTTTTATTGACATTTGTACTTCAAAAGAATAACTTTTGAAGAACGAGGTTAAATAGGAATATGAACTATTATATATAGGTGCTATGGCTTCTAGGGTTTACTATTGGATTCATTTAGTTTTACTAATAGGAACTAGTTGGTTCTATAACTTGGGATTGGTTCTATATACAACAAGTATTGACATGTTTATTACTATGGGTGATTATAGGTATCATATCAAAGGATGGTTATCAAGGTGGTTGCTAGGTTGCTAGTTAGGTTTACTATGACTTCATATTTGCTTTACCAAATAATCTCTAATAGGTTCTAAGCTAAGTGGTTTATCATTTCCTAAGTAAGGTTTAGTTGGATAGGAACATGTGCTGTGATTTGCTACACAAAGTTGATATTAGGGTTTATAATTATGGTGCTACTAGGGTTTAATGATTGAGGTTGATCTTAATGGTATGGCATAGATGTAATAGTGATCAATGGTACTAATTCAATTAACAAGTTCGGGTTTATATCTAGGTGGCACTAGTGAATCATATAGGTTTAATCTAAGTATATGGACATGAAATGACAATCTCATGTGACTTGGTTTTATGCTAATGGATCGTAAGCATGCATTCAATTGGTTTCTTACTAGGGTTCTATATGTATAAGTAAACCTCACATGATCACATGTGACACATATCCAGGGTTTTAAAGTTGGTTCTTAAGGTGGAATGATCACATGAAATAATGGAATCCATGTCTTACTCAATTTGAAACTACGGTTTCTAAATTATGATCCAATTCTTAAAGTATTACTTGGTACTAGAATTAATGTGATTAAGTACTTGAAATAAAGTTATTAATAATTTTAACATGCTATTAATTTTTAGAGGGTTTAAGAATTAAAATAATTACTAGTTAAGGTTTATGAATTACCACTAATATTTAAGTTAATGCAAATATGATAAAGAAAATTTAATACTTAACATTTTAATTAGTTACTGAATAGTTAAAATTTAAATTTGAAACTTCACTAATTATTGAATTCAATTTGCATTTTAAACAATTAGAAAGACATAATTAATAAAGATAAAAATAAGTGAATTTTTATTTTGACACACATTTTTGTTTTATATTTTATTTGGGTAGAGTTTATTTTTGTGAGCATTTTGATATATTATTTGCATTTTTCTGAGTTGAAATGAAATTTCTATGATTTTGCAAAGTTTCTGCAATTTTCTGGAATTTGAAATAAACCTAAATGCTAAAGATACCGATTCGTTTCTAGCTATAGTCACTGACCAGTGGGTCCCTTGACTGAGTCAGTTGCCACGATGGCAACGACCAGTCAACCGGTGCTCGGGGCCCCACCGCCACGCTGGCGTTGCCGGCGGTTAAACGCCGGCGACCAATTCATGGCGGCGCTACGCTACGGGGCCCCTAGGACGCGCGAATAGGTGTATTCGAACGAGTACCGCAAGGCGAGACGAATGGTGGTGGTGGTTTCCGCGGGGACTCATCGGAGCATCGCCGGCAAAGGGATGCTTGCGGCGGTTTACTCCGGCGAGAATCGAATCGGATGCTACGAGGTGATGCTAGGAAGCGAGATCTAGCTCATTAGATGCGCGAGCTCACCCCGAATACGACGGCGTGGTCGACGACGACGATTGCTCGACGGAGGCGACGGCGATTGGCGATCTCCGGCGATGTGCTTGCAGAAGGGATCGATGCAATTGAGATGATTCCTAGCTCCCACGGACGATTGCTTGCGCCCGGATGCTCCTCTCGACGAGGCGCTCCTCCCCGACCAAACGGCGGCCTCCGGGGTGACTCCGGTCGACGGCACCGTGGTGGTCACCGGCGACCGATAGAGAAAGAACACGAGGAATTGAGGGCGTCTGAGAGAGATTGGATGGGCGGTGATGAACAAGGACTACACGGTGACACTCTCCACCTATTTATAGGCCAAGGGAAGCCTCGAGGACTCGACACGACGACGGCGACGGTGAAGAGGTGGCGGTCTCTGGAAGATGGTCTGGCGAAGATCTTTTCTCTCCCGCGGATAGACTCGGACGCGAAACGATTAGGGTGACGTTCTGGAACCTTCTGCGACATCCGGGCATCCTTATCGTCGACGAGAGCGGTGCCTCTGCGGCGATGCCGCGCTGTCGACGCCGGAGAAGAAGACGACGACGTTTTTCCCCTTGCACGATTCTTAAAGCAGGCGAAACGGTAAGTGGTTTTGGGCTGGGCCGCGTCTGGGCTGTGTTGTTCGTGGGCTGGGCTGAGGCTGGCCCGTGGTGCTAGCACTGGTGTTGGGCTGCTGTTAGGCTTCGGCCGAAGAGGTAAGCCCCTCTCTTTCTCTTTTCAAACTTTCTATTTTCTGTTTTTATTTTCTGTTTTGAATTTGAATTCAAATTTTGATCCTGGTTTTACTTTGCAGATTCTAATATATTTGAATATCAAAACCATTTGATAATAGTGGTTACTGCATTGTTTTATTTTAAAACAAATATTTAATCTTTTATTAGTTTTGTGTTTTAGTGAGGTGCATTTTAAAATAGATATGGCTTAAGGGTTTGTCTCAATTTCTTTGTATTTAAAACCAAACCTATTTTGAATGAGTTGAAATTTATAAACAGTGCTTGGTAAACATGTTATTAGGTTTTGTTATTACTTAACAATAGTGAGGTTCACATATATTTTAATTAAGATTAGAGCTTAAAATGAAGGGTAATGTGAATGGGGTTGGTTCATGATTTTTATGTGAATAACTATTTCTAGGGTTTAAGAGAATGGTTGACTTCACTCTGTGTTAAATAATCTTGCTTAGCAATTACGGCTTGGCTTACTTGAAAATAGATCCTAAGCTCATCAGGGTTAATTCACTTGTTAAGGTGACTTTATTTTTATACCCTACTATTTCATTTGGTTCATTCAACAAGGTATTTGGATAGCAAAGTAAAATAGGGTATTGGTTTCATTCTACTTACCAAAGGCATTTAATCCATAAGCATATGTGGCTTGGTTTATACTTGTGATCCATGATACACAAGTTAGGAAACAATATTTTATGTGGGGTGGATTCTACTTAAAAGGTTTATGGTTTTGGGAATACTTCTCTATTTGAAGTATGAAATAGGCATGAGGCATGGCAGGGTTCTACTTATAATCCAAAGTAATCCATGGGTTGGATTTCAGACTTGGTCTAGGGTTTTAGTAGTGATCACCAATGTGATACACCACTAGGTTTAGGATGTGAGCAATAGTTGGGTTATGTTTAATTGACTAGGATTACTCCTCTACACAAGGCATGAGGATTGGTTTGGGATTAACTACTAGTGATATACTTATTATTTTATGTGATAGATGAGATCTATTAATAACATGGGTTTAACTGATCATCTATATCTACAAGGTATAATCATGCATTAGACAATATCCACTTATTCCTCACTAATCACTCTTTAATATTCCTCTCATCACACTCATCCTAGATTCTTAGGGTTTATAATTAATACTAAGTTGTGATGATTATGGAATTGGTTTCCTAAGGTATTGCTATTGGAATAGGGTTCCTACTTCTCAGATCAAATATTGACTTGAACAACTAGGATTAGTACTTCTCTAATATTCTTGTATGAACATGGCTATGGTTAGTATTATAACTTCTCTCACTTCTCAATGTCTTGGAATATCCTAAGGTCCTACTCAAGATATGATAATATGATCCTCTAAATATATGGTTTGCCTAGGGATTCTACCTTGGTAACTTTGTAGCTTGTTCTTCAGGAAATCTGATAAACCTGCATCTTGTGGTATGCCTCCACCTCCTAGCTTCTTCATCTTGATCCTAGCTAATTCACATGGAGTGGCTCTATGTGTTTTCTTCCTTGTATCATGCTATGAGATGAGCAAATGGATGGAGGGTGTGGCTCTATTTATAGGCTTGGGCAAGCTCTAGTATCATGACACATAGGTGGTGACTCTTGTGTTGGCTTGATGAGTAAGGTGCTTGGTTGTCATGCCCTCATCCATAGCAATCCTTTGAGCATGAGGTGGCAAGGCTTGGGATGCAAGTCATGTAGATATTTTCATCCCATGTGGCATGATCCTTATCCCCTCATATGATTTATTTTGGATAGCCAAGTGGCATTTGCTACTAAATATCTTGTGGATGGTTTTATTATTGTTGATGAGTCACTATATTATATTTGATTGGATTTATATTATAATATTGGTGAAAAGGTCAAAGTTGAGGGTTATTCCTCAAATTTGGATAGTTGGATTTGATTTCACCAAGGCATGATCATATGAGTTTCAAAATACTCATAGTTAGTTTTATTCAAATAGTTTGAACTATAATTCGTAATGTAAATGGATTTAGTTTTATGATATTCCATATACTTAATAAGTTATGATTTAAATAAGAATGTGTGGCTTTTATGCACTTTAGACCCTGTGGTTTACCTTACTTATAAGTGAATTAAATTACACACAAAGGTAGTTGCTAACTTTTAAGTGTTAATAAGTTAGGGTTTGATTCTTAAATAATGTGTTGTTGTGAATATAATTCCATTTGGTCTAATCCATAGATCAAATCATCTCTACCCAAAACAAGGTTTTTAGCAAAGATCACGAGTGAAGTTTATAGCGCTTGACTTGATGATCTACTTCAATTCCCAGCAAGTCAAGTGAAACTTCAGTTACTGTGGTAAGTTTTATTTGAAGCGCGAAAATTCCCCGGATTTTCTATGCATGGATGCAATGCACACTTTGGTGTTCTCTCCTTTTATTGTCTCTAAACCTGGGATATTACAGCCTCTCCCCCTTAAACTGAACTTCGTCCCGAAGTTCGAACGCTCTCATGTTTCGGAGTGTTGAAATGTCTTGAACAGATCACCATCCTTCAACTCCATGGTGATCACACTAGATATAGTTGGATATATCCCTCGTCCAGATCCTTCCTGAAGTCTTCTGATGTCCGGCATCGATACTTACTTTAGTTCTATGATTTCTTCCAACACTCTAAGCTTATAGGCTTACTCTCCAAAGATTCTTGGGTTAAGACATCCTATTGTGTTAATGTACTTTACTAATGGTCGTGGTGACATCTTCCTATTTAGGTACTCAAAGCTTGGTTCTACCAACTGCGGTAATCCAGCTGCGGTGTAATATGGCACTATGGTGTACCAGTTGCGATGTTCAAACCTTGATTCTAAAGGATTGGTTTAAAGTAAGGTATTGTTTTCCCTTACTACCATAACGAAAGTAATGGTACTTCGTAAGGTATTTACAATAGGCATGGTTCTGGTTCTCTAGTCCTACGAATGGATTAGACTCATTTAGTCCATCCAATCATGGCTTCTAAGTTTATGCTAGTTACTTTCCTTTTGGTTTCTTTAGGTTCCATGAAAGGAATCTTTCTAATAGGCTTATGTTTTGGTATAGTCAAACCCTTCGTATAGTATCTTCTTAAGCTTTAATTGTTCTCCGATATCTTCTTCCTCCAACTTCATTATCGAAGACTTACTTAAGTTCTCTTGGTCTCGAGTAATTACAATTACCCACTCAAGTTAAGGTCTAACCCTTACTTCTTCGAGATATGAATCTCGGCTTCTGGTCTGACAACCTCCTGAGAGTACTTTTATATGGGTAGTTCCCAACAACCTTATAAAAATAAGATCGGACTTCCTCTCAGTTCAGACCTTCTTCTTGGTCCATCATACTTCGAATATTATATTTTAATACTTCTCCTTCAGCCTTCCTCTCCCCCTTGGAGTTTACTAATGATCTTCAAACTTTTTTTTTTTTTTAATCATTAAACTCCAAGGTTAGGTAGTTGGTTTAAGTCTGGTTTATATTTTGTGCCTTTCTAAAGTCTCACGAAGAATTCGTTGCGGTGTATCCACACAGTTGTGGGTATCCATTATGAATCCTCCGACTAAATATTCACCTACTACGAGATACCAGCTGTGAAATACTAGCTGCGGAATCCCCCTTTCTTTTTAGGGTAAATAAATGTTCAGGCTGCAGGCTATCTGGTACCAGCTGCAGACTATCTAGCACCAGATGTGGCTTATTGGATACCAGTTGTGACTATGTTATGATTTTAGGCAATATCTACTTACCAGCTGTGGCTACTTACATAGTTTTGGTTAAGATATACCTCACTTTACATTCTTTCTCTTCATGATTATCCTATATCAGCTACGGTCTTATTATACCAGCTACGACTTCACTTGTCCATTTTCCTTCTTCTAGGGTTTGTTTTGCAAGAAAACCACTTGTTGACACTATAAAAATAGTATTGTAAGTGACTTTACTTGCATTACCTTCTTCCAGAATGAATACAGCTCTACTTCTACTACTCCACATTCACTATTTTTTTTCACTTCCATGATACTTCCATGTTGAAGTACTCCTTGATTAAGGATAGAAGTGAGTTTGATTGGTCCTTCCATCAGATTGTTGTGGTTACTTCCCACAATTTTACTTGCTTCTACAAGTGAACCTTCATCTTGTCTTCCAAAATCTTCATAATTCGTCACTTCCTCACACCAATACCTTTACCCTCTAGACCTATAACATCAAGTAAGAGCTTGATATTGCAACATGCATTTGCATATCAAAGTCAAACTTCATGTATGGATCTAGTCAATCAATGAAAATCCAATAAAATCCAAGAAAATCCAGCTTTGTGTTTATAATACACATCCTTATATGCCTGAATATAATAGTTGGGGTAAGACATCCCTAAACATCAGGATCAGATGTGTAGTATATAACACCACATAAGATATGTTTAGGTTGTGATACTTAGCACAAATACGTGAATTTCTACTATTTGTCTCAACATTTATCTCAATTGCACATTTGCAATGAGACAACTTGAAACAAAATGGCCTGGGATAGTTGAAGTTAACCTAGTTTTCTTTGGAAGTACTAACAAAATAGTATACCCTAAATATGTGCTATTGAAAACTACTTCCTATAATACAATTATTTCTATTATATCTACTCTAAACACATGATGGTTTAGAATATACCACCTATAATTCTAGGATTTCTCTATGTGATATGCTCTAAATAAGCCTTCTTTAAATTAAGGACTATGATTCTAACATACTTGGTACAGTTCTCAGGATTTTAAGGCCTAAGCTTTCGAACTATTCCCTAAATCCTTACTCCTTATCATTCTTTTGTTATCGTACTTATGATGTTCTACTCCATCATACCATGATTCTCAAGTAAATCATATATGATTACCAACTTTACCATGAAAAGTAGAGTTGTATAACTCTTATCACTCTTCCTTACCTCCTATGATTGACTCATCATAGACATATACTACCTTATATTACTTATTTACCTTACTTAACATCAGTCATTTGACATTTTTAAGGACTCTTACTTAACTATAACTTGCATTGGTATACTTCTTCCAATAGGATATCTTCCTTATGGTTGTATCCTCTCTTTGGACTACCATGTATTGTATACCAATTGTGGTCTACTACCACCCATTATCTTAAGCTTCAATGGTGTTCTAATTATTTGGAATGAAGCAAGATAACTAACTAACCTTATTTAAGAAATATAGATAAGAAAGCTTGACTCAAGTGTGTCAGGATTATTCTCAAGTGAATACCCATCTCAAGTCAAAATAATAGTTGGTTTAACTAAGACAACTTCCTATAGACACTACCAAACCTATAGGTCTCCTTTAAAGGGTTTTAATCCTAGGGTCAAAGCATTTGCTCCGATACCAGCTGTGATGACCCAGATGTACCACCGCATGGTGTAGTACACAAGTCGTTGACATAACACAAGTGAAACACCGTTCCACCCATATTACATCTCTCGGAGTGGTACAACGGAAACATATGCGAGTCCAAGGTATGTCTATAGAAGTACACACGAGCTGTTTACATAAGATCAACACAACCTCCTACTATACAGTGAGGTAAAACTTCAAATAAAGCTCCAGAAGAACGACTCGTAATCTATCTTATTGCTAACTCAAGTTCAAGAGCTACTTGGCTTGCTATATAAATCTAGCTACTTAGGTGCTAGAATTAGGGAAAGGTTCCCTTCTATTACTAGTCTAGGTTTCCATAATAATTGATGCGGAAGTTGACTCCATTGACTTCTTTGATTGGATTCTTCATCTTGTTGCAGTTGACTCCTTTGTCTTTGAGTTCCACGGTAGTTTCTCCTCCGGTGCATTGCTCTAAGAAGGGGGTTCAAACGAGATAGAATGAGTACGAGCGTACTCAGCAAGTTCATATTAGGAAATATGTGTATCATGCACTAGCTACAGCCATAGACCAGAAAGTCATAGGCCAATGCAAGTTTTTTTGTAAACATTTCTTCAAAAGGTTTATTTTATTCTGAAAACTATGCCCGTCAGTCTTCACGAGTTGACCAGAACTTCGTGGAGTTCCTTTCCTGCCGCGTTCGCAGTTCCCTTCCCGGAACAGGGAGTGACAGCCACAATTCGATATCCTCTGCGAGAGGTGCGTTACTTTTCCCATAAGAGACCTTATCCTTGTTGCCAACCAGGCGATATCTTTCCCGTCCACACTTCCTTTGGTGCGAGGCCAGGTGTAAGATCCAAGTCCACACCGCCTTCTCCGCGACTCGCAAACCCACCCTTTTGTCCGACCCTACACCTCCAGGTAGACTTCCCCAGATAATACGGCTTTACTCATGGTGTACTCCGGACAATCCTTCATAGATCGGAAGAGATTAACATCACCAATGGATGGGGATTTAAAAGGATTTCCCAACCTATTGCGGCAGGTGCCTCCAGGCACCCCACCGTCTCTCCGATCCGTTGGCGTGCGAAGGGAAAAGATACAGCTGACTTCCCCGCAGCCATTATAGATCTTATGGTCAACGCGATATGTACGGCGCTAGAATCACTGGACGGCATTGGTAATTAATCCTAGGGTGATATAACCCATTGCAATGGAACCTCCACCATATCAACACATACCATGGTTCCATTGCCCACCACATAGTCATATTCATAATTGTAAAATAATACTTTGCTTTTCAATGCATGAGTGATAAGTATAGTACTTTGCATATAATTTGATAAAAATAATCAAATGACATGAGCAAGCGATGAACTTGCCTTTCTTGATCGCAAGATTATGCAGGCAAAAGCTTCGATACGTGATAACTCCAAATTCTGAAATACCATCATCGTCCGTAAGGACAATGTTTAAAGAACTGGCAAAGATGCTATAATGCATAGTATGAGATGCAATCGCCCGAGCGTAAGCTAACCTTGATGATTTAAGATATGTGAGTTGTAAAGATTTCTTTAGGGTTGGTTGCACTTTTAGAATGGTTCTCAAACAAGGTTCTTATTAGGGTTTGGTTATATTAGCATCATAATCAAGTGATATAAGACATCATAACAATCATACACATAAAGAATAGTAGTGGAATAATATGTGAAGAACAGTTGTCAATTTTAAGTTCTACAGGACATGGTTGATGATTACTTATACTATACTTCAAAAGAATAACTTTTGAAGAACATGTTGTTTAAGAAATAAGAAGTATTTCAAAGAAGGATTAGGCTTCTAAGGTTTTATTGACATTTGTACTTCAAAAGAATAACTTTTGAAGAACAGGTTAAATAGGAATATGAACTATTATATATAGGTGCTATGGCTTCTAGGGTTTACTATTGGATTCATTTAGTTTTACTAATAGGAACTAGTTGGTTCTTAACTTGGGTTGGTTCTATATACAACAAGTATTGACATGTTTATTACTATGGGTGATTATGGTATCATATCAAAGGATGGTTATCAAGGTGTTGCTATGAGTTAGGGTTTACTATGACTTCATATTTGCTTTACCAAATAATCTCTAATAGTTTCTAAGCTAAGTGGTTTATCATTTCCTAAGTAAGGTTTAGTTGGATAGGAACATGTGCTGTGATTTGCTACACAAAGTTGATATTAGGGTTTATAATTATGGTGCTACTAGGGTTTAATGATTGAGGTTGATCTTAATGGTATGGCATAGAGTAATAGGATCAATGGTACTAATTCAATTAACAAGTTCGGGTTTATATCTAGGTGGCACTAGTGAATCATATAGGTTTAATCTAAGTATATGGACATGAAATGACAATCTCATGTGACTTGGTTTATGCTAATGGATCGTAAGCATGCATTCATTGGTTTCTTACTAGGGTTCTATAGGTATAAATGAACCTCACATGATCACATGTGACACATATCCAGGGTTTTAAAGTTGGTTCTTAAGGTGGAATGATCACATGAAATAATGGAATCCATGTCTTACTCAATTTGAAACTACGGTTTCTAAATTATGATCCAATTCTTAAAGTATTACTTGGTACTAGAATTAATGTGATTAAGTACTTGAAATAAAGTTATTAATAATTTTAACATGCTATTAATTTTTAGAGGGTTTAAGAATTAAAATAATTACTAGTTAGGGTTTATGAATTACCACTAATATTTAAGTTAATGCAAATATGATAAAGAAAATTAATCTTAACATTTTAATTAGTTACTGAATAGTTAAAATTTAAATTTGAAACTTCACTAATTATTGAATTCAATTTGCATTTTAAACAATTAGAAAGACATAATTAATAAAGATAAAAATAAGTGAATTTTTATTTTGACACACATTTTTGTTTTATATTTTATTTGGGTAGAGTTTATTTTTGTGAGCATTTTGATATATTATTTGCATTTTTCTGAGTTGAAATGAAATTTCTATGATTTTGCAAAGTTTCTGCAATTTTCTGGAATTTGAAATAAACCTAAATGCTAAAGATACCGATTCGTTTCTAGCTATGGTCACTGACCAGTGGGTCCCTTGACTGAGTCAGTTGCCACGATGGCAACGACCAGTCAACCGGTGCTCGGGGCCCCACCGCCACGCTGGCGTTGCCGGCGGTTAAACGCCGGCGACCAATTCATGGCGGCGCTACGCTACAGGGCCCCCTAGGACGCGCGAATAGGTGTATTCGAACGAGTGCGCAAGGCGAGACGAATGGTGGTGGTGGTTTCCGCAGGGACTCATCGGAGCATCGCCGGCAAAGGGATGCTGCGGCGGTTTACTCCGGCGAGAATCGAATCAGATGCTACAGGTGATGCTAGGAAGCGAGATCTAGCTCATTAGATGCGCGAGCTCACCCTGAATACGACGGCGTGGTCGACGACGACGATTGCTGACGGAGGCGACGGCGATTGGCGATCTCCGGCGATGTGCTGCAGAAGGGATCGATGCAATTGAGATGATTCCTAGCTCCCCTGGACGATTGCTTGCGCCCAGATGCTCCTCTCGACGAGGCGCTCCTCCCCGACCAAACGGCAGCCTCCGGGGTGACTCCAGTCGACGGCACCGTGGTGGTCACCGGCGACCAGTAGAGAAAGAACACGAGGAATTGAGGGCGTCTGAGAGAGATTGGATGGGCGGTGATGAACAAGGACTACACGGTGACACTCTCCACCTATTTATAGGCCAAGGGAAGCCTCGAGGACTCGACACGACGACGGCGACGGTGAAGAGGTGGCGGTCTCTGGAAGATGGTCTGGCGAAGATCTTTTCTCTCCCGCGGATAGACTCGGACGCGAAACGATTAGGGTGACGTTCTGGAACCTTCTGCGACATCCGGGCATCCTTATCGTCGACGAGAGCGGTGCCTACTGGCGATGCCGCGCTGTCGACGCCGGAGAAGAAGACGACGACGTTTTTCCCCTTGCACGATTCTTAAAGCAGGCGAAACGGTAAGTGGTTTTGGGCTGGGCCGCGTCCGGGCTGTGTTGGCTGCTTCGGGCTGGTGCGGTGCGTGGTGCTAGCTGTGGTGCTGCTGCTCGGCTTCGCCGAGTAAGTTTCCCTCTCTTTCTCTTTTCAAACTTTCTATTTTCTGTTTTTATTTTCTGTTTTTGAATTTGAATTCAAATTTTGATCCTGGTTTTACTTTGCAGGTTCTAATATATTTGAATATCAAAACCATTTGATAATAGTGGTTACTGCATTGTTTTATTTTAAAACAAATATTTAATCTTTTATTAGTTTTGTGTTTTAGTGAGGTGCATTTTAAAATAGATATGGCTTAAGGGTTTGTCTCAATTTCTTTGTATTTAAAACCAAACCTATTTTGAATGAGTTGAAATTTATAAACAGTGCTTGGTAAACATGTTATTAGGTTTTGTTATTACTTAACAATAGTGAGGTTCACATATATTTTAATTAAGATTAGAGCTTAAAATGAAGGGTAATGTGAATGGGGTTGGTTCATGATTTTTATGTGAATAACTATTTCTAGGGTTTAAGAGAATGGTTGACTTCACTCTGTGTTAAATAATCTTGCTTAGCAATTCTGGCTTGGCTTACTTGAAAATAGATCCTAAGCTCATCAGGGTTAATTCACTTGTTAAGGTGACTTTATTTTTATACCCTACTATTTCATTTGGTTCATTCAACAAGGTATTTGGATAGCAAAGTAAAATAGGGTATTGGTTTCATTCTACTTACCAAAGGCATTTAATCCATAAGCATATGTGGCTTGGTTTATACTTGTGATCCATGATACACAAGTTAGGAAACAATATTTTATGTGGGGTGGATTCTACTTAAAAGGTTTATGGTTTTGGGAATACTTCTCTATTTGAAGTATGAAATAGGCATGAGGCATGGCAGGGTTCTACTTATAATCCAAAGTAATCCATGGGTTGGATTTCGGACTTGGTCTAGGGTTTTAGTAGTGATCACCAATGTGATACACCACTAGGTTTAGGATGTGAGCAATAGTTGGGTTATGTTTAATTGACTAGGATTACTCCTCTACACAAGGCATGAGGATTGGTTTGGGATTAACTACTAGTGATATACTTATTATTTTATGTGATAGATGAGATCTATTAATAACATGGGTTTAACTGATCATCTATATCTACAAGGTATAATCATGCATTAGACAATATCCACTTATTCCTCACTAATCACTCTTTATCATTCCTCTCATCACACTCATCCTAGATTCTTAGGGTTTATAATTAATACTAAGTTGTGATGATTATGAATTGGTTTCCTAAGGTATTGCTATTGGAATAGGGTTCCTACTTCTCAGATCAAATATTGACTTGAACAACTAGGATTAGTACTTCTCTAATATTCTTGTATGAACATGGCTATGGTTAGTATTATAACTTCTCTCACTTCTCAATGTCTTGGAATATCCTAAGGTCCTACTCAAGATATGATAATATGATCCTCTAAATATATGGTTTGCCTAGGGATTCTACCTTGGTAACTTCGTAGCTTGTTCTTCGGAAATCTGATAAACCTGCATCTTGTGGTATGCCTCCACCTCCTAGCTTCTTCATCTTGATCCTAGCTAATTCACATGGAGTGGCTCTATGTGTTTTCTTCCTTGTATCATGCTATGAGATGAGCAAATGGATGGAGGGTGTGGCTCTATTTATAGGCTTGGGCAAGCTCTAGTATCATGACACATAGGTGGTGACTCTTGTGTTGGCTTGATGAGTAAGGTGCTTGGTTGTCATGCCCTCATCCATAGCAATCCTTTGAGCATGAGGTGGCAAGGCTTGGGATGCAAGTCATGTAGATATTTTCATCCCATGTGGCATGATCCTTATCCCCTCATATGATTTATTTTGGATAGCCAAGTGGCATTTGCTACTAAATATCTTGTGGATGGTTTTATTATTGTTGATGAGTCACTATATTATATTTGATTGGATTTATATTATAATATTGGTGAAAAGGTCAAAGTTGAGGGTTATTCCTCAAATTTGGATAGTTGGATTTGATTTCACCAAGGCATGATCATATGAGTTTCAAAATACTCATAGTTAGTTTTATTCAAATAGTTTGAACTATAATTCGTAATGTAAATGGATTTAGTTTTATGATATTCCATATACTTAATAAGTTATGATTTAAATAAGAATGTGTGGCTTTTATGCACTTTAGACCCTGTGGTTTACCTTACTTATAAGTGAATTAAATTACACACAAAGGTAGTTGCTAACTTTTAAGTGTTAATAAGTTAGGGTTTGATTCTTAAATAATGTGTTGTTGTGAATATAATTCCATTTGGTCTAATCCATAGATCAAATCATCTCTACCCAAAACAAGGTTTTTAGCAAAGATCACAGTGAAGTTTATAGCGCTTGACTTGATGATCTACTTCAATTCCAGCAAGTCAAGTGAAACTTCAGTTACTGTGGTAAGTTTTATTTGAAGCGCGAAAATTCCCCGGATTTTCTATGCATGGATGCAATGCACACTTTGGTGTTCTCTCCTTTTATTGTCTCTAAACCTGGGATATTACATTTATATCACTATTAATCTATGTGCTACTCTAGTGATGTTATTAAAGTAGTCTATTCCTCCTCCATGATGTAATGGTGACAGTGTGTGGATCATGTAGTACTTGGCGTAGTTTATGATTGTAATCTCTTGTAGATTATGAAGTTAACTATTACTATGATAGTATTGATGTGATCTATTCCCCCTTTCATAGCTGATGTTGACAGTGTGCATGCTATGTTAGTACTCGGTATAATTGCGTTGTTCTATCTTGCACTCTAAGGTTATTTAAATATGAACATCGAATGTTGTGGAGCTTGTTAACTCCGGCATTGAGGTGCTCTTGTAGCCCTACACAATTAATGGTGTTTGTCATCCAACAAGAGAGTGTAGAGTGGTTTTATTATGTGATCAATGTTGAGAGTGTCCACTAGTGAAAGTATGATCCCTAGGCCTTGTTTCCAAATACTGCAATCATCGCTTATTTATTGTTTTACTACATCTTTACTTCCTGCAATATTACTACCATCAATTGCACGCCGGCAAGCTATTTTACGGCGCTCGTTACTACTGCTCATATTCATTCATACCACTTGTATTTCACTATCTCTTCGCCGAACTAGTGCACCTATACATCTGACAAGTGTATTAGGTGTGTTGGGGACACAAGAGACTTCTTGTATCGTGATTGCGGGGTTGCTTGAGAGGGATATCTTTGTCCTCTACCTCCCTGAGTTCGATAAACCTTGGGTGATTCACTTAAGGGAAACTTGCTGCTGTTCTACAAACCTCTGCTCTTGGAGGCCCAACACTGTCTACAGGAATAGAAGCGTGCGTAGACATCAGGGGACTAAAAATATCATGCTCATCAAAACCAGCTTCCCCAAGCTTAAATTCTTCCATAGCATTAGCAATAATAGTGTTCAAAGAGCTCATGCAAATAACATTGCTACAACCATTTTGCAAACAAAGTTCCATGGGTTTTTTAATTTTCTCTTCAAACACCTCATGTCCTAACTCAAGATAAATGCTATAAAGATCTCTAATATTTTTGTTGTTTTCCATTAAGCCTAACTAGTGAAATCACACGACTTAGTGTTCTCAGGAGTATTCATTTTAACAGTCGTAAATAAAGCAAACTAAATAAAGTAAATGCAAGTAACTAATTTTTTGTGTTTTTAATATGGAGAACGCAAACAAGACAATAAATAAAGTAAAGCTAGTAACTATTTTTTTTTGTATTTTTGATATAGAGAACAAACAAAGCAGTAAATAAAGTAAAGTAAAGCAAGACAAAAACAAAGTAAAGAGATTGGATGTGGGAGACTCCCCTTGCAGCGTGTCTTGATCTCCCCGGCAACGACGCCAGAAAAAAATGCTTGATGGCGTGTAAGACACACGTCCGTTGGGAACCCCAAGAGGAAGGTGTGATGCGTACAGCATCAAGTTTTCCCTCAGTAAGAAACCAAGGTTATCGAACCAGTAGGAGTCAAGGAACACGTGAAGGTTGTTGGTGGCGGAGTGTAGTGCGGCGCAACACCGGGGATTCCGACGCCAACGTGGAACATGCACAACACAATCAAAGTACTTTGCCCCAACGTAACGAGTGAGGTTGTCAATCTCACCGGCTTGCTGTAAACAAAGGATTAAATGTATAGTGTGGAAGATGATGTTTGTTTGCGAAGAACGAGTAAAGAATAGAGTTTGCGGTAGATTGTATTTCGGATGTAAAGAATGGACCGGGGTCCACAGTTCACTAGTGGTATCTCTCCCATAAGATAAATAGCATGTTGGGTGAACAAATTACGGTTGGGCAATTGACAAATAGAGAAGGCATAACAATGCACATACATATCACGATGACTACTATGAGATTTAATCGGGGCATTACGACAAAGTACATAGACCGCTATCCGAGCATGCATCTATGCCTAAAAATTCCACCTTCGAGGTTATCATCCGAACCCCTTCCGGTATTAAGTTGCAAACAACGGACAATTGCATTAAGTATGGTGCGTAATGTAATCAACACAAATATCCTTAGATAAAGCATTGATGTTTTATCCCTAGTGGCAACAAGCACATCCACAACCTTAGAACTTTACGTCACTCGTCCCGGATTCAATGGAGGCATGAACCCACTATCGAGCATAAATACTCCCTCTTGGAGTCACAAGTATCAACTTGGCCGAGCCTCTACTAGCAACGGAGAGCATGCAAGAACATAAACAACACATATATGATAGATTGATAATCAACTTGACATAGTATTCCATATTCATCGGATCCCAACAAACACAGCATCTAGCATTACAAATAGATGATCTTGATCATGATAGGCAGCTCACAAGATCTAACATGATAGCACAAGAGGAGAAGACAATCATCTAGCTACTGCTATGGACCCATAGTTCAGGGGTGAACTACTCACACATCAATCTGGAGGCGATCATGGTGATGAAGAGTCCTCCGGGAGATGATTCCCCTCTCCGGCAGGGTGCCGGAGGCGATCTCCTGAATCCCCCTAGATGGGATTGGCGGCGGCGTCTCTGGAAGGTTTTCCGTATCGTGGCTCTCGGTACTGGGGTTTTCACGACGAAAGCTATAAGTAGGCGGAAGGGCAGAGTCGGAGGGCTGGCGAGGGGCCCACACCATAGGGCGGCGCGAGCCCCCCTCTGGCCGCGCCGGCCTATGGTCTGGCCACCTCGTGGCCCCACTTCGTATCCCCTTCGGTCTTCTGGAAGCTTCGTGGAAAAATAAGACCCCGGGCGTTGATTTCGTCCAATTCCGAGAATATTTTCTTTGCGGGATTTACGAAACCAAAAACAGCAGAAAACAACAAGCGGCTCTTCGGCATCTCGTCAATAGGTTAGTGCCGGAAAATGCATAATAATGACATAAAGTGTGTATAAAACATGTGAGTATCATCATAAAAGTAGCATGGAACATAAGAAATTATAGATACGTTTGAGACGTATTAAGGTGTTGTAACAAATATGATAGTCTAGCAATAAATTTTTTTTTCTTATCTTATCTTTAGTCCCTACCAAAGTACTTCAATCTCCTGCAAATAGGGCTGGTGGTTGCCAGGGGATTAAGTAAGCATATCACACAAGGGGGTCAGGCGAGGGCTGCACTGCGGGGAGGAACTGCCGGCGTGGAGGGAATGCGGAAGGGCACCAGGGCGTTGGACAACAGTGCGCCCGGGAATGCCGAGTTAGCGGCATCTTCGTCGGGCGGGCTACCTAGTCGCGGTGGGTGCTGCAGGTAGAGGTCGAAATCGGTGGTGCAAATTGCCTGTGTGAAGAGGATAAAGAGATCAAGATCTGGGTCAGGCCGGTTGAACGTATAAGAGACATGGACACCTAAATTAGGATCGACAGTCGGAACGAAATTATGGAAGGATTTGGCCTCCTGCACTGCCGGTACCTTGCCGCCGCCGTGCGCGTATGCATCACATCTGTTGCAGGAAGAGGAACGGAATAGGAAATGAGCGAGAGAGAGAGCAAACGGACCTTGGGTACAAACATGTTAGAATGTTTGAGAGTTCCACGTTTCAGCCCAATCAACCAGAAAATGCACTGCTCAACCTGCGGCGTAGCCGCCCTTCAATGTTGACCGGCCTAGTTATTGCGAATTAATGAAGCGACAAGCTCCGGTAGTGCAACGATCTGGAGCGTAGATGGATCAGATCGGACGGTACAGGTCTCCAAAGTGCTGTGAGGGCTCCTAACTCGTTCTATTAGACTACTTATAGTGGGAGTAACTTCACTAGTAACTAAATGTCTAACTCAGCAAATTTGCTTATGTGGCAATGAGTTAATGAGGGGAGAGGAGGATGGAGTAACATAGCTAGTTACTGTAACATCACACTTCTCAAGATACAATGAATCTATAAGCTAATTAATGAAGACATATACTCCCTCTCTCACAGTTTATAAGGCACGCACGTACCCCTAGGTCGCAAATTTGATCAAATTAGCATTAGTTATATGTTATAAAAATTATATCATTAGAAAGTTCAGATGTTCTATTTTCTAATGATATAATTTTTATATTATATAATTTAAATTATATAGGTTAAAATTGTGACCTAGGGGTACGCGCACGCCTAATAAACTGTGAAGGAGGGAGTATGATACTCCCTCCTTCCTAGAGTGTAAATCATATACCCAAAAATTATTTGTCCCATAACCCCCACCTTTAAGGCATAATTTTATTTAATGAGGGAGAGAAAGGGGTTGCATGCACCAATGAGGGAGAGAAAGAGAATGCATGCACCAATGAGAGAGAGAGAAAATGAGACCAATCAACTAGTACCTTGGGCCAAGATATTCAAAAATTGCGACTTACAAACTAAGACGGAGGGAGTACTACTTTGATGTTACTAACCACTATGAAGGTAGTAACATATGTTACTACTCTATGGTACTTCATGTTACTACTCTATGTATTTCCCACTATAACTAGTCTTATACTGTTACTAATTTGTACGTTGTGACGCTGAACTGCAAGAAATGTCAAACTCAATTGGGTGTGTGTGTGGACGTGCTTGACAGTTTGCCTTCTTTCGGTAACTTTTCTAATTCCCCCTAGGGTCAGCTTCCGCAGTAGCAAAAGTAAAGTACTTGGGCCAAGACTTAAAATTTTATTTGCTCCTTGTTTCACGCAATATGCCATTGTTGCACCCGTACATGCTAGAACTCTGATTTTTTAAGTCTTTGTCGATTGTCCATGCGGTGGAGCACGTATACTAAACATTATTTTGTAAAATCGGGAGGTAGGCTTCAGCCTATTGAAGCCTAGCCCATAGATCCGCCTTTGCTTGTAGACATACTTGTACATCCTAGGTTGTAATCGCATGGGAGAATCATGGCCACTCATAATTAGCTAAGCACTCTCTAATCAAGTCGCAAACATTGTTCTTCTCCCTCGCATACCAACGCGCTCGAATATTTTGCTAGCGACCCACGAGTACGTTTTGCGAGCTACCTGTGCGTACACCCAAACGTGCATTGCCCGAGCCACATGTCGTTCGTCGCTAACCCGGTTCCCCTTGGGAAGGTCGGCCTCCAAGGAGTTGTACCCCGTTCTTAACAGGTCTTCGGTTGGTTTATCGTGCCACAATAACATAGTTGATTTATGGCATACCATCAATGTTAATATGGTTCCTTGTTAGGCTCCAATTGAGACCAATGGCAGAGCCAGCATCCAGTCAATGGGTGTACATAGCACTCAGAACATCGTATTATACTTGGATTTCCTCATTGTTTTAGTCTACAATGCTCTGGACACATGCAATCCAAGCCTTTTGCGCCACAATTAATGGGTGTAAATTTGTACACCCACGTACTCACATAGCTCCGCCCATGGGTGAGACATGGCATCACCTGATTTACGCTCGGAACTCCATCGGCCACCCTCCCACCCTCGTAACTCAATTTAGCGATGGGCCCCATTCCTTGATCCCGGTGATTAATTCACCTATTAGGGGATGGTTTCGATTACTATTTGACCCGTGTGGGCTCTTATTGGAGGCAAAACTCTTCCCACACTAAGGCAGGCTAGGTGTGAGTTACCACTATCCATACTCGATAACCATGAAATCCTCATCAGGTACATGACATGTGGACTAGGGTACTAGGGATATATGTATAGTTACCAATACACCATAATCCTAATATGCTCACATTTCCTCTCCTCTCCCATACCGCCATCCCCAAATCCTAATTCCCAAACACTACTCTCTCCCTCAAGAATTCTTGATCCAACCATCCCCCGTCATCTTACGACGTCGTCATTTGCATGTACTTGTACATGTGCTTTGTATGTAACGGTACTCCTTCGTCGGTGTACTCATGATTTTTACGTAATTGAGTTGTACTCGTATCTTGTATGCAAGTGTATTCATGTGTTAATTGTACTCACGTCTTCTATGTAAATGTACTCGTTCTTTGTTCGTAACTATACCCATAGGTCAGTGTAGTTGTGCTTTCTACGTACCTAAGTTGTACTCATGTCTTGTACGTAACTGCACCCATGTCTTGTATGTAAGTATACTCATATGTTCTGTGTAACTGTACTTGTACTTTGTACGTAATTGTACTCATCTATAGACGTACTCGTGCTTTGATGTAGTTTAGTGTATTTATACTTTGTATAAGGTGTACTATTTTTATTGTTGTATTATTAGAGGAAAAAACTAATCCGATGAACGCATGCGTGTGCTAGAGCTAGCTTGCTAGCGATATATGCATGTGGGTGGCGCGTTGTGGGCTGACATGATGTACTTGAACGGCAATGCCGATGCACGCGAGTGGGACGCCTAGGAACGGATTGTGCGCGCGTGCTGTTCGTATTCGTGCTGTTGTATGGATCGTTCGCTCGGGGTCGGGGAGTGCACTCGTCCGCATCACGAGGCTAACAAATGTCAATCGCTCGTGCAATCTATGGGACGACAGTTCCTTTTAGGAAGATCGGTCTCCAACTAGTGATACCCGGTAACTTGATGTTATATCTATATTTTACCGAAGGAGCCTTGTACCATGTTCGCATTTGATGTAACAAATAGCCTCATTGGTTATTTTTCTGTCGATGCCTTGAGTGGAAGACTTATGTATGATGATGGTGGGAATAAAAGCAATGGACACGCATATATGGGTGAAAACCAATATTTGACTACTTGGATGGATTGTATGTGTAGATAGATAAACATAAACATTTAATCTTAGACGGATCTTGTTTACAAAAAAATATTTTAGCTTAATCTTGTAAAAAAACCTCGATTGCAGTTAGTTTTTAATTTAAGAACGAGTTTTTCCGCATGAGTACAAGGGCCTTGATTACGAACAGATGTTGCTAGATGGAAAAGGTTACAAAAACACTAAGACGCTAGACCGGATGAAATTGGTCCAAATGAACTTGAATTTTCACTATACGACAGGAAATTTACTTGGGTTCATAATAATTTATTTTTGCTTGGGCTTGTGAAAGAAAAACTTGATCTGGGCTAGGTTTCTTCTAAAAACGAGTTTTGGCACATGGGTGCTTGGGCCTTGATTACAAAGGTTGGGAGATGGAAGAGGAAAGGTAGTTCTATAAGGCCGAACCCTATTCGCCGCTCACTATCGGGGCCGTATGCACCGAGCACACGCTAGGCTAGGCCCATTAGCCAATGTAGCATGTTTCCGATTTTCGTTCTTTTTTTGGCTTTCGGGTTTGGGTTGGTTTTCCTCGGTTTTTCCATGTGTTTTTTTTTTGTTTTTTCACGGTTTCAAAAAATATCATGTTTGATTTCTATTATGTTTTGGAATTTTTCAAATTGGAAATTTGTTTAAATTTGATATTTTTTTCAAATTTGTAATTTGTTCAAGTTTGGAAATTGTTCTAGTTTGAAATTTTTTCAAGTTTAGAAATTGTTCAAGTTCAAAATTTGTTAAGTTTTAAAATTGTTTGAATTCAAATTTTGTTCAAATTTGAAAATTGTTGTGAGTAAAAGCTATTCGAACACTAAATAGTTGCTCTAGCTGGGCCTCGTTCCGAGCAGCCCACAAGGAAGTTTACTTCATGCGGGACGAAATCCGTCCCGCATAGAGCACGCTATAGGAGCTGGCGATTCTTATTCACCGCTTTGGGGGAGCTAACTGGGCGGTGAAGGTTGGGCCGACCCATTAGCACATCAGTCGGTTTTTGTTTAGATTTCTGGGTATGTTTTTTCTCGGGTTTTGAAGGTTTTTTTATTTCGTTTTTCGTTGGTTTTGCATGTTAAATATTTCTAAAACTCTTTAAATAAATTGAACATTTTAGAATTTGAACCTTTTTTTTTCAAATTTGAACATTTTTTTGTTTTGAACAATATTTTTTTGTACAAGTTTGAATTTCAACATTTATTGATTTCAATTTTTTTCTTCAGAATTCAAACATTTTTAAATATGAACCTTTTCATTTTGGACCATTTAATTTTTTAAATTTTTTTTAATTCGAAGTTATTGAAGTTTGAAATTTGTTTAAATTTTGAAAATTGTTCGTTTCTAAAAATCGTTTGGTTTGAATTATGTTCTTGAAATTTGAAATTTTCTCAATGTTGAAAAAAAATCATTTTAAAAAATCGTTCAATTTTGAAATTTGTTCAGTTTGAATTTTGTTCAGTTTTCGATTTTGTTTGGATTTTAAACCAAAGAATACTCACGCTGGGTTGTTGTCACTTGTCACGTAGACGAAAGAGAAAACAAAGAAAAAGTAAATGGGCCTGGCCCACTGGAGGTTCGTTGGAGCGGAGAGTAGGCGCCCCCATACGGGAGCTCCTTTACATCGCTTTAAGCGGCCGCGAACAAAGGCGCCGCACACACGGTGAGCATGCTGCCATCGGCTGGGCTGCGGCCCACCACGCACACACGCCACCTTCCGAAGTTCGGATCAGCAGCGGAGTCTGCTAAAAAAAGAGATCAACAGCGACCGACGACCAGTTAGCCAGTTTCTTTCTTCTATTTGCATATGTTCTTACAAGTAAGGAGTAGAAAAATGTGTTAGCATGTGCAGTTTCTCATTATTGTTTAATTTTAAATACTAAATAATACAGAAATTAATATGTATATTAATTGGACATATGAATGACATTTTTGAAACCAGTGAATAGTTTTCGGAATTCGCGAGCATGTCTTATTTAAACCCACGAACATTTTATGAACCATCATGACTATTTTTTTAAGAGTAGGAACTTTGTTATGTAAAATTAATATTTTTTGAACTCGTGAATATTTTTCAAATACACGAACAGTTTTTTCAAAACCAAGTATTTTATTAAACATGTGAGAACTTCAATCCACGAACGTATTTTTTGAACCTATTATTCATTTTTCAATCAGAATATTTTTATAGATAATCATATTTTTAAAACATGAACATTTAAAAGAATGTGAACATTTTTAACTCGAGGAACAATTTTGGATTGGCAAATTATTTTGAAGCATTTGAACTTTTTTTAATCAGATGAACAATTTTTCCATCGGCGCGTGAACAACTTCTTAACCCAACGAGCAAATTTTGTTGAACCTCTCGAACAATTTTATGTTGATGAATAGTTTTTGGATAGGAAAATTATTTTGAACCATTTGAACATTTTTTAAATCCGACGAACAATTTTCGATCGGTGACTTATTTTAAACCACATGGACATTTCTAACCTAACGGCCAATTTCTTTGGTCGGCGAATTATTTTGAACCACGTGAACAGTTTTTAGGTGATGATTTTTTTTTGGATTGGCAAACTATCTTGAACCATTTGAAAAAATAATCCGATGAACTTCTTTTCAATCGGTGAATTATTTTGAACAACGTGATTTTTTTTAACCCGGTGAGCAATTTTTGGTTGGCGGATTATTTTGAACCACGTGAGAGCAACTTTTTATCAGAAAATTATTTTGAACCATTTAAACATATTTTTAATTCGTTCAATCGGTGAATTATTTTTAACCACATGACTTTTTTTTAACCCGATGACCAATTTTTGGTCGACGAATTATTTTGAATCACATGAACAGTTTTATGTCGGTGATTTTTTTTTTTGGATCGGCACACTATTTTGAACCATTTGAACATTTTTTTAATTCAACGAACAATTTTTCAATCGGTGAATTATTTTGAACATGTGATTTTTTTACCCGACAAGCAATTTTTCGTCGGCGAATTATTTTGAACCACATGAACAGTTTTTATGCCGGTGAACAATTTTGTTTCGGCAAATTATTTTAAACCATTTGAATACATTTTTAATCCAACGAACAAATTTTTGATCGGCGAATCATTTTAAACCGCATGAACAGTTTTTGTGTCCATAAACAATTTTTGGATCAGAAAATTATTTTGAACTATTTGAACATTGTTTGAATCTGACAAACAATTTTTCGATCAGCAAATTATTTTAAACCACGAGAACTTTTTTTCACCCTTTAAGCAAATTTTGGGACGGCAAATTACTTTGAACCTATGTTTTTTGAATACGTGAATATTTTTTCAAATATGTGAACATATATTTTTAATCTATGATTTTTTTTAAAATAATGTGAACTATTTTTAATAATTAATAAACAGAAATGGGAAAATAAAAATAAAGACAAGAAAGAAACCAGAATATATAAAAAAGGTTTAATTTTGGAAAAAAATCAAATATAAAAAATTGTTCTGATTTTGAAAAGTCTAAACTTCAAAAAAAGTTCAAACTAGAAAATAGTTCACATCTAAAAATGTTCAAATTCGAAAAATGTTCATCCTAGAAAACTATTCAGCTTTTGAAAATACTTAGGTTTTGAGAAAGTTCAAAATTGAAAATTGTTCAGTACTAAAAACATTCAAATTTTGAACATGTTCGAAGTAGATTTTTTAAATTTCATTTTTTTAAAATTTTCAAATGATTCATATAAAAAAAGAAAAGTGGAAAAACCGAAGAAAAAAGTAAATAAACCGAGAAGAAACCATACAGAAAAAGAAAAACAAGAGAAGAATCAGGAAACAGACTCGAGCTGATCAAAATGCACGAAGAACCAGAAAACGCCCAACGTGGCTGGTGATGGGCCGGCCCAACTAATCCCTCCCCTGTGCGGCGCGCCAGATAGGCGCCGCAATGAGCGATGAATAGGAACCGCGCCCCCATACTAGCTCCCGTCGGACTCGCTCACGTTGTAGCTTGCATGGGCCTGGACCATCGACCATGCTGTCATGCATAATTAGGGGGAGGTGCTATGCAACGAGCTGGTCGGTGCAGTGCACTCGTCGCACACCCCAAGCGGGAGTACTGGGCCGGCCCAATAGCTTTTCTCTCCTTTTTTTTTTCTTCTGCTATTTTATTTATGTTTTGCTGAATATGAACAAATTTTGAATCTAAACTTTCTACAAATTTGAATAAATTTAGAATCTGAACATTTTTCGCATTTGAAATGTTTTGAACAGATTTCAAAATTGAACGGTTTTCAAATTTGAACGGTTTTCAGATTTGAACGATTTTCAAATTTATATATTTTTGAATTTAAATATTTTGTTTATATTTTCGCATTTGAAATATTTTGAACAAATTTCAAATTTGAACGGTTTTCAAATTTGAACATTTTTGAATTTAAACATTTTCTCAATTTGAACTATTTTCAAAAATTAAAATTTTTGAATCTGAAAAAATATAAACAAAACCGAAAACAGAAAACAGAAAAGAAAAACAAAAAAAGGAACCAGAAAAAAGAAAAGAAAATGAAAATCGAAATACTACTGGCTAAACAGAAACAAATGGGCCTGGCCCAAACCCGACCAGGGGGTGTGCGGTGGCCGGTAGCCACCGACTTGATCGGTGTATAGGTTTTGCCTAATTAGGGAGCCACGTACAAGTGAGGAGTGATACGTCTCCAACGTACCTATAATTTCTGATGTTCCATGCTTGTTTTATGACAATACTTACATGTTTTGCTTGCACTTTATAATGTTTTTATGCGTTTTCCGGAACTAACCTATTAACAAGATGCCACAGTGCCGGTTCTCGTTTTCTGCTGTTTTTGGTTCCGGAAAGGTCGTTCGGGCAATATTCTCGGAATTCGACGAAACGAAGAACAAACATCCTATTTTTCCGGAAGCACCCGGAACACCGAAGGGAGTCGGAGGAGAGCCGGGGGCCGCCACACATGTGGGCCGCGCGGGCCACACCTTGGCCGCGCCGGCACGGTGTGGGGCCACCCTGTCGCCCTCCCGCGCCGCCTCTTCGCCTATTTAAGCCCTTTCGACCTAAAAACGCGGTACCTTTTGACGAAACTCCGAGAAAGACTCCGGGGCGCCGCCGCCATCGCGAAACTCCAATTCGGGGGACGAAGTCTCCGTTCCGGCACCTGCCGGGACGGGGAAGTGCCACGATACGCCTCCGACGTATCGATAATTTCTTATGTTCCATGCCATATTATTGATGATACCTACATGTTTTATGCACACTTTATGTCATATTCGTGCATTTTACGGAACTAACCTATTAACAAGATGCCGAAGTGCCGATTCTTCGTTTTTGGTTTCGAAATCCTAGTAACGAAATATTCTCGGAATTGGACGAAATCAAGACCCAGGGGCCTATTTTGCCACGAACCTTCCAGAAGACCGAAAGGGATACGAAGTGGGGCGACGAGGCGCCGCCACCATAGAGCCGCGCGGCCAGAGGGGGGCCCGCGCCGCCCTATGGTGTGGGCCCCTCGTCAGCCCTCCGACTCCGCCCTTCTGCCTACTTAAAGCCTCCGTCGCGAAACCCACGATGCGAAAAACCACGATACGGAAAACCTTCCGGAGACGCCGCCGCCAATCCCATCTCGGGGGATTACGGAGATCTCCTCCGGCACCTGCCGGAGAGGGGATTCATCTCCGGGAGGACTCTACACCGCCATGGTCGCCTCCGGAGTGATGAGTGAGTAGTTCACCCCTGGACTATGGGTCCATAGCGGTAGCTAGATGGTTGTCTTCTCCTCATTGTGCTTCATTGTTGGATCTTGTGAGCTGCCTAACATGATCAAGATCATCTATCCGTAATACTCTATGTTGTGTTTGTCGGGATCCGATGGATAGAGAATACCATGTTATGTTAATTATCAAGTTATTACATATGTGTTGTTTATGATCTTGCATGCTCTCCGTTATTAGTAGAGGCTCCGGCCAAGTTTTTGCTCTTAACTCCAAGAGGGAGTATTTATGCTCGATAGTGGGTTCATGCACGCATTGACACCGGGACGATGACGAGAAAGTTTTAAGGTTGTGTTGTGCTGTTGCCACTAGGGATAAAACATTGGCGCTATGTCCGAGGATGTAGTTGTTGATTACATTACGCACCATCCTTAATGCAATTGTTTGTTGCTTTGCAACTTAATACTGGAAGGGGTTCGGATGATAACCTGAAGGTGGACTTTTTGGGCATAGATGCAGTTGGATGGCGGTCTATGTACTTTGTCGTAATGCCCAATTAAATCTCACTATACTTATCATGACATGTATGTGCATTGTTATGCTCTCTCTATTTGTCAATTGCCCGACTGTAATTTGTTCACCCAACATGCTTTTATCTAATGGGAGAGACACCTCTAGTGAGCTGTGGACCCCGGTCCATTCTTTAATACTTGAAATACAAATCTCGTTGCAATACTTGTTTTTACTTGTTTTCTCTGCAAACAATCATCTTCCACACAATACGGTTAATCTTTTGTTACAGCAAGCCGGTGAGATTGACAACCTCACTCGTTTCGTTGGGGCAAAGTACTTTGGTTGTGTTGTGCAGGTTCCACGTTGGCGCCGGGATCTCCGGTGTTGCGCCGCACTACATCCCGCCGCCATCAACCTTCAACGTGCTTCTTGGCTCCTCCTGGTTCGATAAACCTTGGTTTCTTTCTGAGGGAAAACTTGCTGCTGTGCGCATCATACCTTCCTCCTTGGGTTCCCAACGAACGTGTGAGTTACACGCCATCAAGCTCTTTTTCTGGCGCCGTTGCCGGGAAGATCAAGACACGCTGCAAGGGGAGTCTCCACTTCTCAATCTCTTTACTTTGTTTTTGTCTTGCTTTATTTTATTTACTACTTTGTCTGCTGCATTATATCAAAACACAAAAAAATTAGTTGCTAGTTTTACTTTATTTACTGTCTTGTTTGCTATATCAAAAACACAAAAAAATTAGTTTACTTGCATTTACTTTATCTAGTTTGTTTTATTTACAACTGCTAAAATGGCCACCCCTGAAAATACTAAGTTGTGTGACTTCACAACCACAAATAATAATGATTTCTTATGCACACCTATTGCTCCACCTGCTACTACAGCAGAATTCTTTGAAATTAAACCCGCTTTCTTGAATCTTGTCATGAGAGAGCAATTTTCCGGTGTTAGTTCGATGATGCTCGCTTGCCCATCTCAATAATTTTATTGAATTGTGTGAAATGCAAAAGTATAAATATGTAGATGGTGACATTATAAAATTAAAATTGTTTCTTTCTCATTAAGAGGAAGAGCTAAAGATTGGTTGCTATCTCTGCCTAAGAATAGTATTGATTCATGGACTAAATGCAAGGATGCTTTTATTGGTAGATATTATCCCCCTACTAAAATTATATCTTTGAGGAGTAGCATAATGAATTTTAAACAATTGGATAATGAACATGTTGCTCAAGCTTGGGAAAGAATGAAATCTTTGGTTAAAAATTGCCCAACCCATGGACTGACTACTTGGATGATCATCCAAACCTTCTATGCAGGACTAAATTTTTCTTCGCGGAATTATTGGATTTAGCTGCTGGAGGTACCTTTATGTCCATCACTCTTGGTGAAGCAACCAAGCTCCTTGATAATATGATGGTTAATTACTCTGAATGGCACACGGAAAGAGCTCCACAAGGTAAGAAGGTAAATTCTGTTGAAGAATCCTCCTCCTTGAATGATAAGGTTGATGTTATTATGTCTATGCTTGTGAATGATAGGACTAATGTTGATCCTAATAATGTTCCATTAGCTTCATTGGTTGCCCAAGAAGAACATGTTGATGTAAACTTCATTAAAAATAATAATTTCAACAATAATGCTTATCGGAACAATTCTAGTAATAACTATAGGCCATATCCTTATAATAATGGTAACGGTTATGCTAATTCTTATGGGAATTCTTACAACAATAATAGGAGTACACCCCCTGGACTTGAAGCTATGCTTAAAGAATTTATTAGTACACAAACTGCCTTTAACAAATCTGTTGAGGAAAAGCTCAATAAAATTGATATTCTTGCTTCTAAGGTTGATAGTCTTGCCTCTGATGTTGATCTTTTGAAATCGAAAGTTATGCCTAATAGGGATATTGAAAATAAAATTGTTACTACAGCAAATGCCATCCAAGTTAGAATTAATGAGAATATAAGATTAATGGCTGAACTGAGTGCTAGGTGGGATAGAGAAGAAAATGAAAAACTAGCTAAAGAGAAAAATGTAGCTAAAGTTTGGACTATTACCACCACTAGCAATGCTAATGATTCACATGTTGCTGCACCTCCTACTATCAATGGTAAAATAATTGGTGTTGGCAATGCTTCTACTCCTAGTGCAAAGCGCGCAAAATTACCCGAAACTGCTAAAACCGCTGAAACCGCTTGTGATAAAGCTGCTGAAATTTTTTCCAACCTTGGGGATGATAATCCCATTGCTTTAGATTGTAATGATTTAGATTTTGATGATTGCCACATCTCTGAAGTTATAAAGTTCTTACAAAAACTTGCTAAGAGTCCTAATGCTAGCGATGTAAACTTGGCTTTCACAAAACATATTACAAATGCTCTCATAAAAGCTAGAGAAGAGAAACTAAAACTTGAAACTTCTATTCCTAGAAAGCTAGAGGATGGTTGGGAGCCCATCATTAAAATGAGAGTCAAAGATTTTGATTGTAATGCTTTATGTGATCTTGGTGCAAGTATTTCGTTATGCCTAAGAAAGTCTATGATATGCTTGACTTGCCACCAATGAAAAAGCTGTTATCTGGATGTTAATCTCGCTGATAATGCTAAAAAGAAACCTTTGGGGAGAGTTGATAATGTTCATATTATGGTTAACAATAACCTTGTCCCCGTTGATTTTGTTGTCTTGGATATTGAATGCAATGCATCTTGCCCCATTATATTGGGAAGACCTTTTCTTCGAACCGTTGGTGCTACTATTGATATGAAGGAAGGTAATACTAAATATCAATTTCCTCTCAACAAAGGTATGGAACACTTCCCTAGAAAGAGAATGAAGTTACCTTATGATTCTATTATTAGAACAAATTATGATGTTGATGCTTCATCTTTTGATGTTACTTGATTTACACTTTCTGCGCCTAGGCTGAAAGGCGTTAAAGAAAAGCGCTTATGGGAGACAACCCATGTTTTTACTACAGTATTTTTGTTTTATATTTGAGTCTTGGAAGTTGTTTACTACTGTAGCAACCTCTCCTTATCTTAGTTTTGAGTTTTGTTGTGCCAAGTAAAGTCTTTGATAGTAAAGTAAGTACTAGATTTGGATTACTGCGCGAGTTCCAGATTTCTTTGTCTGTCACGAATCTGGGTCTACCTCCCTGTAGGTAGCTCAGAAAATTAAGCCAATTTACGTGCATGATCCTCAGATATGTACGCAACTTTCATTCAATTTGGGCATTTTCATTTGAGCAAGTCTGGTGGCCTAATAAAATCCATCTTTACGGACTGTTCTGTTTTGACAGATTTTGCCTTTTATTTCGCATTGCCTCTTTTGCTATGTTGGATGAATTTCTTGATCCATTAATGTCCAGTAGCTTTATGCAATGTCCAGAAGTGTTAAGAATGATTGTGTCACCTCTGAACATGTTAATTTTTATTTTCCACTAACCCTCTAATGAGTTGTTTCGAGTTTGGTGTGGAGGAAGTTTTCAAGGGTCAAAAGAGGAGTATGATACAATATGATCAAGGAGAGTGAAAGCTCTAAGCTTGGGGATGCCCCGGTGGTTCACCCCTGCATATTCTAAGAAGACTCAAGCGTCTAAGCTTGGGGATGCCCAAGGCATCCCCTTCTTCATCGACAACATTATCGGGTTCCTCACGTCGAAACTATATTTTTATTCCGTCACATCTTATGCACTTTGCTTGGAGCGTCGGTTTGTTTTTGTTTTTGTTTTGTTTGAATAAAATGGATCCTAGCATTCACTTTGTGGGAGAGAGACACGCTCCGCTGTAGCATATGGACGCGTATGTCCTTAGGCTCTACTCATAGTATTCATGGCGAAGTTTCTTCTTCGTTAAATTGTTATATGGTTGGAATTGGAAAATACTACATGTAGTAACTCTAAAATGTCTTGAATAATTTGATACTTGGCAATTGTTGTGCTCATGTTTAAGCTCTTGCATCATATACTTTTCACCCATTAATGAAGAAACACTTAGAGCTTGCTAATTTGGTTTGCATATTTGGTTTCTCTAGAGTCTAGATAACATCTAGTATTGAGTTTTGAACAACAAGGAAGACGGTGTAGAATCTTATAATGTTTACAATATGTCTTTTATGTGAGTTTTGCTGCACCGTTCATCCTTGTGTTTGTTTCAAATAACCTTGCTAGCCTAAACCTTGTATCGAGAGGGAATACTTCTCATGCATCCAAAATACTTGAGCCAACCACTATGCCATTTGTGTCCACCATATCTACCTACTACATGGTATTTATCCGCCATTCCAAAGTAAATTGCTTGAGTGCTACCTTTAAAATTCCATCATTCACTTTTGCAATATATAGCTCATGGGACAAATAGCTTAAAAACTATTGTGGTATTGAATATGTACTTATGCACTTTATCTCTTATTAAGTTGCTTGTTGTGCGATAACCATGTTTTCTGGGGACGCCATCAATTACCCTTTGTTGAGTATCATGTGAGTTGCTATGCATGTCCGTCTTGTCCGAAGTAAGAGAGATCTACCACCTTTATGGTTGGTGCATGCATATTGTTAGAGAAGAACATTGGGCCGCTAACTAAAGCCATGATTCATGGTGGAAGTTTCAGTTTTGGACATATATCCTCAATCTCATATGAGAATAATAATTGTTGCCACATGCTTATGCATTAAAGAGGAGTCCATTATCTGTTGTCCATGTTGTCCCGGTATGGATGTCTAAGTTGAGAATAATCAAAAGCGAGAAATCCAAAATGCGAGCTTTCTCCTTAGACCTTTGTACAGGCGGCATGGAGGTACCCCATGGTGACACTTGGTTAAAACATGTGCATTGCAAAGATCCGGTAGTCCAAGCTAATTAGGACAAGGTGCGGGCACTATTAGTATACTATGCATGAGGCTTGCAACTTGTAAGATATAATTTACATAACTCATATGCTTTATTACTACCGTTGACAAAATTGTTTCATGTTTTCAAAATAAAAGCTCTAGCACAAATATAGCAATCGATGCTTTCCTCTTTGAAGGACCATTCTTTTTACTTTTATGTTGAGTCAGTTCACCTATTTCTCTCCACCTCAAGAAGCAAACACTTGTGTGAGCTGTGCATTGATTCCTACATACTTGCATATTGTACTTGTTATATTACTCTATGTTGACAATTATCCATGAGATATTCATGTTACAAGTTGAAAGCAACCGCTGAAACTTAATCTTCCTTTGTGTTGCTTCAATACCTTTACTTTGATTTATTGCTTTATGAGTTAACTCTTATGCAAGACTTATTGATGCTTGTCTTGAAGTACTATTCATGAAAAGTCTTTGCTTTATGATTCACTTGTTTACTCATGTCATTACCATTGTTTTGATCGCTGCATTCATTACATATGTTCACAAATAGTATGATCAAGGTTATGATGGCATGTCACTTCAGAAATTATACGTATTATCGTTTTACCGCTCGGGACGAGCGAAACTAAGCTTAGGGATGCTGATACGCCTCCGACGTATCGATAATTTCTTATGTTCCATGCCATATTATTGATGATACCTACATGTTTTATGCACACTTTATGTCATATTCGTGCATTTTACGGAACTAACCTATTAACAAGATGCTCGAAGTGCCGATTCTTTGTTTTCTGCTGTTTTTGGTTTCAGAAATCCTAGTAACGAAATATTCTCGGAATTGGACGAAATCAAGACCCAGGGGCCTATTTTGCCACGAACCTTCCAGAAGACCGAAAGGGATACGAAGTTGGGCGATGAGGCGCCGCCACCATAGGGCCGCGCGGCCAGAGGGGGGCCCGCGCCGCCCTATGGTGTGGGCCCCTCGTCAGCCCTCCGACTCCGCCCTTCCGCCTACTTAAAGCCTCCGTCGCGAAACCCACGATGCGAAAAACCACGATACGAAAAACCTTCCGGAGACGCCGCCGCCGCCAATCCCATCTCGGGGGATTACGGAGATCTCCTCCGGCACCCTGCCGGAGAGGGGATTCATCTCCCGGAGGACTCTACACCGCCATGGTCGCCTCCGGAGTGATGAGTGAGTAGTTCACCCCTGGACTATGGGTCCATAGTAGTAGCTAGATGGTTGTCTTCTCCTCATTGTGCTTCATTGTTGGATCTTGTGAGCTGCCTAACATGATCAAGATCATCTATCTGTAATAATCTATGTTGTGTTTGTCGGGATCCGATGGATAGAGAATACCATGTTATGTTAATTATCAAGTTATTACATATGTGTTGTTTATGATCTTGCATGCTCTCCGTTATTAGTAGAGGCTCTGCCAAGTTTTTGCTCTTAACTCCAAGAGGGAGTATTTATGCTCGATAGTGGGTTCATGCCTGCATTGACACCAGGACGAGTGACGGAAAGTTCTAAGGTTGTGTTGTCTTGTTGCCACTAGGGATAAAACATTGGCGCTATGTCCGAGGATGTAGTTGTTGATTACATTACGCACCATACTTAATGCAATTGTACTGTTGCTTTGCAACTTAATCTCGGAAGGGGTTCGGATGATAACCTGAAGGTGGACTTTTTAGGCATAGATGCAGTTGGATGGCAGTCTATGTACTTTGTCGTAATGCCCAATTAAATCTCACTATACTTATCATGACATGTATGTGCATTGTTATGCTCTCTCTATTTGTCAATTGCCCGACTGTAATTTGTTCACCCAACATGCTTTTATCTAATGGGAGAGACACCTCTAGTGAGCTGTGGACCCCGGTCCATTCTTTAATCTTGAAATACAAATCTGCTGCAATACTTGTTTTTCTTGTTTTCTCTGCAAACAATCATCTTCCACACAATACGGTTAATCCTTTGTTACAGCAAGCCGGTGAGATTGACAACCTCATCTGTTTCGTTGGGGCAAAGTACTTTGGTTGTGTTGTGCGGGTTCCACGTTGGCGCCAGGATCTCTGGTGTTGCGCCGCACTACATCCCGCCGCCATCAACCTTCAACGTGCTTCTTGGCTCCACCTGGTTCGATAAACCTTGGTTTCTTTCTGAGGGAAAACTTGCTGCTGTGCGCATCATACCTTCCTCTTGGGGTTCCCAACGAACGTGTGAGTTACACGCCATCATGCCCCCGGAAGCCATCTCCATCAACGCCATCGCCTCCATCATGCTCCGTGAGTAGTTCCCCCATGGACTACGGGTTCTAGCTGTAGCTAGTTGGTATTCTCTCCCCATGTACTTCAATACAATGATCTCATGAGCTGCCTTACATGATTGAGATTCATCTGATGTAATCGGTGTTGTGTTTGTCGGGATCCGATGGATTGTTACGTTATGATTGTCTATCTACAAAGTTTATGAAGTTATTGTTGCTTGCAATCTTGTTGTGTTTAATGCTTGTCACTAGGGCTCGAGTGGCATGATCTTAGATTTGAGCTCTATACTTATTGCTTAGATTGTATCTACAAGTTGTATGCACATGTCTATGTCCGGAACCAAATGCCCCAAAGTGACGAAATTGGGACAAGCTGGAGGGAAAGGCTTAGATATGAGGATCATATGTTTTCACGGAGTGTTAATGCTTTGCTCCGGTGCTCTATTAAAAGGAGTACCTTAATTTCCAGATAGATTCCCTAGAGGACCGGCTGCCACCGAGCTGGTAGGACAAAAGATGTTGTACAAGTTTCTCATTGCGAGCACGTATGACTATATATGGAAAACATGCCTACATGATTAATGATCTTGATGTTCTGTCTTAATGCTATTTCAATCCTATCAATTGCCCGATTGTAATTTGTTCACCCAACACTTGTTATTGGAGAGTTGCCACTAGTGTAGATAGCTGGGAACCCCGGTCCATCTTTCATCATCATATACTCGTTTCTACATGACATTGGAAGTAGTATCAACTATTTTCACGGTGCCATTGCTCTCATATTACTATTACTCGTTGCGTATTCATTGTTACTACTTGCTCTCATATCATCGCTACTTTCACATCACCCCTGTTACTAGTGCTTTTCCAGTGCAGCTGAATTTACAACTCGGTTGTTAAGGCTTATAAGTATTCTTTGTCTCCCCTTGTGTCGAATCAATAAATTGGGTTTTACTACCTGCGAAGACTGCTGCGATCCCCTATACTTGTGGGTCATCAAGACCGTTTTCTGGCGCCGTTGCCGGGGAGGCATAGCTCTACTCATAAGTTCACCTGGGGAGTACACTTCACCTCTCTCTCTATTTTATTTTATTTTATTTTGTTTTGCTTAGTTTACTTTTGTCTAGTTTATTTGTGCTTAGTTCATTTCTGTCTTGTTTTATTTTTCTTAGTTTACTTTTGTCTAGTTTCTTTTTGTCTTGTTTTACTTTTCTCATATACCCAAAAATCCATAAAAATTTAAAAAACCGAAAAATTAAAAACTGCTGTTATGGGAGAACCAACAACCTACTTGGAGCTTATAGAATATTATAATAATTATAGAGAATCAAGAGCGGGAAAAGTGATGAGTGATGTGATAGAAAAATTGAATACAATTGCTAAAATCTTGCTTAAACGCCATGATATAAACTGTTGCTCTCAACAGGATACTAAACATCTTAAATTTCAATATGGCTTTAGTGAGGAATTTTTAATTAAGAACTATAATCGGAATAGCTATATTCATTTTGGGTTTGAAGAGGTAGAACAATTTGTCATATTTATGGGAGCCTCTGAGATAGAATCCTTCATGGTTAAAAATTATGAAACTTGTGTTGTTTGTAAGGACCTTAAAGATTATGTCTCTTCTATCCTTAATTTTTGCAATGAAAGTTACAATGATAATCCTTATATCATTGATTATAAAGAGAGACTCATTAATGCACAAGAATGCACTCACAATTTGCAGGGACCTGTGGAAGAAGAAATTGATGAACCTGAAAGCTCATTGGATGAACAAGAGGAGAAAATTGATGAACCTGAAAGCTCATTGGATGAAAAAGAAGAGGAGAGTGATGAACAAAAGGAGGAAGAATGGATTAGCTACCCATGCCAACCTTCTAATGAGAGTAACTCTTTATCTCTTACACTATTTGATTGTCCTCCATGCTTACCGAAAGAGGTTGAATGTTATGTTCCTGTGGATTCTCTTGAAATATTCCCTATGAGTAAAACTTGTGACAATAATTATGCTACTGTTATTTATGATAATCCATGCTACTTTGATAAATCTTATGATAATGCTTTGTTTGTGCCTGATGTCGATATGCATGGTACTAAAGAATTTTGTGTAGAAAATGTTTATGATAAAGCTCTTGATGATGGTCCTATGTTACTTGATAATATTAATTGTACTACTAATGAAAATGGGATTGGAGAGGTCTTGACATTATCTATGAGTCCCATATCTCTTAAGATTGATCAACCATCTTGTTATATTATTGATAAAAGTGTGTTTGAAAGTTTTAATCACACTATTTTTGAGCTTGATAAAAATTATGTGTTTATGGATCATGAAAAGTATGCTGCATGTGATAGTTATATTGTTGAGTTTGTTCATGAAGCTACTGAAAATTATTATGAGAGAGGAAAATATGGTTGTAGAAATTTGCATGGTACTAAAACACCTCTCTATATGCTGAAAATTTTGAAGTTACTCTTGTTTTACCTTCTTATGCTTGTCACTTTGTTCTTCATGAATTTATTTGTGTACAAGATTCCTATGCATAGGAAGTGGGTTAGACTTAAATGTGTTTTGAATTTGCTTTTTGATGCTCTCTTTTGCTTCAACTCTAGTGCATCATTAAAGCTGCCGAGCCCATCTTAATGGCTATAAAGAAAGAACTTCTTGGGAGATAACCCATGTGTTTATTTTGCTACAGTACCTCTATTTTATATTTGTGTCTTGGAAGTTGTTACTACTGTAGAAACCTCTCCTTATCTTATTTTTATCGCATTGTTGTGCCAAGTAAAGTCTTTGATAGTAAGGTTCGTACTAGATTTGGATTACTGCGCAGAAACAGATTTCTTGCTGTCACGAATCTGGGCCTAATTCTTTGTAGGTAACTCAGAAAATTATGCCAATTTACGTGAGTGATCCTCAGATATGTATGCAACTTTCATTCAGTTTGGGTATTTTCATCTGAGCAAGTCTGGTGCCTCAATAAAATTCGTCTTTACGGACTGTTCTGTTTTGACAGATTCTGCCTTTTATTTTGCATTGCTTCTTTCGCTGTGTTGGGTGGATTTCTTTGTTCCATTACCTTCCATTAGCTTTGAGCAATGTCCATAAGTGTTAAGAATGATTGTGTCACCTCTGAACATGTGAATTTTTGATTATGCACTAACCCTCTAATGAGTTTGTTTCGAGTCTGGTGTGGAGGAAGTTTTCAAGGGTCAAGAGAGGAGGATGATATATGATCAAGAAGAGTGAAAAGTCTAAGCTTGGGGATGCCCCCGTGGTTCATCCCTGCATATTTCAAGAAGACTCAAGCGTCTAAGCTTGGGGATGCCCAAGGCATCCCCTTCTTCATCAACTTATCGAGTTTCTTCTATTGAAACTATATTTTTATTCGGTCACATCTTATGTGCTTTACTTGGAGCGTCTGTGTGTTTTTATTTTTGTTTTGTTTGAATAAGATCGGATCCTAGCAATCCTTGTTTGGGAGAGAGACACGCTCCGCTTTTTCATATGAACACTTGTGTTCTTCGTTTTACTTTTAATGTTCAATGATAAAAGTTGGAAGCTATTGCACTTATTTATATTTGGTTGGAAATAGAAAATGCCTCATGTCTTGAATAATTTGACACTTGGCAATTGTTTTGAGCTCTCAAGTAGATCATTATTAAGTTTTTCATGTAGTTTAAACCTATTAGTGGAGAACTACCGTAGAGCTTGTTAAAATTGGTTTGCATGATTGGTCTCTCTTAAGGTCTAGATATTTTACGGTAAAAGTGTTTGAGCAACAAGGAAGACAGTGTAGAGTATTATAATGCTTTCAATATGTTCTTATGTAAGTTTTGCTGTACCGGTTCATACTTGTGTTTTCTTCAAATAACTTTGCTAGCCCAAAGCTTTGTACTGAGAGGAAATGCTTCTCGTGCATCCAAAACCTTGAGCCAAAACCTATGCCATTTGTGTCCACCATATCTACCTACTATGTGGTATTTCCTGCCATTCCAAGTAAATACTTCATGTGCTACCTTTAAACCTTCAAAATGCTTCTCAATTTGTGTTAATGTTTTATAGCTCATGAGGAAGTATGTGGTGTTTACCTTTCGATCTTGTCATTTACTTCGGACAGACTTTCACCAATGGACTAGTGGCATATCCGCTTATCCAATAATTTTGCAAAAAGAGCTGGCAATGGGGTTCCCAGCCCCAATTAATTAACCTTCATTAATAATTCTCTTCACATATTTTGCTCTGATTCATCAGTAAGCAACTTAATTTTGCAAATAGACACTCCTTCATGGTATGTGAATGTTGGAAGGCACCCGAGGATTCGGTTAGCCATGGCTTGTGTAAGCAAAAGGTTGGGAGGAGTGCCATCCATAAATAATGAAACTAAAGTACATGTGTAAACAAAAGAGAAGAGGGATGATCTACCTTGCTGGTAGAGATAACGTCCTTCATGGGAGCCGCTCTTGAAAGTCTGGTTGATGAGGTAGTTAGAGTGCCCACTACCATTCGTTGACAACAACAAACACCTCTCAAAACTTTACTTTTATGCTCTCTATATGATTTGAAAACTTAAAAAGCTCTAGCACATGATTTAATCTCTGCTTCCCTCTGCGAAGGGCCTTTCTTTTACTTTATGTTGAGTCAGTTTACCTACTTCCTTCCATCTTAGAAGCAAACACTTGTGTCAACTGTGCATTGATTCTTACATACTTGCTTATTTGCATTCATCACATTACTTTATGTTGACAATTATCCATGAGATATGCATGTTGAAAGTTGAAAGCAACTGCTGAAACTTAAATCTTCCTCTGTGTTGCTTCGATGCCTTTACTTTGAATCTATTGCTTTATGAGTTAACTCTTGTGCAAGGCTTTTGATGCTTGTCTTGAAAGTACTATTCATGAAAAGTTTTGCTATGTGTTATCTATTTGTTAGCAACTATAGATTATTGCCTTGAGTCACTTCATTCATATCATGTGCTTTGTAATAGTATGATCAAGGTTATGTAAGTAGCATGTCACTAAAGAAATTACTCTTTTTATCGTTTACCTACTCGAGGACGAGCAGGAACTAAGCTTGGGGATGCTTGATACGTCTCCAACGTACCTGTAATTTCTGATGTTCCATGCTTGTTTTATGACAATACTTACATGTTTTGCTTGCACTTTATAATATTTTTATGCGTTTTCCGGAACTAACCTATTAACAAGATGCCACAGTGCCAGTTCCTGTTTTCTGCTGTTTTTGGTTCCAGAAAGGCTGTTCGGGCAATATTCTCGGAATTCGACGAAACGAAGACCAAACATCCTATTTTTCCCGGAAGCACCCAGAACACCGAAGGGGAGTCGGAGGAGAGCCAGGGGCCACCACACATGTGGCCGCGCGGGCCACACCTTGGCCGCGCCGTCCTGGTGTGGGGCCACCCTGTCGCCCCTCCTGCGCCGCCTCTTCGCCTATTTAAGCCATTTCGACCTAAAACGCGGTACCTTTTGACGAAACTCCGGAAAGACTCCGGGGCGCCGCCGCCATCACGAAACTCCAATTCGGGGGACGAAGTCTCTGTTCCGGCACCTCGCCGGGACGGGGAAGTGCCCCGGAAGCCATCTCCATCAACGCCATCGCCTCCATCATGCTCCGTGAGTAGTTCCCCCATGGACTACGGGTTCTAGCTGTAGCTAGTTGGTATTCTCTCCCCCATGTACTTCAATACAATGATCTCATGAGCTACCTTACATGATTGAGATTCATCCGATGTAATCGGTGTTGTGTTTGTCGGGATCCGATGGATTGTTACGTTATGATTGTCTATCTACAAAGTTTATGAAGTTATTGTTGCTGCAATCTTGTTGTGTTTAATGCTTGTCACTAGGGCCCGAGTGGCATGATCTTAGATTTGAGCTCTATACTTATTGCTTAGATTGTATCTACAAGTTGTATGCACATGTCTATGTCCGGAACCAAATGCCCCAAAGTGACAGAAATTGGGACAACTGGAGGGAAAGGCTTAGATATGAGGATCATATGTTTTCACGGAGTGTTAATGCTTTGCTCTGGTGCTCTATTAAAAGGAGTACCTTAATTTCCAGTAGATTCCCTAGAGGCCCGTTGCCACCGTACTGGTAGGACAAAAGATGTTGTACAAGTTTCTCATTGCGAGCACGTATGACTATATATGGAAAACATGCCTACATGATTAATGATCTTGATGTTCTGTCTTAATGCTATTTCAATCCTATCAATTGCCCGACTGTAATTTGTTCACCCAACACTTGTTATTGGAGAGTTGCCACTAGTGTAGATAGCTGGGAACCCCGGTCCATCTTTTATCATCATATACTCGTTTCTACATGACATTGGAAGTAGTATCAACTATTTTCTGGTGCCATTGCTCTCATATTACTATTACTGCTGCTGTGTTACTGTTACTACTGCTCTCATATCACTGCTACTTTCACATCACCCTGTTACTAGTGCTTTTCCAGGTGCAGCTGAATTGACAACTCAGTTGTTAAGGCTTATAAGTATTCTTTGTCTCCCCTTGTGTCAAATTAATAAATTGGATTTTACTACCCGCGAAGACTGCTGCGATCCCCTATACTTGTGGGTCATCAAGGAGGCGTGACACGATCAAACAAAAGGTGAGGAGTCATGACTCACCTGAGCCGGGATCAGTAACCTAGCTCAAAGAAAAAAAATGATTAGCATCAGTCCAACCGCGCTAAAAATTGGTCACTGGGCTAAAAGGTTCAAATATTAAATTGCTTAGTTTTGAAAAATTATCATGATTTTAAAATGTTTAGTTGTTAATATTGTTCATGATTTAAAAAGAGTTCAGATTTTATAAAATCATTAGGTACAAAGGTTTAGAATTTAAAATTATTGGGATTTAAAAAAGGTTCAAAGTCAAAAAATTGTTCACCAGGTAAAATGGTTCCAAAATATAAATATGTCCACGATTTAAATATGGTTCAAACTAAAAAAATGTTTCATCGAGTAAAATGGTTCCAAAATAAAAAAAGGTTCATGATTTAAATAGTGTTCAAATTCAAAAAATGGTTCACGAGGGAAAATTGTTCCAAAATAAAAAATTCACGATTATAAATCTTCTTCAAACTCAAAAATTAGATCATTGGGAAATTGTTCCAAATTAAATTGTTTTACTTAGTATAGCTAAAAGGAATAAAAGCAGAATATAGATAATAAGGGGAAAATGAAAATGAGGAAGAACATGAAAAAACCAAAAAAAAAGGAAAGAAAAAGAAACAACACACAAAATCGGAGAAAAAAGAAATGGAAGACGTGCTGAGGAGCGTCAAGACGCGATATGGACCGACCCTAAAAAAAATCCACCGTGGGTGATTTGTATTGCCGCTTGTTATAGATGGCAAATCCTATATGCTGACCAAATTGTTCCATTACCGCACGTCGCACACCCAGGAGTATGAGCCGGCCTAGTCAGCCTAGTTCGTGTTTTTCTCTATTTTTCTTTTACGTTTTCTGCTTCATTTTTCTTTTTTGGTTTAATTTCTTTTGGTTTTTCTTTGACAAGATTTTACGATTTTGAATTTTGTTCAAATTTTAAAAGAATATTTAGATTTTAAAATTTCTTCACAATTTTAAAATTTCTTTAGATTTTTAAATTTGTTCAATTATAAAATGTTTATCTTTGGAAATTTATTTAGATTTAAAATAAATATTTAGAAAAATATTCAGATTATAAAATTTGTTTAGATTTGAAGTTTGTTCAATTTGTTTTCAGATTTAAATTACTTAGATTTAGAAATGTTCAATTTTGACAAAATGTTTAGATTTTTGAAAATCGAATATTCGAAAAATTCAATATTAAAATATGTTCGTCTATTGTTTTTAAAATACAAGAAAAAGGAAAAGGTAGAAAAGAAAAAACGAAAAATGGAAACGAAACTGTTTTTTTTTTTAATCTGAAAACGAAACTGGGTTGGCCGAACACCTCCCCGCACATGTCGATCAGGTCGATATATAGGCCCTCCCATAAAATAGTTCCTGTGAGAGGAAACCAAAACACTAAGACGCTAGGCCCATGTTCTGTATTACTACTTATATTGGACCTTGGGCTGGCCATTTTATTTCTCTAGTACTACCGGGCCTTGCAACATTTTCTCTTATACCTTCTTCTCTTTTATCCCCATCTACAGGGAAAGCTACAATTTCTACATAAATAAACGAGCCCCTAAGAGCAGAAAAAAGGAGGACGAGCATGTGTACATTTCCTCTGTACTCCTCCTCCCTACTCTGACGCTAGACTGAATCGGTGATCACATATGTCCACGGTCAAAACACTTGCTTCACTCTCCGTCCTGCGGGTCAATCCGATGGACCCTGATGGGGAGTCCCTTGGGGAAGTCGACGAAGGGGTAGACGAAGGCCTGGTCGGGCTCGGCGAGCTCCCACCGGAAGTTGAGCACGAGGTGGTGCAGGAAGATGGCCATCTCCAGCTTGGCGAGCTCCGATCCGGCGCAGAGCCGCGTGCCGCCGCCGTACGGCATGAAGTTGCTGTTCTGCGCCACGCCGGACGCGCTGCCCTGCAACAACAACGACATGGAAGCAATGCCCGTCAACACCTCTGAAACTCAATGCACAATACTATTCAGCTAGCTAGCGGTAGTACTACCGCCACGATCACATATTCCCCGCGGACATCAATTGGTCGTGGTTAATGGCGCGCGCCTGTCTGAACGTGACGGATAAGAATGGGACGTGTAATTTCTGCAGATTCGTCCCAATCGTTCTCACTGACTGATTGGATTCCAACGTTTCCCTTCTCGACCATGCACTTGGTTTCGCGCGATTCACAGGAACCCAGGCTACAGCTAGCTAGCGTGAGTCCAAGGCACAGTAGCCTCGATGAGAGGAAGAATATGCATGGGGCTCCCTTGACCGAGACATGCAGAGTAGCACACGGTATAGCTAGCAGAGGGAGCAAATTAGCACGTCTCTCGATCTTGATAGGACCAGATCAAAAGCACACGTGTGCGTGGATACCAGCTGAACATTCCCTTTCATGTCAGGGTCTACCCGTCCGTGCGGCGTCTTGTGTTGTTATCGCGGAGCCTAGCGGAAAAGTCGTCCTGTATTTCTGCCACAATTGCTCCAGCTAGCATACATAGTATGAAGGAGCACACTTGCTAGCTTGTGGACCTAATTCTTTCTCTTCTAACGTCACAGAAGCTTATGATTGATTTTGTTTTGGACGAATAATGCCTATATGATTGATTGGACAACGACGAAGACCGCGTGTCCGGCCAGATATTTTCCCTTCTTTTTTCCGTGGATCGATTTTCATCCGCACTAGATATCTACAAGTTGATATGCATGCAACAGAATCGTTTCTAGCCGCCGTTGATTTGTGTGTGGATAATATAACTGACCTTCCATCTCCAAGGGTTGAAGTGGCTGGGGTCTTCGTACAGCGAAGAGTCGAGATGCACCGCCGCTAACACCGGCAGGATTTTCCATCCGCTTGGAATGTCATACCCTGTCAAACGCACATACAGTTAGACAGGGACATGCAGTAACCTCAGTCAAATATACTCCTCAGCATGTTCAGCAATCAAATGTAGTGGGCGGAGAGTTTAGGTGCCAACCATTGTAGTGCACATCTCGGATGACTTTCCGGTGCAGGAACCTCACCACGTTGCCTAGCCGCAAGGTCTCGTTTATAACCTGCAACAAAATTAGTAGCAGAAAAAGACGTCAACTATTTGCAAATGAGAGAGGTCGGCAGTTGGAATGTAGGAGGAAAGATGCTGCTTTTGGTGTACAATCTACAGTTCCATACAGTACACACAACACCTACTATTGCTATAGTACTGCTGCACTAAAGTCGACATGTACTCCACAACTTCTGATAATTTGCCTTGCCATCAAGCTCACTTGGACAGTGATTTTTTTCCCAATAAGAGCCATTCTACTGACCCTGACATCAGTTACTTTAACCCACGGTCATATTCTTCGGTAGATGACATAATGATATGCGTTTGACCTGGTCTGCTTTGTGCCGCCTGAAGATCAAGGCATACGACAAAGATACCTTCTTGATGCTGGAAATACCCCAATGACACATAGTTCTCGCACCATTTTGGATCGTATCGATGGGTCACACACGCTCTGCCTAGAAACTTCCAAAGCAAAAGTCATCGGCTAGGAGAGCAAGCAGCCACTATGCACTCCAAAAATGTGGCTGGCAAAGTCGGAGACAGCCCTTCGTTTGGCTTCCACTCGTGCATGGCATTTTTGGGAACTTCCTACTCCCCTACGCAACTAGACGAGCCTTGTGCAACTAGGAGTTGGAAGTAGCTAACAAAAGGCAGATCGAACATATATCTTGCACTCATATTACTACTACGGATCGAGGAGGAAATGGACAAATTCAAAGGCCCTTACGCATTGTGTGAAAACCATCTCTTTGTAGTCTTCCCAGCTCAATTTGCACTCCCCTCTTAGCTTTTGTCTCCTAGCAATCTCTAGATGCTCCTCCTGCAGGGTCATGGATCAGTGTGAATAATTCCATGATGTTTCAGTTGAGTTGGTGGTTTTTTTTTTTGATGGACAATCATTAGGAGAGTATTCTACTGTAAAGAGTTTGGTGGTAAATTAAATCTGTACCCGCAGTTCTTGTACAGCTTTAGGGCAACCTTCCAGGAAGAAAATGGAGAGGGCAAGCGCCATTGATGACGTCTCATGCCCGGCAAATAGCAAGCTCAACAAGAGGTCCAGGATTTGTTCGTTTGACAGATTTGATTGCTTCATGGCCCATCCAAGAAGGTCATCTTCTTCTGTGCTCGAGTCCTCCTTGTTCATTTTCTCGAGCCTCTCCTCCATTTTCTTCTCTATTGCTCCAAGTATGGTGGCACGAGACTGCACGGAAAATATAGTAAATAAATGTATGATGTAAATTTAGGATATAACAAAATAAAATTACAGGTCAAAATCACATTTATTTACATTTGTGGGTGAGCATTGGACACGTCACTATCGTCGAGATGTTGCCTAACCGCCTACTGGTCTAAGATCTTGTCTTGTCATAGGTTTCTGTTTTAGAGAAATTCATATCTTTTCAACATAGCTGCCGTCAAATAAAAAATGGCACTTCTCTATCTCAGAAACTATTCTCCTTCTCTCTTTCTTTTATTTAACATTAAAAAGGTCTTTCTCTTTTATTTTTGTAGTTTTGTTCACGTTCTTGAACTTTTGTTGTTTGGTGAGTATAGACCGGTAAGTACTCCATGATCAAACCATTACTTTCTAAGCTCGAGCAAACATATAGTGCAAAACCAATAGCTTGAAAATTTTCATAAATCAAGCATAAACTATATGCCAACATTAACCACACCAGCTATTATCTTGACAAAAATTCTCTTTTACATCAGTTAGGTGTAGTATATAGGATCATCCTCAGCTAAAAAGGATGCTAACATCATTAACTAACACAAAATTAAGAGGGTTCCTCATTGCACGCCTGCCGAAGTTAATGTGGTTCCAGTGTGGCAAGAGTTGGTCAGCGGTTGAATCATGATAAATGATGGATTCTGCCACCATAATCATGCCAAATTATGAAGGTTGGTCACTAAACTTTTTTCTAAGAGGGTCAAAACTTCAAGTTGCAATTGTATGCTGTTGAGCACAGGCCGTGTGTAGGGGAGAGAAAGAGTGAGATATTGCGAAAGCATGCATGCACAGCATGCTGCATCTGGGAGCAATCAATAAAGATCATTTGAGTGTGACCTCACAAGCAGTAAAAAGCGGGCAACATTTTATGCGCCCATGAGTGATGATCAGTACCCCCAAGGGCAAAGTAGGATGCAAAGAAACAATAGAAGCAGCAAAGAAAAGGTTGATGGATGGATCTACTCACAAGTAACACCAGCCATGTCCATGTGCATGAATGGTTTTCTAGCCTGTGATTAAACACTAGTATCAACTATATATGTATGTACAAATGATTTTCTTGCCATTCATCAGTAGATCGACGGACTAGCCTCCTATATAGTAGCATAATAATCTCAACCATGCACCAACTGGCTTGATCTAGACACATACCTTTCAACCAACATTTCTAAAAGGGAAACCTAGCATTTCACTATTCTCTAAAGAGCTTCTTTTAGGTGCCCATATATAGATGTAGGGATGCAAGCGGTAACGGGACGGACTCGTTCCCGACTAGTACGGTTTAGCTAGAGGTGGGATCGTAGCATGTAGTACAATTTGAACTAAACATTGTATTTTGCGGGATCCCGCTTTTTGAATCCTATGTATACTAGGGAAATAGAGCTGTTATATCCTAATCCTTTTTGGCCATTATCAAACTATGTGTGATAAACTAATTTGGTGCAAACACTAGATTTCTATATACTGCTCCTAGGTAGAGCCATTGCAATCAAAGTGGGTGTAGCAGAGAGAGAGAGAGGGAGAGATAAATTTTGCAGTGGTGTGTGATTGGACCTGATGCTGCCGTACGTGTGCACCAATCCTTGGACCATCCACTATTCAGAAACGACCCACACCCCTACTACATGCTGCCATGTAGTATATTAATGCGTCCCTTCTGATGGCTCTCTGCATATGCAACATCGATGCATGGGCCATGTCTGTATGCACCCACACAAAATTTAAAGAAAAAAAAAAAGAAAAAACAAACCCCCTCTCTCGAAGATAGCTCCTGCTCCTACACTTGTGTTGTATCCTTGTTGTAGGCTTGTAGCCCGGCCCCCCTCCGCTCCCGCCACTTTGAATTCCTCAGTTTAGGTACCAAACAAAACGTTGACAGGCATGTAACATATTCATTCATTTGTGTGTGTGGAAATATGAATATATATCTTGATCCCTCGCCTTCATCGATCGATATCGATCGGTTGTTGCAACACCATCCTATGAAATGCTAGCTACTCCATATGTGGGAGATCGAGGGTACGGTTTTCTAGTCTATGTCTGGCGATACGATGGATGCTCCTTATCCGATCCCCTCCCACACGTGTACATGGAAATCGTGAACAGTAACAAATTTCAGAACAGGTGCTGCTCCCGTGAGTCAGTGAGCGTGTGAGAGTGACAAGTAACTAAAAACAAAAGCTACGGGACAAGATAGATTCCACATAGTTTTTGCATACGGGACACCCAAGCGTGCGCGCAGGGAGAGGGACAGGCTAGTTTGCAGTAGCGCTATAGTAGGGAGTAGTGTGGTGTTGGACTGGACACTGGACTCACCTTGAGGGCCTTCCAGTATGGCGTGCCTGGGAAGTTGAGGGGCGCGGACACCACCCCCTTCATGAAGGTGATGTACTCCCGCCGCAGCCGCTCCGTCTCCTCCTCCCCGGGGTCCATGCTCATTATGTTCTTCGCCATCAGGTTAAACGTGAACTGCACGCACGCACGCACGTCCATCCATGGTTAATTCACTGGCCGCTGTGGCGGGTACGACGTTGTCCGGCCGGCCATCTGCCTGGACCAGACACCTCGGTAATACTATGCAGGTAGTGCGATCGACGACGTACCTTCTTGGCCTCGTGCTGCGCGGAGAAGACGGCGGAGGAGGAGGACGGGACGAGCCAGTCGCGGAGGACGAGGAGGGTGTGGCGCTCCACCTCCGGGAGGAGCACGGCGCGGAGGCGGACGGAGCTGAGGAAGTTGAGGGAGATGGCGCGCATCTCGCGGTGCGGGTCGCCCACCAGCACCAGCATCGACCACTTGCCCAGGATGCCGCCGATGCTGCGCGGGTAGCTGCACTCGAACAGCCGCCCCTCGTTCTGCAGGATGTACCGGTTCAGACCCGCGTCCGCCGACACCACCGTCCGGTCGCCGAACAGGCTCGACCGGTATATCTTGCCGTACCTGCATCCACCGATCATCGACGTCAGTTCGATCGACGATCATCGTCTGTATATACATATCTGTGTGTAGTACAGACTAGAGACTACAGAGTACTCCAGGGTGCCGCAGATGACAGACCGTGCGATGTGCTGGTTCATGAAGTGCCCCACGGTGGTGGCGGGGTGGGCGCGGAGGTACCCGAAGGTCTCGCCGATGAAGGGCCAGCCGGCGGACCCGGGCGGCAGGTTCGGCCGCTTCTTCTTCGTCCGGTGCGCGCCGTGGCATTTGGCGACGGTGGTGGTGTAGAAGGTGAGCATGGCCAGCAGGATGAAGGGGAGGAAGAAGAGAAGCTCGCTGGTGATGGAGGCCATCATGGCGGCCATGAGCTAGCTACCTCGCTAGCGCCGCTCTTTCTTCAAATCTATTTCCCTTTGCCGATCGCCGCTCGGTCGGCTCGCTTTGCTGGTGAGTGTTGTGCGAGAGGGATGATGAGTTTGAGAGAAAGAAAAACAGGGGATCAATTAAAGACTCTGGCTTTAAGCTCTAAAAATCTCTCCCTGCAACCTTTGTGCAAAGAATTTTTTTGCTATAGGAAGGTGCCCACTTCGCTCTCTCCTCACCCTCTGTGTTGTGGTGCTCTTATATAAGTTCTTGAGGTGTGTGACAGGGAGGAGGTGGTTGTGGGGATTCTTTAGCCGGAATTTAATTTTTGGTGCGCCGCAGGGAGTGGGGGACTGCTACTATTACTCTTTTTTTTTTCTCGCTTCCTTTGCTCTGTTTCTCTTGAGCCGTGTCCGGAAAGACAAATAATCATTGTGTATTAGATTAGTCAGAATGGGGAGTATCGTATAGTAGTATCATGCATATGATACTAGTGTATGATACGTAGTATCATGTGGTAGTATCATATATTTATTGTATTTAATAATTTGTAAAATCTTAGTACTGCCTCCGTCTCGGTTTACAGGTCCCGCACGTATTTCTAGGTCGCTAATTTAACCAACGTATACTACTCTCTCTCTCACAGTTTATTAGTAGTATCATGCACATGATATTAGTGTATGATACATAGTATCATGTGGTAGTATCATATATTTATTGTATTTAATCATTTGTAAAATCTTAGTACTGCCTCCGTCTCGGTTTACAGGTCCCGCACGTATTTCTAGGTCGCTAATTTAACCAACGTATACTACTCCCTCTCTCACAGTTTATTAGTAGTATCATGCATATGGTATTAGTGTATGATACATAGTATCATGTGGTAGTATCATATATTTATTGTATTTAATCATTTGTAAAATCTTAGTACTGCCTCCGTCCCGGTTTACAGGTCTCGCACGTATTTCTAGGTCGCTAATTTAACCAACGTATACTACTCCCTCTCTCACAGTTTATTAGTAGTATCATGCATATGATATTAGTGTATGATACATAGTATCATGTGGTAGTATCATATATTTATTGTATTTAATCATTTGTAAAATCTCAATACTACATCCGTTCCGGTTTACAAGTTCCACGCATATTTCTAGGTTACTAATTTAACCAACGTAAGATATATACTACTACAAAACATATACTCCCTCCTTCTCAGTTTACTAGTCTTCCCCGTATCGGTAGATCGACAATTTGATCTATATAATTTAAATTATATAATGCAAAATTATATCATTAGAAAATAAAACATCTAAACTTTTTGAATGATACTATAATTTTTATAACATATAACTAATGCTAACTTGATCAAATTTGCAACGTAGGGGTACGCGCACGCCTAATAAACTGTGAGAGAGGGAGTATCATTAGAAAGTTTAGATGATGTACTTTTTAATGGTATAATTTTATAATATAAGTTTTATATTATATTAATTAAATTGATGATCTTGGGATACGCGTAGGCCCTCGCGTATTTCTAGACCTGTTTTGTCTCATAGCTCAAATCGCAACAAGAGAGGCTGCTGCTAGCAAAATGACATGTCATTGATGAACATCTATATCTACATACACTTCTATATCTTGGATATATAATGATGCACATATCTTTCTAGATCTATACATCTATCACTATATATATCCAGATAGATATGTACATATCTTTCGACATCTACATTTATATCCTTATATGTACTCATATACTGTATAGATATATAATGATGCACATATCTTTCTAGATCTATACATCTATCACTATATATATATCCATATATGTACATATCTTTCGACATCTAAATTTATATCCTTATATATACTCATACACTGTATAGATATATAATGATGCACATATCTTTTTAGATCTATACATCTATCACTATATATGTCCATACATGTACATATCTTTTGACATCTACATTTATATCCTTATATGTACTCATATACTGTAACACCCCAGCCACCCCTCTAAACCCACGACATCAGCAAACTTTCTACCTAAGTCATAAACTCCTTTTGTCTCGTACCTCAAATCCCAACAAGAGAGGCTATTGTTGGTAGCAAAATGACATTCAGTTGATGAAAATCTATAACTAATAAATACACTTGTATATGTTGGAGATATAAAAAATCACATATATTTGTAGATCTATACATCTATCTCTTATTTACATTTATATCCATATATGTACTCGTATACTATAACACACCTGCCACGCCGAGGCCAGCGGTCATTACACTTGACAGCTCTCTAGGATTTTTATACTAGTACCAGCATTGATATATCTATATCTATATGGGGGGGGGGGGGGCATGAATTTAGGTGTGCAAAGAACACTTAAATCATTGACCCGAGACTAACTAATTAATCACAAACAACCAGTTAGTCATCAGTTAATACCATTGTTTGAAAACCATGAGGTTAGGTGGATCCGTAGAATACATAGATTGTTACCAATAATTCTGCACAGTTTGTTTAGGGTTAGAGTCAGCTTGGACATGCATTGTCCTTTCCTAGTCGTACGCGAGTCTGGTCTAATTTGCTAGGAGTAGAATATTAGGAAGTTTTGACGTGAGCTCTAGTACGAGTAGGTTTAGCTGTGTGTACGTTAGTCGGTTGTTTCTTGTTTGGCCGTGCATGTAAATATGTACATCATGCTGCCCAAAAACTGTACTATGATTGAGAAAATATGAAAGAAATAAAGAGAGGGAAAATAGAGGGTGCAACATAGTACCCTTGGCAAATTTTGTGTTTGTGTGTGTTTGTTTTATATATTTTTAATATGATCGATCAGTGGGCGAACCCCATAATTAGTATCAGAGCGAGATCGAAGATCTAAAGCTACACTTGTCCAGGAGAGGCGATCCTACTAGCGCCTCGGGGCATGCAACCGTCGCTAGGCAGAGCGACCGTGCGGAGATGGTGGCACGCCGTCTTTATCAAGGCAGTGGGTGATCGTCTCGACGGAGCGGCACAAAGGAGACAGCGGGGTGTCAACATTGGCAAGGCACTCATGGTGGATGATCGTTGACGGGAGAGGTGGTGCCGAGGTGCGGTGCCGGAAGTCTCGTCAGTATCATCATCCGGGGGAGCTAGAGGTGTCGTGTGCGTGCAGGTTGGCACGTTGAGTCGTCGTCGAGTATGTGAGTCGTTGTTGTGTCCAAGTGCTTGTCTGTTTGATGATCCATTACAGTTGAAGCGTGTCACATTTGTGGAGGTGCCTGAGAGCAAGGATTGGTGTGCGCGAAGACAAGGTGGTGATGATGCCATCTCCGTGTCTCGACGAGGAGATTAAGCTCAGCATGTAGTGGACAATGACCTGTTAAATTGTATCGACGTGAAGACCGATGGTGCGCCTAGTCTTGCACGTTGCACGCACAGATGCGATTGTGTGTACTAGTAATACGAATCAATCGTTTGAGTTGATTCGACAAACCGCGAATCTGCAACGAGTGTAAAGCAAACAAGGAATATGAGGATATGCCAACTTAAAATAGGGAGAAATTGTTAGCAATAATCTTACTTAGTTTGTTTAGAGTTAAAGTCATCTTGGACATGCATCGTAGCCCTTGTCCTAGTTCGTACGTGAGTCTGGTATAATTTGGTAGGCGGCAGGCCAGCATGATGGGTGGCACTCGACAGCGGTGACGCGAGAGGCGGCGGGGGCGACACGATGGGAGGCGGAGACGCGAGTCACGCGACACGACAATCAACCGAGGATTCCAAAACTCTGCTTATCCCTGTTTTATTTTGGGCTAAAGTGAAAATTGATGCTAATTTCTCTTTTAGCACTTTCACAATAATATAATTTAAACTATTCCTATATCACTGATGGTCAGATACATCTCGTACTCCCCGAAATCGTTTTGGAGTACTAGGGTACTGTAAAAATCCTCTAGAATATTAAAATGGTTTGGCGTGAGTTCTAGTAGGAGCAGGTTTACCCTGTACGTTAGTCGGTTGTTTCTGGTTTGGCCGTGCCTCTATACATGCACATTAGACCGCCCAAAGATTGTACCGTTAGTTGTTAGAGGGTGCGACATACATACTTGACGATAAACTTTTTATTTGTGTGTTTGTATAATTTTAATGTGATTGATCCGTGGGTGAATACAATTTGATTTTGGTGAAACTTAGTTTAGTTGCTTATCATGCAGTGCCGCACAATCGGCCACCGTCTCACCGATTCGTGTGCTACGCTAAGAGCATTTGGTGAAACTTAGTTAACTGTTAATGTATTGCGCGACATGAATATAGTAGCGTGGCTGCTTATTCTCTCTGGAGACCTCGAGCTTTTGGGTTATCTTAATATATACAAGCATCTTTTATTCTTTTCATTTCAGTTTTCAACGCCGATGATTTTGTTAGTGCTTCCAGCTTGTTAACGGAATCGAGTGGCTCTCAAACATGATTGGTCACGTTCATGCCCGTCATGGGATTCCGCGGACCGGAGCATTGATAGTTTTAGGTAGAGTAGATCAAATGGCAGAGATGGCCCATGGCATGAGGAAGCATCAACAGAAATGATCAAAGGAGTGCTCTGGATCCAGATTTCCAGATAGGCGGACATCATTGTTAATTCGGTGCCAGGGAAAAGATGATTAGGGTGATGTTTACCGATAACCTTTTCTACGTATACGTGCTGCATTATTCGTGTCTGTTGCTTAACCACGTAATCATGGTATGATGTACCTCTGAGGACAATGTTTTGAAGGTTCGAGATAGCTGTATGGGTTGGTACACATGGAGCTGGCTCCTGATCCGGTCTGATACTGTCATGCATATTGTATTGTTGTGCATGTATCTCGTAAAACAAATGATTTTTTTTACATGGTTTGAGAGCGATGGCACCATTTTTGTGTGCTCTTTGTTATAAACAAGACTAGTAAAATGAAGAACGAACAAACCAAACCATGCACGACACACAAGATTCTTAATATGAAAACCCTCTCCAACAAAGAGAGGGAAAAACCCACAGCCATCAACCAAGCAAAGTTGAACATATCAAGAGTGTTTGCAAATATCATGAAGCCATTAACCCTAGCCAGCGGCTTACAACAAGTATATATATGTGGTGATGGGCGACGGGTCTTGCTTCGCTCGTTAACAGTTAGCCTTCTTACGAATTTGGATCACAACGTAACACTCATTCCATTATTGTCGTGAAAGAAGTCTAGGAGTATACTCACCGCGGCTCATCGCATTGGATGCTATTTCCTTCTTGAAGGCGCTGTTGAAGAGACGGTTTCACCACATACATTTATGTTTGTGGTTGTGCTAGGTGGTGTACGCTACTTCTGGTGGTTAGCGGCTGCACCTGGGGGGGGGGAGCGCTTTAGACCTACTTTTGGTACGTTACTCCCCGTTGTCAGATTTTATACAATTTATCTTTAATAATCATGCGTTCTGTGGTTTTGGCCTAGTTTTCTTATAAACAGGACCAACTCTCTCTTCTAAAATGAATTACAGGAGTTACGTGCCTCTCTTAATAAGGGGTTTGCTTCCAAAGACGATGATTTCTTCATAAATTGTTATACAGAGAAATCGATATGTTCTTGTATAGTAGGACTCATTTCCTACAATCCAAATGTTTTGTATTTGGTTTTACCAATCTTACAGCTTCTACGAAGAAACTTTTGAATCAAAGATGCTTTACCATGAACTTGTTTGGCACTCCTCATTTAATTTCATTTAGCATAAATGAAATGAATGGTACTAATGCTTTCACTTTCATTTGTCAAGCTGAAAAAACCATGTTTGGCTACTACAAAATTTGGTGGAATAATTTGCACAAAAATGACAGGGTTATGGACATGAATTGATTTTACATATACAATACCAAATCCTGGAGTTTTCAACTCAAATTAGAGCATCTCCAGTCGCGTCCCCCAAACCGTCCCCCAAACCGCGCCGGATTGAGCGTTTGGGGGACGTGTTTTGTTCGTGCCGCGTTTGGGGGACGTCGCTCCCCAGCCGCGTCCCCCAAACGCCGCCCCCAAACATTTAAAATACTTTTTTTAACACATAACCATTTATCAAATGTAGCATATGAATAAAAATGTTTGCGAGGATTGTTTTCAAATTAAATTACAACAAACAATAAAAAAAGTAATCAAATATAATAAATAGGGCTAGATGCTACATCAAGGTGCCACAATATTTCCTTTGATCCTCCACAAATGCTCAACGAGATCAGCTTGAAGTTGATCATGAACATTGCTGTCACGGATTTCTGCTTGCATAGCGAGAAAATCAGCAAAATCTGCAGGCAACTCATGATCAACCTCCGCAAGAGGGCCTTAACACTCATAGGGACCAACATGTGACCTAGCATGATTCTTGCGGTCATCCTCGATGATCATGTTGTGCATGATCACACAAGCCTGCATCACCTCCCACATTTGGTCGTGAGACCAGCTTAGAGCAGGGTACCGGACAATGGTAAATTGTGCTTGAAGCACACCAAATGCCCGCTCTACATCCTTCCTGCAAGCCTCCTGTCGTGTAGCAAAGTGGGAATTTTTCAGACCTGATGCATTCAAGATTGTTTTGACAAAAGTGGCCCATTTTGGATATATACCATCGGCTAGATAATAGCCTTTGGTATATTGGTGGCCATTGATCTCATAGTTGCATGGTGGAGCATGCCCTTCCACTAGTCTGCCCGAACACCGGAGACCGCTGCAACACGTTGATGTCATTGTGTGATCCCGCCATGCCAAAGAAAGAATGCCAAATCCACAGGTCATAATCTGCCACGACTTCAAGCACCACACTGCAATATCCATGACGCCCTTTGTATATACCTTGCCAAGCAAACGGGCAGTTCTTCCATGCCCAGTGCATGCAATCAATGCTTCCAAGCATTCCAGGAAATTCTCTGGCAGCATTTTGTGCCATGATCCTTTCAGTCTCTTTCTCAGTTGGCCCTCTCAAGTAGTATTTGCCAAACTTTCTCACCACAGCTCGGCAAAACTTGTACATGCACTCAATGGCAGTAGACTCACTCATGCGAAGGTAGTCGTCCTGTGTATCGGCAGGTGCTCCGTATGCAAGCATCCTCATGGCAGCGGTGCACTTCTGAATGGACGAGAACCCGAGAACGCCTACAGCGTCGAGCTTGAGCTTGAAGTAGGGGTCGAACTCTCGAACGCCGTGGAGGATATTCATGAACAACCCCTTGCTCATCCTGTACCGGCGCCGAAAATTGTCGGCATGTGTTGCCTCGTCGGCGAAGTAGTCGTTGTGCGGCATGGCATGCCCCTCCGGCCTCTCGCCGGGGCTTCGACTTCCTTCTTCCCGGCCTTGATCCTCCGCGGCGCGGCCTCTTCCCTCTTCTTCGCCTCGGCGTCAAGCATGTCCCGGAGGGACGCGATGATCGGCAAATGCTCCCGCGAGTCGTCGTCGAAGGCTTGCTCGTCCTCCGGCGGCCAGGGCAACCATCTCATCGTCGCTGTCCATGGCTAAAGCAAAATCAATGGTTAAAATTGCGCCGAGGCAGACGACGCAACAAACGGCGGCCAATCGCGCCTACCCGGCAAGTCGCCGAGCACCTTCGTGCGCGGAGGTGGGACGGATTTGACGGCGCGTTCGGGACGCGGCCGGCGACGCGGCGGCGGCGCCACGACCGGCGGGAGCCCCAGCCGCGACTACGGTGCTGACACTCAGCAGAGATCAGACGCCCAAACGGCCGGGAAATCCAGCGGCGGCGGTGGGGTGGGAGGCGCGGCAAGGAAGGAGCGACGAGAAAAGAGGCGCGAACCAACGGTTTATGCAAATAGTTGCCGACATGTGGGAGCCCACCTCGCTTTTCATTGTGTCCGGCGTCCCCGGTGCGTCCCCTGTGGGACGGGGACGGGCTCGGGGCGCCGGACACCGTATCGGGCCGCGCCGGACAAAAATGGGTTTTGGGGGACGCGGCTGGACGCATTTTCTGTCCGGCGCGCCCCAAATCCCTTTGGGGGACGCTTTGGGGGACGCGACTGGAGATGCTCTTACTGTTCCAATTTCATGAGAGCCAAACAAGTTGGGTACGAAATCTCGATTGAATTTTACAATTTCGAAACCAAATAATGGCTGCCAAAGAGGAGCCCTAATGACAAACGGTCATAGATACGGCGCCGACGTACTACCCTATATATAGTCTGGCCATGGTATATGGTTAGCGAGCCCTTTGACTGTTGTTTCGGGAAAGCAGTCCACGAATATGGTCACCGCGCGCGGCTCGGCGCACTAGAAAACAAAGCAAAGCGAAAGCAGCGTTGATGGTCGCCGGACGATGGCGAGTGACGTCCCTCCGGCGCCGGGAGAGGTGAGGTGCGACCAAGCACCCGTGCGGCTGCTCTGCCCACTCGCCTCGCGACACGCGTAAAGCCAATCATATAAGCTGGGTCCCGTCCTGCCCGCACGTGTGGGGGATGTCAGCTGGTCGTGCCATCCAAAGGACTGAATCCCACGCAGCAACAGTTTTCTTTTCGACAATCATAGCAGCTGCTAATACCCAACTGGTAGAATTTTTATCTCAAAAGAAAATAGTAGAGTTTTCCTGTGGAGCCCGCCCGTCGGGCATGCTTGGGTGGTCACCAATCTAGTTTATTACATTACATATTCTTGCTGGCAAAGTACCCGCCTGATCTACTCCGAGCAAAAGTAGAGGAGGAGCTCGATTGACAATAATGCAGTCAATGTTTTATTCCTTTGGAATACTTTGGCGTGGAATGAGAGAACGGACCATGGATTTTAAGAGCATCTCAAGCGGTCTGACCCATTTTAAACGTCAAAATTGTCTACATTAGTATGTTTTGATCACGGTGTGGATAGACCACTGCCACCGGGTTGTCGTTGCATATTCGACGGTACCACGGAGGAGGGATCCTCATGAAGGGGGAATAAGTAGGGGCAATTGGTCGGAGAGCTTTCGGGACGGTGGTGTACGTGTTAACTAGCTTTGGAACACGCTGCACGATGGCAGGGCCTACTGCTGCTTGTCTGGGATTATCTGGGCGCTTTCGCGTTGTTACAATGAGTTGTGGTTGTCTCGTTTCTAGTTCGAGATCTGCCTCTAGGGCTCCCGGGATCCGACTTATAAAGGCGTCCGGATCTAGGGTTTCTACGGAGAGTTCTAGCCGGAATACAATCTTGCCTAACTAAGGAACATTACATTGTCGTGCATGTCAAGGATCCGTCTACCACCTAAAATGTCGTACTGGATCCGGCTACCTTGATGGGCCTTGCCGGATCCGACTCGTGGTACAGGTCGGGCCAGATCCGGCTCCTTGTACCTAGGCTCGACTTCTTCCATCTTGATCAACAGCAACTGGGCCGCCCGATGGGCCGTATGCCACCATCACCGTCTGTGGGCCACCCGGGCTTGCCGGATCTAGGCACTATCGATGGTACACCCACGAAGTATATCCACACCAGTAGCCCTCAGAGTTCTCTGAGGTTCACCATGTCTTCCGCCTTGCTCACGCCTCTGAAATCTCCGGCTAGCTTTCCGGAAGTCTTGGAAATCTTGAAGAACTCCGACTTCGTGAAATTCCTTTCCAGCTCATATGCTGGAAAGTCTTGTATCCCGCGGGACTTCATCCATCGACCTAATTTTAAAAATTGTTCTCCGGATTGCTATCTCGCAGAAATCATTCTAAGTACCTGAAAGTTTCCCGGATCCATCAAGGGGATTCACGTCGCTCTCAATCAAGCGCCGCCTCCAAGATCCCGCCTCCACCGCGCCGTACTTGCACCAGAGCTTCTCTACCGCACCGTGTTCTTCGCGTATTCTTAAGTCCGGCGAGCCACCGCGCCGAAACCTCATCACCGGCAGCTCCGACCACCGCGTTCACCATTAACGGTAAGAACTACGGTTCCAAGCTCGAACGGAGCTCGTAGGGATGAATGAATGATCTTACTAAACTCTGGCTAACTTAACTCAAGCTAGCTTCTTTGTGCAAATGTCCTCTTCTCCTTCCCCTGCTCAGTCGGAGCCGATCATGGCTACGCCTCTGGCCTCCGCCCCTCCGCCTCTAATTCCAGTCCGGCTGGATCCTTCCCAAGGATTCGTCAGGATTTCCGATCCGGCCGAGATTGCCGAGATTAACGAAAAGGAGCGGATGGAAAAGAAGGTTGACGAAGCCGTCGCCAAAAAATCTAAAGCCCGGACCCGCGAAGGCGAGGTGAAGGGATAGTGGTGGCCCTGCACCGCCACTGAAGAAGAGCTGCAAAGCATGGAGGCGGAGGGCATCCTACAACCCGGATCCTGGCGGGTGGTTCCGGGAGCTCCATACCCGGCGCCCGAAGCCGGAGAATGGGTGCTGACAAAGGCGCTGGTGGAGCGGGGCTTTTCACTTCCGCCGAGTGATTTCTTCTTGGAAATCCTCAAGACCTACAAACTCCAACTGCATAAAATCTCCCCCCCACAGCTTCCTCGCCATCTCCAACCACGTCACGCTCTGCGAGGGCCATCTCCGGATCAAGCTGGATTTTGCTCTCTTCCAGTTATACTTCTGCGTCAAGAAGGAGACGGTCCCCCGATCCACAACGCTTGCCAACTACGGTAGCGTCACCTTCAAACTCCGCCCAGGGCGATCTATCGTCATATAGACCGCCATCAGTCTGTGAGGTATTGGTCCGGTGGGTTCTTCTATGTGTAGGACACGGGGGTTCCAGCAAGCACAAAGATGTTGCCTCCCTTCAAGGACGGGCCAACAGCCGAGACCTCCGCCTGGAACGCCAACCCGCATATCTCCGACTTCCCGGAGATCGAGAAGATGGCCAGGCGGATCTCCAAGCTGGTGAGCTTCGGGTTGTCGGGGAAAGATCTAACAATGTCTTGGTTTACCAAGCGGATCCAACCTCTACAACACCGCGAGCAGTTGATGTGCTCCTATGGTGACCGCGACGAGAACATGCGCGGCACCAAAGATAACTTATCCTCTGATGACCTGTACAAGCGGCTCCGGGACATGATCAAGATTCCGCGTGAGGTTCATTCTCGTGTGTGCCAACACGACATCTACACACAGGGCGTTGGCCCTTCGGTAAGCATTTTTTTGACTTGACCATACGTAGGTTTCATGCCTACAAATTTGTCTAAGGACTTTATCTTTTTTTGTTAGTTTGACTCACTCGAGGAGAAAGACCTTGGGTTCTTGCTCCGGACTCCGCACGCCAGGACGTCCAACCCGGAGGCCGCGTTGGACGCGGAAGAGCCCGAAGTAGCTCGTCCCCGCGGTCCCCCAGTGCAAAGACCACCAAGAAACTTGAGAAGGACAAGCTCCGCCTCAAGGAAATCGACACCAGCAGCAGCAAATAAGGCGGAATTCAGCAATTCTTCGCCAAGTATGGGTAGTGATTCATCTTCCGGCTTAACCCTTCCACGTTATTTTTGAAACTGCAGATTGTCTTATCTCTTGCGTTATTTCTTAACATGCAACAATGTTGCCAGTACCAAGCCCAAGAAGAAGGCCAAGCCATCTCCAGCTTTGATGCCCATTACGCCTGAGGTTGAGGTCCCTCCAAAGCCCTCGTCATCAGCAGTTCCGCGCATAGAAGAAGAAGTCATCCAAATCAAAGATGACGTGAAACAAACTGTTGATTCCAAAAAGGACGCCTAACCATCCAAACAGGTTGCTCATGAACTAGTGAAAACCTCGGCTGAAGCTCCGGCTAATGATGCCTCAAAGAATTTGGAGCATGCGGCAGGCCATGTTTGGGGTCCCTCCGGCAAAGCTGATTGTATTGAAGTAGTCATCAATCCAGGTGCCGGGCCTCACTCTTCCTTGAGGTTCAGGCCTTTCAGCGTTTTCCTCGCGGATCCTCTTCCCAAAACACTTTGGGCCGATGTAGCTGATCCTGTATTCGTTCAGACGTTCCCGTGCGTCACGTGAGTTCCCCCTGTACTCAGGGGACTCTGAGCAGGAGTGTGACCTCCGGCCTCTGACTCTACCTCCCCTACTAGGTGGTGGTGACGGAGAACCGTGCGGGGGTCTGTGGGGCCTCTTACTTCCACTGTCAAATTCTCCGCGTCCTTCCTAGAGGTGCTAGCTCCGGCTGCGACGGCTGCCTTTGCCATCTTGGCAACTACCTCCTTCACGCTGGGGTTTCCTGGGCTCAGGTTGTCGAGGGTACTCCTCGGCAATGCCCTCCGATTGGGGCTTAGGGTTGATGGAATCCTGTAGGCTGACACGAGACATCGGTTCGCAGACAAGCGGGGAGAGCGATTTACCCAGGTTCGGGGCCCTCGATAAGGTAAAACCCTTACGCCCTGCATGTCTGGTCTTGATTATGAGAATATTGGGTTACAATGGGGTGCTGAAGGGTTCGGCTGAGATCTCGTCGAGAGGCTAAGTGCTGCGGCGACCTAGCTCTAGACTTCTGGTGGCTAAGATTGCTAAGATTGATCGTGTCCCTCGGTAGCCCCTCTCCTGGCCTTTATATAGGAGGCCAGTGTAGGAAAACGTTGCATAGAAAACAAAAATTTTCCTACCGCGAACACGCAATCCAAGCCAAGATGCAATCTAGAAGACGGTAGCAACGAGGGGGTATCGAGTCTCACCCTTGAAGAGATTCCAAAGCCTACAAGATGAGGCTCTTGTTGCTGCGGTAGACGTTCACTTGCCGCTTGAAAAAGCGCGTAGAAGATCTTGATCACGATCGGTTCCGGCGCCACGAACGGGTAGCACCTCCGTACTCGGTCACACGTTCGGTTGTTGATGAAGACGATGTCCACCTCCCGTTCCAGCGGGCAGCGGAAGTAGTAGCTCCTCTTGAATCCGACAGCACGACGGCG
>NC_061510.1:80333779-80402724 GCF_022539505.1 Lolium rigidum
ACTAGTGGTAACTCTCCAATAACAAGTGTTGGGTGAAAAAATTACGAGTTGGGCAATTGATAGGATTGAAATAGCATTAAGACGTAACATCAAGATTATTAATCATGTAGGCATGTTTTCCATATATAGTCATACGTGCTCGCAATGAGAAACTTGTACAACATCTTTTGTCCTACCGACTGTGTAGCGCCGGGCCTCTAGGGAATCTACTGGAAATTAAGGCACTCCTTTTAATAGAGCACCGGAGCAAAGCATTAACACTCCGTGAAAACATGTGATCCTCATATCTAAGCCTTCCCCGCCAGTTGTTCCAATTTCTGTCACTTTGGGGCCTTTGGTTCCGGACATAGACATGTGCATACAACTTGTAGATACAATCTAAGCAATAAGTATACAACTTAAATCTAAGATCATGCCACTCGGGCCCTAGTGACAAGCATTAAGCATAACAAGATTGCAGCAACAATAACTTCATAAACTTTGTAGATAGACAATCATAATGTAACAATCCATCGGATCCCGACAAACACAACACCGATTACATCGGATGAATCTCAATCATGTAAGGCAGCTCATGAGATCATTGTATTGAAGTACATGGGGGAGAGAATACCAACTAGCTACAGCTAGAACCCGTAGTTCATGGGGGAACTACTCACGGAGCATGATGGAGGCGGTGGCGTCCATGGAGATGGCTTCCGGGGGCACTTCCCCGTCCCGCGAGGTGCCGGAACGTACACTTCGTCCCCGAAACGGAGTTTCGCGATGGTGGTGGCACCCCTGGAGTCTTTCTGGAGTTTCGTCAATTGGTGTCGCGTTTTTAGGTCGGGAGGGCTTAAATAGGCGAAGAGGCGGAGTCGGAGGGGCCACGGGGGCTCCTCACACCAGGCCGGCGCGACCAGGGTGGAGCCCGCGCGGCCCACACGTGTGGGGCCCCCAGGGCACCCCTCTGGCCCCCCTCTGACTTTCTGGAAGGTTCCGGGAAAAATAAGATGTTGGGTCTTCGTTTCGTCGAATTCCGAGAATATTGCCCGAACAGCCTTTCTGGAACAAAAAACAGCAGAAAACAGGAACTGGCACTTCGGCATCTCGTTAATAGGTTAGTTCCGGAAAATGCATAAAAACATTATAAAGTGCAAGCAAAACATGTAAGTATTGTCATAAAACAAGCATGGAACATCAGAAATTATAGGTACGTTGGAGACGTATCAGCTGTACACCAGCTTACACGGGAGCTCCTTGATAAGGGTAAAGGTGCCATGGCGCGAATGCACTCGATGATCTTCCCCAAGATCAGTCAAGACAAGACTCTGGGGCAGCTGATCGATGCCTTCGCAGTCGACACCAAGGAGGTTATCGAGGTATTCAAATGTACTTCGCGTACCTATGGTGCCCTCCTAGCCTTCCAACTTATGATGGGTCATGGCTTCAAGGCCGATATTGAGGAGATGTCTAGGGAGCTTCCGAAAGATCAAGATTGGCAGTTCATTGATTTAAGCACCTTCAAAACGTCAGCTCTTAAATGTGCACGTCAGCTCCTTGAGCTGGTTTCATCAAAGAAAACATCGGCTGGCCCATGTTTATCGACCCAGACTCAAGCCCCTTGATTTTTGTAACAAACTTCTTTTTGAATTGATGTGAAACAATGTTCTGTCGCAAAACTTGTGATTGTAATAAATTCCGTGCTAGCAATGTTGCTAGTGCACCCTTGTTATGACATTTATACTTGCATTCTCCCGATGGGAGTTACTTCTGATGCTGAAGCGATGCGTTCCGTCATGCCTTTGACGTTGTTTTTTGCAGGTTTTCCCAGTGCCTGCGTTTGTCGATGATTCTTCGGGTGCTCTTTCTGAAGGTGATCGAATCCATCGTATGAAGGATCGGATCGCGCAGATGGAAAAGGATCTGCGCAATACCTATGCCTGGCTGCCATTATCAAGAAGAAGGGCGAGATTGCAGCCAACATAGAGCGCTATGCTCTTACTGAACTGCATAAGGCCACTGAAAGTTTGAACTGTAAGTTCCCTGGTCCTTGTGCTCATTATTCTTTGTCAAAAAACGCATTGCCTGATATTCCGTCGATTCCTTTGCTAGTCATAGCCCTGAACCGTGCTGAAGACTGGGCGGCCTTTTCTGCGCCGGAGAGGGAAGCCAGACCCCATCGTTTGGTTGCCCGTTTCCAGCCTAAGTTGCACGCAGGAAAACAGGAATCAACTGTTTGGTTGCTCAAATCATAGTTCCAAATTCTTACCACAATTCAAATAGGGTGAGATTACCATGCCATAGCATGTTACATATGATCAGACACCATTCAGAAGAACAAGATCCTTGCGATCATCACGATGAGGAAGGCGATGATGTAATCTTTGACCCGACTGGGACGTATCTCCGGTGGTGCTCCTGGTAGAGCATGTACTTCCTCCGGCGGTAGCTATGCTAATGACACTGCCTCATCGATGGCCTGATCTTTCAGGAACTCCTCTTCTAGAAAGGTGAGGTACTCTTGTTGTGCCTCCTCCAATGTTTCGTACCCTCGGTAGCTGTTGTTGGAGTAGTCATTGACCTGGTCTTGATAGACCCTCCATGAGCTGTAGATTCCTCGAACCCGTCCGCGAAACACCACATACCATTAGCACGGCATAAGAAGAATAGGTAATCGATCACAACCACGAACCAATTCATAACAGAGCAATTGAACCACATAAGTGTTGACAACAAATGATAAACTAACAGTGGTATACATGATCATTCAAAAGTGGATCACAAGTTCATCCTACACTACTATGGTGTTATCCTACCACCAAAACAAAAGTGGGTGTCATCCTAACACCACAAGTTCACCATCACCTGAGGGTTAGTATATACCACCTCATCATAGTTACAAAAGGGGGCCATCAAATGTCTTTCAACCCTTGCTACTGCCAAAATGTACATCATCAGCATCATCATCATCATCATCATCATCATCATTATCATCATCATCATCATCATCATCATCATCATCATCAAGTTCATCACCTCCATGCATGCATCCCCTAAACCACCCCCTCAAGGGCACCACTACCCCCTTGCAGTGGTACTTGGCAAGGTAGTTCCTTAGCCAGAGGACGCGGTGTGGCTCGATCATGCCCACAAAGCTGCAACCCTGGGCCTTGTGGTCGACGAGGTGGCTCAGGGTGGCCATGAGATCATCCTCGGCGAAGCCAAGCATGTCCATGACCGCATTGTACATGTCAGGTGCATGTCCGTGGGCTTGTCGTCCCTGATGGCCCGTGCGACGTCCTTCACAGCAACAGTCATGTTGGTGAAGGCCACCAGCTCGTCGTCGGCGAAGGCGCCTCTCTTCCTCTTGCCGGCGGTGACCTTCTCGGGCGTGTCGGCAGCCTTCTCAGGTGGCCCATCGAGGTTGATCGTGTCGAGCTCCTGGGTGTCAGCATCCTCAGGTGAAGGATTTGCTCCAGCCGAGCCAGGGGCTCACTGGATCCCATGGAGTACTTGCCGGTGGTGAGGCCGAAAGAGAAGATGGTATGCATATCGTCATAGTTGGCAATGTCACATTGAGGAACTCCGCGTCCTTTGAGTGATCCTACGAGTTAGTGCGGTGGACTGAGCGTGCTCACCGCGGCGTGCCCGTAGTAGTGCTCACCCTCAAGGATGATGCATTTGGTATCCTTGCACAACTGAGCCCCACTTAGATCGCGGAGCCTGGTAATGGTGAGCTACCTCTGCCTCCACTTACTCAGGTGGTTGTACACCTGAGTGGAGCACGCGGAGACACCACAGTGTTCAAACAGGCCCTTCACCACAGCAGTTAGATGGACTTCCTTGAATCCTTTGTCAGTTCTCACTCCGGTCTTGATCAAGCTGCATATCTTCTCCAAGACGAAGCTGGACATGAATAGAAGTCATTTCATGGTGTCAGTCCCTTTCTGCGAGGCCTTTAAGGCCCTGCTCGCTTCCCTACGGTTCTTGTACTTCTTTGTGGTGGACAACCTAGCCACGATCTCTGCCGCTACCTAAGCCACCAGGTCAGCCATAGGCCCATTGACGGGCGGCAGAGGGGTGACCGCCACCTTGGAGTCATAGATAGGTTGTGAATCGGGAACTTGCGAAGGGATCTGAGAGTCCCCAACGCAGACAAGCGTCTGGCTAAAGTCATCACAGAAGGAGTCCTACACACATCGTAGTACATATAACGTGAATCTACTTGCAAGCAAGGACATGCCTAAAGTGGACAGCACAAACCATACCAACAATCATCCTAAATCAGACAAGTAGTTCATTGCAATTGTGAATAGCACAAACCCTAGCAAGATCATGGTAGGTCAGCACATTTGGGGCAAAGAAGCAACCGGAAATGTCGAACCCTAGCAAGATCATGAAAGCTCAGCACAATCCGGACTAACTCCTGCTACAAGACCAAACACTAAACAAGATGTGACAACACTTAACCTAGATCTAAACATTACTGCGGTACCGGGATAAGGGATTTCTTACAGTCATTGTCGGCGGTGAAGATGTGCTGCACCACGAAGTAGATGAAGCCGCCCAGATATAGTCACCAGCGTCGCTGACCGGGGATGCGTGCGCCTCTTACCTACTTGCCGACGGGAGGAGTAGCTCGAAATTTGGGGGAGGGGGGGGGGAGTGGAGGAGGGGGTAGAAATAGGCCATGGAGATTTGCCTGCACCGCTGGAGGTGACGGAATCCTTCCCGCCCCCTTTTCGGTTTTTGCCGATGCGCGCTGCAGCTCCCGCCATCTCCATCCTCGTCTCCACGTGTGCGCTGAAGATTCGATTTTGCATCAGCCGCGTTGGAGATTTGCCTGCACCGCTGGAAAGTGCTGAACCGAGCGTTCTTCGAAGCCTGACCCAAGGTTACTTTGAGAACCGGTTCATGCAATAATACCACTCAGCCTAGGCAACTATACCGGCCGAAAATTGTTGGGGCAATGCGAGTCAAGAGGCGCACATCCTACCAAAGGCGCCCTAAATCTCGCTGAACCGGATATTTTCCTCCGCCAAACCTGCTTGCTCTGTTTCCGTGCTGCCACAGAAAGAGAACATCTGCTGCTTTTCCATTCCGCCCGAGAGCCAAATTTACAAGGACGCCAAGATCCATTGCACCTCTCCGTGCAAGTCGCAGAACTTCTCTAGATCACATGCCACAGCGTCCATCAAGCTGCGGTCGGCGCTCCGCCTTCGGTGGAATCGCCTGCCGCCGCGGTTAAGCCCGCCAGCGTAGGAACAAAACTAAGGCCGCACGAATCAGTCGTTACGAATGGATTTGACTCGCGAGATCGTCTGTTCTTGCCGGTACGTGTGGTCGATGAACCATTGTTTGCGCCTTGATTCGGGGCCTGACGAGACGGGCAGACAGAAACATCTGATCAGAACCACGCAGTCAAATCCAATCCGCACGGGCGTCGGCCTGAGAACGACGGCGGGGTCGACCACCGTAATCTCATCCGACCTCATCCGGTTTACGATAGGGCTGCCGTCGCTGGCGTGAGGACACGTTCTCCGGTGCTCTGCCAGAACTTGATCATGAACGTGCCCATGTACAGATACATAGTACCGCCTACATGCGTTCATCCTGCAAATTAAGTTTGGGAGCTAGTGAACGCTGGAGTTCAAAACATTCACAGACATGCCCATCACATTCGCATGTATCTTTCAGAAACGATGGACAGTTACCTTACACGTCCCTCAACTCGCCGCTGCTAATTTCTTGACGAACTGGTAGAGGAAGCAAAATCGTCCGGGTAATAATGGACTCCTGTTTGGCTGCAGTAGTCACAAACCGGTCGAAGCGAAACAACAATCGGATCGATCGGTCGAAAGGGACGTCGCACTCGTTGTCAGTTTATCATATCTGACCATCTCTTTCCCTGGTCCAACAACAGTAGTGCATACCTGGCTCAACGCCTGCTTCAGATTCCATATGTGCAAGGCATAGGCATGGGGCTAGCCGTGCCTCGTTCAACTGAGAAGATAAGGATATCCATCAGGACAACTGTTTCAGATTCGTGGGACTTTACGTGTGCATCTGCAACTCGATGAGCTCTAAATCTGTCAGCGCAGAGGGGGAGCATGAAAAGTCCAAGCTCTCGGATACCAACTTTGCTGTGAGTCGATTTTTTTTCGAAGATTATATCTGCGAAATATCCCAGCGATAGGGCCGCCGGCGCAACCGTTTAACAAAGTTGTTCCAAAGAAAATGAATTAGTGCTAGGAGGAACTAGACACTAAATGATATAGTAAAAATGGGGCCTCGGTGTGAGAGTTCCAGAAATTCGTTCCTGAAAGAATTCGAACTCTGGTCGTTGGGGTGCGCCACTGCAACCCCAACTACTAGGCTATGCTCACATCCTCAACAAAGTTGTTCTAAGAGCTAAATATTTTTCATCTAGAGATATCTTAAACTGCCAATTGAAAAAAGGTAGTTGGCGAAGTATTTAGGCAGGGATTCAAAGCTTTAAAACGGGTCACATGTGGAGAGTTGGCGATGGTAATAACATTAATATTTTGGACGATGCATAGATTCCAAGCAGCCCTAATCGGAGAATTGCGACAAGAAGAGGTAATATTCTGTTTACGAAAATTTACGTATATTAAATATCCCACTGGCGAGACACTAGTGGAAAACATGGATTTAGTCCCGGTGCATTTGGGGTTTTAGTCCCGGTTGTGCAACCGGAACTGCACAATCGGGACTAAAGCCCTCTACCTTTAGTCCCGGTTCAAATATAAACAGGGACTAAAGGGTCCTCTACGTGGTGCGGCTAGGGGGCTCGTGGTGGAGGACCTTTGGTCCCAGTTCAGAAACAGAGTAAGTGGCCGTTTCTCTGCCGCGACAGAGGTTTAGAGTGGAGCAGCGTTTCTCTGCCGCGGCAGAGTTTCAGTGTTTTATGTTACTAGATGGATAAGCGCGCTTCGCCGTGCCGCCTACTATGCGTTTATCGCCCAATGGATTTGCACGTGTTTTTTATTAGCATTGTTAGCAGGCTTGACACATTTACATTTTCTTATTTCAGTACTTCCCATAAATGGGCTATGCGCCGCCACACCCGCAATACCAAGGTTGATTCATCCTTCCAAGCTTTAGATAACTTTTTTTGAAGACATTTTATCAATGAAATAGTTTCTTTCAAAAAAAAAGGTGAATAAGGATTGCTAGCTTACATTACATATGGACAACCACCATTTTTTTATCTTATAAGCTAGAATATTCTATATGACCAATAATCAAGTAACAGAGCTCACAAATTTGTACTACAATTGATATGTTAATAGGATGGGACACAATTAACTGGGAACTATATAGTAGCACATCAAAATTCGGTCTCTCCGGTGTGGAGTGCTCACTAACCTAAAACAACCAAATTAAACATTGTAATGCGATGCGGTTCAGCACAACACATGGTGCCTTTGGACCCCATATTTTAGTCGTTCATTTTCCCCATAAGATTCAGGGCCAATGCATCTGACTGTGCGAGAAGGTCCTTCACCTCAACACCGCCTTCATCGTCGTAGTAGTTGTTTTCGCCATTGCAGAACATGCCCCGGCATCTGCCCGACTCCCAGGCCTGTATTATGACATCGCATCAACTTCCTCATGTCTCTTTCGCTTCAACTTCATCTTCTTGTGCAAACTCTTCTTATGATGGGCCTTGTCCTCCTGCACTTCTCTCAGCATCTCTGCATACCTCTGGGAAACTGCAGCAATAAAGCCAAAAGCAATATGATATAAAGCCAGAGAGGCTTCCGCAGTTAACAAATCCAACCCCTTCGGCAAAAATAGTGCTAGTGCGTACCACACCTTCCTCGGAACACCAACAGTCTGCGCCAACAAATCAGCCCTCCGGATCCTAAACGCCATAGTTCCGGTTGTGCCGCACACTACAAGAAAATTAGCACGTAGAGACGTTATATATGAGACACATTTATTTTCGTCGTTAGGATCATGGACTAGCTCCACATAAGGACGTTTCTATAGACGTTAGGCAGAACGTCTCAAATTTTTACTTATGAGCTGGCTAAATAAATAAATTAGGTAATTTGTATATAATTAGGGACGAATTTTAAGACTTTCTGGAATGTGTCCTTAATTAGAACTCGAGAAACTATTTTATATGTTGGGTAAAAAGTCACTATGGTCGTGATACGCATGTAAAATATGACCTCATCACAGAAATATTCCCGCTTATTTTTCATTATGGCGCTAACTCTTGGTTCTTTTGCCGCTTCAGAAAACGCCCCCGCTTATATTTTGAGAAAAAGAATGCGTAAATATATTTCCCCGCCGCCTCCATCTTTTAACCCTCATCTGCATCTCCCCCAGCCGCCACCGCGAGGATTCGCTGGTCATCAAAGATCGGATCAGCTGCTCATCAAAGATCGGATCCACGCCCGTGTGTGCCTCCGCCCAGGTTCGTTCCCCATCGAATCCATCCCGTTTACATGTTATACCACTAGGGCCAGTCTGTGAAGACGTCGGCGCCGGTGCCGTCGCGGTCGACGGCGAAGAGGTAGGTGTTTCTACGACATGCAGGTGATGCGGTGGGTGTGTTCTTGTGTGATGGTTGTGGTACTGGGTGCAGGGTGCAGGGAGTCTCGTGGATCCATCTTGTGTAAACGCCGGTAGCCTCCCGTTCGTCGCCAATCCTCGCTGAGAAAACGTCGATCTGTGTTCAGCATCTGCTGCTAATGTTTTCTCCTTTCGTATGTTTTTCCAGGGATAGGGAAGTATGGCCCGGAATAAGCAGAAATTTAGATTATAATACTCTTATCCATCACACAGTTGTATCAATCAGATGAATTTAGGTGCTAGTATATTTTGAAATTTTCTTTTCTCATGACACGGTAATGCTACTGTGGATTTGCATTTGGAATTAGTGTGGTTATATTGTTTACTGCAAGTAATATTATTGATTATGTTTGTTCATTCACAATTGCAGCAACCGTGTCCTGATAACATGCTTGGAGATCAGATTGTGCACTTCTTATTAACGGTCCTACAATGATTGAGGATGAAAAATGGCCTAGACCATATAAATTATTCAAACTGTCGGTTTGGGTAATGTTTTTGGTTGGCCTAGGTTCTATGTAAGGACATTTTCATATGCACAAGCATTACATTCCCTTGTTAGTTTTGATGCTTGCTTAATTTTTTTATTTATAAACTTTCTGTGATGTAGATCAAAACAAAGAAATCGAACTCAAACCAGACACATTATAACCTGGTATGTGAAATTCTTCCTATTTCCTTTTAACGGGGAGACTAAGGAAATCTGCTATGATTCGATTTTAATAGCTGCATCCAGCTATGTTATGGCTACAGACCCAAGGCTTGAGTAATTTTGCAAAACTTGCACTTCACATATATTGATTCTTTCGAATAAGACAAGTTACTAGTACCTTTCTGGCTCCTCAGCTTGACATTTTATCATGCCTCCTCCATTTCTTCTCTTGGTACATGTGAGCAAAACCAACACTCATGTGGTCGGCATTGATAGTTCATAGCTCCAGTTAGCATGGAATTGCTAACCTGGCAACACATGTATATAAGACATCTTTAAATATGTATTATGATTATGAATATATCTCCAATACATGCATGTAAGTTGGGCAACATCAGTTTATTTTAAATATGTCTTAGATACATTTATTTTATTTAATCAACCTAACTTTTCATTTGAATCTCAACTAGCTTATTCCACCGAGTTTCACACTTTGGCCGTGACTTGTTTTTTCAGGTTAAATCTGAAGGTAATTAGGTCTGCAATGAATGAAGATGGAAGAGGGGCAAAGCATTAGTTTCCTCCTCGATAAATCTATGGAGGGATATTCACTATCATTTTTGAGATAATTGAAATATATAGAATTTTTATGATTTTTACTTTTCTTGATTTTCCTGATGTATGTGTGTATTGTTAATGTGTATAATCTATTCAGTTTCAGTTTTTTGTATTAATGAATTTATTCCCGTTTGCTCTATATTTTTCAGTGGCAGTTGGCCATAATAGTCCTGCATTTTACGTGAACCTAAATATGAAAAAAAATCAGGTTTTACTTGAATTTCCGAATAAAAATAAATATACCGACACATATCAGTTTTAGGACGCTATATCCAAAGTAAGATTAAAATAATGAACGGATGGCACAACGTGTATAAGAGGACTACACACCCTATGTGTACGTAATGTGTATGGAGGACTCACGTATATTGTACACTTGAATAAAGCAACTCTAAAATATATTGAGACGCAAACTTGTCCTGTCTATTAAAACGTCTTTATGTGGATAGACATGCTTTCAAGCGTCATTATGAAAGCGTCTCTATATACTTAGACACGCTTAACAAGCGTCCTTCTATTACTTGAGACGGTGCATAAGGAGACGATCCTAAGACGCTTTATGAAAGCGGCTGTACAACCCTCTAGAGATGAAATATCACGTCTATAGCATTCAAACTTAGCGTCTCTACATGCCTAATGTGTTGTAGTGGCAGTATGCCAGGTGGTCGGAAACTCCTTGCACGTTCGATAGGGAGGATCACCCAACCATCATTCCGAAGGAGGCTACGCCTTGGTTGTGCGTCCCCACATTGACGGATATGATTTCTCCAAGTGCCTTATGGATGGCGGAGCCAGCCTGAACATTATGTACCTGGAGACTCTGGAGAAGATGCAACTTACCAAGGAACAGCTCAAGCACAGCACCACCGAGTTCCACGGGGTGGTTCCTGGTAAAAAAACAAACTCTCTGGACTTCCCGTGGCGTTCGGCGATGTTAATAATTTCCGCGAAGAGATGATCACGTTTGAGGTCGTGCCCTTCAAGAGCTCCTACCACGTCATCTTCGGCAGGCCCACCTACCACAAGTTCCACGCAAGGGCGTGCTACGTCTACAATAAGCTCAATATTCCGGGTCCTAACGGTATGATCACCGTATCCGGAGATTACAAGAAAGCTCGAGAGTGCGAGATAGGCGAAGCCGCTTTCGCAGACTTTGTGATATCTGAAGAGGAGCTGCAAGGCTACAGAGCCGTGGTGGATCCAAAACAGATGCATACCACCAAGAAGAAGATCTGCGAACAGAAAAACTCGTTCAAGGCCGCGATAGACACCAAGAAGGTCGACCTCAAGGTAGGAGACAGCTCCAAACAGGTGTCGGTCGGAGCCAGCATGGACCCCAAATAGGAAGACGCGCTTGTCAAGTTCCTCCACGCTAACATGGATATCTTCGCATGGCAACCTTCTGACATGTCCGGAGAGTACCAAGGGAACTCGCCGAGCACTACCTCAACATAAATCCGGGTGCCAAACCGGTGAAACAAGATATGCGATGCTTTGGAGACAAGAAGCGCCGTGCCATAGGGATGGAATTAGCAAAGTTACTAGAGGCAGGTTTTGTAGTAGAAGTTATCCATACTGATTGGGTCGCAAACCCTGTTCTTGTACCCAAAAAGAATTCTGAAATACTAAGAATGTGCATCGATTACTCCGTCTTGAATAAGCATTGTTCGAAGGATCCGTTCCCCTTGCCGCGCATTGACCAAGTCATTGATTCAATGGTAGAGGCGGAACTTCTGTATTTTTTTGACGCATATTCCGGGTATCACCATATCCGGATGAAGAAGTCAGACCAAAAGGCGACCTCGTTCATCACACCCTTTGGTACTTACTACTACGTCACCATGCCTTTTGGTTTGAAAAACACAGGTGCCACCTACCAACGTACGATGCAGCGGTACTTGAAGGACCAGATTGGCCAGAACGTACACGCATACATCAACGACATCGCGGTCATGACCCGGAAAGGATCCGATCTGATCAGCGACCTCAGAGAAACCTTCGAAAATCTCCGACGGTACAAGATGATGTTAAATTCGCTAAAGTGCGTCTTTGGCGTACCAGCCGGAAAACTCCGTGGCTTCATCGTGTCTCACAGACGCATCGAAGTAAACCCGGAGAAAATCAAGGCAATCATGTGCATAAAAAGGCCAACTTGCCTCAAAGATGTGCAATGACTAACTGGTTGTGTTGCTGCAATTAGTAGGTTTGTTAGCCGTCTTTGCGAGAAGGCACTACCTCTATACAAGCTGCTGAAGAAAACAGACAGATTTGTTTGGGACGCCGCAGCAGATGCAACACTTCAGGGGTTCGAGGACATACTCACCTCTCTATCTATTCTGGCAGCTCCGGATGAGTCAGAGCCTATGCTCCTCTACCTGGCAGCCCCCAACAAAGTCACCAGTCTCGTTATCGTGGTGGAGCGAAAGGAAGAAAGTCATCAGCCTGTTCCGAAGAGTTAACCTCCGCCTCCTCTGGACCTTGGACTTGGGCTTCTTATGGAGCAGGTCGCTTCGCTCCGGAGCTGCTTCCGTCCCCTTTATCGCTACTCACTGGAATAATTTCCACTTGAGCATCGATAGCGGGACTGGGGGAAGGTTGAGCTTTAGGCGGAGATGGTTGGGGAGCAGCGTTGGAGGTGCTTGGTGGAGTTGGAGTGACGGGACCGACAGCCGGAGATGCTTTCATATACTTTGTGATGGGCTTATAGATGTTGGCCCGAGCGGTGGTGGTTGTTGGGTTCCTATAACAAGAAAAGGAAAGTTATAAGTAAAAAAGTTACGCAGTTAAAGTCAGATATGTTCCCGGATACTTACGTGGCACCAGGGATCAGCGGGCGCGACCCTTTCCCTGCTGTGGATAGCAGTTTGAGGCATTCACGCTCCGCCTTCTTGGAGTCAAGGCGTGGGGGTGGCTTGGTCTTGGCCTTCTTGGCGGAGGCCTCGCCGCTGGCTCCGGCTATGGAGCCGGAAACCTTGGCACGGGGACGCACTTCGGCGCTAGTAGGTACTCGGATTACACTCCTAAAGTCCTCCTCCGCCAAAGTATTGAGCTGAAGAGGGAAATATGGAAAAGTTAAAACACTTCAGGAATGAGAGATTAAATGTTGAAGTACGAATACGTACCAGAGGACACTTGTTGTCGGTCTTGATGTCTTTTCCAATCTCCGGGACCGGTTGGCCCCGGGTAATCTTCAGAAGTGTTCGGATCCTCTTGTTCAGAGAATCCGTCGGCAGATTGTCGCGGGTCACTCGCAATTGATCTTCAACCCCGGAATATTCACAGACCAGCCGCTTATTATACTTGAGCGGCTGGATCCCGCGAGTGAACCAGCTGAGGATCAGGTCTGTTCCGGTTAACCCGTCGTGGACTAACCAGGAAATCCTTCGCGCTGCCTTATCCAACTCCGGGTATTGGGCGAGGGCAGGGACGAAGCTCCAGCTGGCTAATTCTTCAGGGGGCTTATTCATGAATTTTGGAAGACCCTCATGGGCGTCCAGAACCTTGATGTTCTTCACATAGAACCATCCGGCATTCCAGTACCGGACGGACTCGTGCGACGAGTGAGGCGGATACATCCTTTGAGGCCGGAGCATGAATGTCATGCTTCCGCATTTCACCATCATCTTGTATTTGGTCTCCTTCTTGATGTGGAAGAAAAACTGCCAAAGACGAATGTCGGGGCAGATTCCGAGATGCCCTTCGCAGAGCGTCACGAAGTTGGAGAGAAGAAGATAGCAGTTGGGGCATATGTTGTGAGGCTGGAGGCCATATGTGTTGAGGACGGAGAGGAAGAACTCGGAACAGGGAAGCGATAGGCCGCGCTCCACCCAAGCCTTGGTGAGGACGCGTTCGTCGGGATCCGGCTTGGGGGTGATGGAATCCTTCATGAAATTCCAATCTGGAGCAATCATGCCTTCGTTCTGGAAATCTCTGAGCTCCGGGTCCTTTACTTCACATGGCCACCACTGACCCTTTTCTCCTTCACGGTTCCGGGCCTTTGATCCTTTCTTTTGTTCTACTTCCAGTACCTTAGCAGCCATTTGCGCTTGTCCTTCTAGCTCTTCCTGGATCTCTTCGACTGTGGGGATCCGGCCTAAGATGTTGCTGGAAGAGGAGGAAAACGGTTGAGCTAATCTGGTATCGGAAATGTGGGGTGGAACGAAAGCTAATGGCTTAGGGCAGCTTGGATCCGATGAGTTTGGGTCTGGGCTACTCGGAGAACTACCGGTACACTTAGGGGAATTAGTGGACATGTTTCCGGCTGCATGCATATGGTGAAATGGTTTGAGTAGCCGGAGCTAAAACTAGCTAACTAAGTCGTCTTCTACGGGTACGGTGGACTTACCGGCAATGGCGTGGCGGTTCCCCGTAGCGCCGGCGAGGTCGAGGTCGTCGGACTTGGTGCGCAGGGCTCCGCTTGACCACGAATCAGCGGCGGACGAAGTTTCCCGATCAACCGTGCGTAGCTCGTGTCGAGGGTGGCCTTGGAGCAGCGACGGATGAAGTTTCCCGGGGAGAAGTTCGCCGGACACGAGATCTGTCGGGCGGCGGTGGCGCGAGGTAGGGGATGAAGTGGTCAATTCGGTGAAAGAATGAAACTTACCGAACACGAGGGATATTTATAGACTCCGCGCGGAGATTCGTGAGCCGAATCCAACGGTGGGAACGGAACGGTCGCGCCGTTGGATAACCGACACGTGTCTTAGCTCAAAGCGGTGAAATCGATGCAGTGGTGACCTATCTGTGCACCACCGAAGTTTTCGGCTAATGATTCGCATCTCCGAAAATTTAGCGCGGGAAGAAAGGAAGTTGAGCGCAGTGTGGGCGAAAAATCTGCTAAGTTACCATTACAGATGAACGAATGATTTTCGGTTGATTGAAGTCGGAAACAAGGAAGTTTTGGAAGCTCTTCAAGATTCTCTTCGAATCCGCACAAAGTCAGACGGAAGAATGATGATTCTCATAGAACTTCGGGGGCTACTGTTGTCGGTATACCTTATGGGTATATCAACAGCGTGTCCTAGATCCGGCAAGCTCGGGTGGTTCATAGACGGTGATGGTGGCATGTGGCCCATCGGGCGGCCCAGTTGCTATAGATCAAGATGGATGAAGTCCAGCCCAGGTAACAGGGGCCGGATCTTAACCGCCCTATGAAGATAGTCGGATCCATGAAGGCCCATGAAATATCCGGATCCAATACGGCGTATAAGGAAAGGTGGATCCTTGGCGTGCACGGTAATGTAATATTTCGTAGTTAGGCATCTTGTATTCCGGCTAGGACTCTCCATGTAACCCTAGATCCGGGCGTCTTTATAAGCCGGATCCTGGAAGCCCTAGAGGCACAACCACAACTCATTGTAACAACGCGAAAGCACCCAGATAATTCCAGACAAGCAGCAGTAGGCCCTGTCATCGTGCAGGTGTTCCGAAGCTGGGTAAATCGCGTACCACCGTCCCGAGGACTCTCCGCCCGATGGCTCCTACTTCTTCTTCCCCTCGTGAGGAACCCTCCTCCGAGGTACCGTCGAATAGGCAGTGACACGCATAGTACATACAAAACTGCAATCATGAATAGAAAAAGGAGCTGAACAAACCTTTATCCTTGCGAATCACAACTTATGAGCCCGCTTCTTCCGCTAAAGACGCAAGAGGATCAATCCCTTATCAGCATACTTGACCCTTGTTCCCACAAGCCCGTGCACGTTTATCTTCAACTTCTTCAAGGGCCTAGTTGCCAACCTGGTAAGGACGAAAGATTAGCATAGCCCACAAGCAAACAACACCCAGATGTGAATGACAAAAGTTGGGAGGTACAATGAACAATCACTACTGTGAAAATTTAACTTTAAGTTAGGAGGGACATACCCTTTGACTTTTTCTGGTTCCATATTTATATGGGTGCCATGGGCTTGGGAGAAAGGATATCATCAAATCTGTGCATATTTGCATATCTTGTATCCTTCTTTGGATAAACGATATCATCGTCAAGTCCATCATCTGCAAACATATCATGATTGACATGTGGATATATTTTGGTAACTTAAGCTTTTTTGTTTCATCTATTTCAAATAGAGGTCATCCACATCCTTCTACGCCACATTCTTCTTGTGGCTTACGAAGAGGATTTTAGGGATAATACGAAGACCAAACGAAGAAGCATATGCAAAAAAATTCTCTATAGAGAACCTCCTCAGATCAAACACCTCTTTGACTTTATGGAGGTACACTAACTTGAGATAGGTACCAAAAGCTCGTTTACCCAATTGCCGCAGATTGGGAAATTCAAAAAAGCACTACAACTTGCACAATTTCAAAATAATAATAATGGTCCAGTTATTCAGGTTGAGGTGTTTTTTCTTACCGCTGAAAGGCTTGGGGCTTAGGAACCTGTCTTTAGCAAGTAAGGCAGAACCTTACAAAATAGATCAAAATTTTAGGGCATCTTCATCCAAATATGGTGTACATGATTCCGTGGTAGATTTCAATTCAACACCCACTTAACAATATTGCACAAAAATAACAGTGATGAAAATGTGAAAGAACTTTATGACTATTTTTTTCGGGAATAGAAGAGCTACATCTGCAACTCCATTTAGCAAATAACAGCTGCATATAGTTTTGGTGGACCAAACCTAACCACCATCATGATTAATCCAACAGAAGTGCAGAGAGATAATACCAGTTATGCTAGATGGAAAGCAATGGAGATATTGATGATTTACAAAATCAGAGAAGTTAGACCAAGAAATCATGCACACCAGGTTATGGTAGCAATTGTTTCTGCTGCTACCATTCACCCCTTGAATTTTGTCACTATGAGCAGAAGTTCAGTTAACGCCCCCCCAAAAAAAATAGTTTCCCATTGATAGAAAACAAATTTCACATCATGGAAATATATTAATTTACATGATACATAATCAAATGAAAAAAAAATCTATTTACATGGATTGCCTGTGCAAATGCATGACTACAATATAGGAGCGGAATACTGCCAGCAGTATGCGTGCCAATTTTCTATTCGGAACACCATAAGTAATGCATACATGTAATGTTGCAGTACCTACAACCCCTCATAGATACACAGTACCGTGGAAACAATACAGGGTTCCCCTTGCCAGACCTTAGTAAGCCTCTAGTAAAGTATATCCGTTGATATGCGAGAGAAAAAAAAGAATAGCTGACTACTCCGTCCCACTCGAAATCTTATGGTTAACACGAGTATTATGGTGCAAGAATCACTAGACAACATTCGTTGTTAAGTTCTATGTGGATGTAACCCAGTTGCAATGGAACCTCCACCGCATTCATACCATGGTTCCATTGCCCGCCACATAATCATATTCATAATTCAGAAAGTAATTATTTGCTTTGTAATTCATGAGTGATACGAATAGTAATTAGCAAGTAATTTGATAAACATAATGAAGGTGGCATGACCAAGCGATGAACTTGCTTGAATACTATAAGGTAGTGCAGATGGATTGTTTGGACTGACCATGTTCCTCGGTATCTGAAAACTACCATCATTGTTCGATAAGGGCAATGGTTAAAGAACCAAATAATGCATGCTCTATTGTTTAAGTAGTTATTTCCTACCTTGATGGTTTGGTTTAATTTCAAACTTCAAAATTTAGAATGTGGTTGAAGGGTTTGCAACTATTGGTATTAATGACCTTATTGTAATTCCAAAAGAATTATTAATTTATAATTAAGGCTTTTATTGTATTATTTAAGTAATCAAGAAAAAAATCCTAACTTATTTTTAATAGTAATAGATTAATAGTGTTTCATTTTTAAAAATTAATTATTTTATTATAAAAATCTATTTTTAATTCGTTAGAATATTTCTAATTCCCTTTTAAAGTTTTATTGAGGTAATTTTTACAAAAACAGGATTTGTAAAAATAGAGTGTCAAATAAATTATAAAAGTTTTTTCTCGTTATTCCTATTTTTTATGATTTTTAGGGTTTTCTTTTTGGCTTTTTAAGAATTTCCTAGATTTATCAATTTAAATCCCTAGTGAATGGACCAAAATGCCCCTAGGCCCACTGGTCAGGTCAACCCACTGGGTTACACCGGAGCAGCTCCTCTGGTTTGACTCACGGCCTCACTCGCGACTACACTCGCTCACGATCCCTGACCCTCATCCCCTCTCCTCACTCGCGATTCAGAAATCATCGCCGCCATCGCCGGGCTCCTCGGCCGCCTTGGACCTCGCCACTGGTCATGTTCGATGCACCCTTCGACACTGCTATTGCATGTCCGTGTCAATTTGACGGGCATGTCCTCTTCAGCTCGCGTAACCGCTTTTGCGTCTAGGGTTTCGGTGGTGATGCGTTGGAGTGACGAGCTGGGGTCCTTGGCCATCTTGGTGGAGGTGCTTCTCGGCACAACTGTTGGCTAGGTCGCGGCTCGGCGCAGGTGGCGCTGTCGTGACCTGCCTATGCCACCGTGATGACATGGCTGCTGCCTCTGGCTACTGCTGCTTCGGGTATTCCTTCTTCTTCCTCTCTGCCTGCTCCTATTCTTCTTCCTCTAGTGTCTCTTGTACTTGGGTTGGACATGGTCCTGTTTATCTAGTGGGCCGACATTGTTGATCATGATCCTATGGAATATTGTGTTGTTCATGCCACTCTAGCTTGGGTTGCTCACTGTAATTTCAAGTGATCCTTTATGGAAATCTGTTGTTAGTGGCTATTGCTCTTGTCCTTGACCGCTATGATCCTTTGCTCTCCTTGCCTTATGCCGATATTTGTTGATGCTTTTCAGCATCCTAGCTCTTGGATGTACGTGGCACTACCATGTTATGCTCTACTATGTACACATACTATGTTGTAAATTGAGGTAGCTCGCTACAACAAATTCTAGAGTATTGTTGCTCATGGTTTCTTTGGGTTGTTGGTTCAGTTGAGCTGGCTTCCCAACTCTTCTGTTCCTAGCCGGGCAATTTGCTTTGGTGTATTGGAATGAGCTGGTTATTAGAGATGTTTATGATTGAATATGTAAGATTATATCAGTACCAATATTTATTGGATACTCATACTGAAAGTCTGAACCCTTTATGGGTGATGATGACTTGCTTTCTTTGTTGCTATCTTCATTGTAAATGAAGTGACCTCAACAATAGCAGTGCTATTATTGTTGGTTGCTCTTTACTGTATGGAAATACCTTGGATGAACTTGATGTATATGGATGGATGAATATCAGTAGGTGACCATATTTATGATTGCCACTGTGATTCTAATATGGAGATACCATTATATTCTGATGGGTTTTATAGACTAGTGTAGCTAGGTGATCTTGTGGCTTGCTAGTGGCTTGGTACTAGTTTGGCATGTCTCTTGGATGTGATCCTATCCTTCCTAGGGTTGCATGCAAGTACTGCTTGGATTAGTGTGGATCTGCTACTGCTGCTGTTTTTGCCATCCTCACTGGATCTATGGCCAAATGATGATAAATCCCTGGTGATTTCTCTCTGTGTTTCTTGGGTATGCTGTTGTATTAAGGAACAAATCCAATGGATCTATCCCTTGTAACTGGTATACCTATTTCTAGATCCTAGAGTATATGAGTGCTTTTGTTGTTGCGGATCTACTGGTGCAACTATTGATCTTGCCTTCTCCTTCTAGCTCCCTTGCTCACTGGATCTTGATCTGGTGCCCCATCTGATGTGTGGGTGTTCTTGGTGGAGGAACAACTATGAACAGTTGATGTTGTTCTTGGTGTTCAAGTGGTTGGTGTCTGTTCCGGTGCTTGTGTAGATGGATGCCTTGGTCTAGCTGTAAAATGCTATTTATAGCATTGGCATGGCTCTTCCTTGACCCTGGGCTATGTGGATCAGCTCGGCCATGTTGGTATTATCCCCTATAATGATTATTTTTTTACTGCCAAGTGGTGATGCCACTTGTTTTTCTATTTTTTTGTTTCTTGTCCGTGCTTGCAGATGATTAAGGATCATAAGATCAAGACCTAGTAGACCTTAGTTAGGTTCTAGATTAGTTTCTAGTTTTTAACAACATTTTAATTTTCTATAAGCTTATAAAAACTGTATTACTATAAGTGTGAACTTTGAATTCAATTTTAAAATTCAAATTCATCCCCTTTCACAAAACCCTGATTTCAAAAGAGGTCATGTCGAAGTTTATAGCACTATCGCAACCCTAAACCCTAATTACAACAAGAGAGAAACCTTGACCCCCCCTAGGTTTTATGCACTAAAGCACGAAAAATTTCCCCGTTTTGCGATGCAATACACATCCCTTTCTAATTATTATACCCCACGATCGTCAGAAAACCTGAGATGTTACACCTCTCCTTCTCATTTCCTTCTCCAACTAAACAAATCCTACGTGGAAACTCTATATGAAGACTGACATCATACCTTTGTACATGCCCTCACATTTCGTTGTAATTGTGTGCCGGTCCAAAATCCACGAACCAACACATTCATAGTTTGTTGGACAAGCATAGAGAATTTTTTTGGAAGAGTTATCCGTTCGTTCGCGGGTGCCGTTAGGGTTTAATCTTTGTCTGAACACCCAAAACAAACAGATAGCGGAATTTTGATCTTACATTTGTGGTTGCTTGTATATTGCAGATTCGAGATCAATATCCTAAAAATAGGGTTTGGGCTGATTTTTAGGAGAACCAGTTCCTCGGATTAGTTCATTAGGAATCGGTTTACTGAAAATCGTGTTTGTTGAGGATCGAGTTATCATTACTCGCAAAACTCATTTTATTTGGACTGAAGAAAATGATTGGGATCGAGTTATCTGAGAGCATGTTTTCACAAACACAACAAATAGATGTTTTTGCCAAAAAATGATTTTCCTGGTTTAGCCAGAGCTTATCGTTACTAATCCTCAATTTTATCGCCCTGGGCAAACAAAGGTTTAGGCCTTCTTTGATACATAAGATCTCTAACTGCACGAATAGGAATAGGGATAGAAATATGGTAGGTGCAACTGCAAAACTATGAGTAAAGGAACAATTTCTTTGTTGATCGTTTGAAACAAAGGAAAGAAATCTTAGAGTAATTTAACATGCTCTCTTAAGTAACTTGATTACCCTAAATAAAAAAGCAATGCAGCACCACCTAGTGGCTATGCTGCAGCGGAGTGAAGTGACACAAGCAACATTGGCTGCAACATTGGCTTTGATTTGCCTCGTTTCTTGCAAAGGAATGGAAAAAATAGATCGGTTTGGATCCTTTATTCAATGTGTTTCCAATGGGAAGCTTGTTGCAAAGGAAAATAATCCCTTCAAAATTCATTTGCTGCATTCGTATGAATCAAACGCCAAGTGAAAGTTTCTACATGAACTAGAATTAATCCTGCATTTTTCCTACAAAAATCCTCTAAATCAAAAGAAGCCTTAGGTGATTAACTGCGTTTCTGGAAAGCAAATTCTCTACAAGTTCGGTTTTCTAACAAGGCCTATGTATCAACTTGCCGTGGTCTCGGAGCTCAAGCTGTGTTTCACTCCTTTTTCTTGTTTTGCTTGTAGTTTTCGGTTCATGTTAGCTGGTTTTCAGCCTCTTATATCAACTTGCCGGCAACGGCCTTATTAATTTAAGGCAGGGCTACGGCCTAATGTTTAAAACAAGGCCTATGTGGGATCCAATACATCATTCTTTTGCAACAAGATTATCATTCACTCCTTTAGATGTGGTACAAGCTTTCGGAGGTAGATTATCGTGTTTTTTTTCTTTTTCTTTTTTTGCGGGAAGATCACCGTGTTGTTGTGGCCGAGCATCTTGTCATATCCAGCAAGAACTGGGATAGAAATATCAAAATGTCGACGAAATGAAATAAAAAGAAATCCGATTAAGTACTGTGATTATTTTATGCGGGAAACATTCTCATGGTCGAGTTTGACGATGCGTGTCTTCAGAAAAACAAAATTGCACACGTTTTCGGCCTGGAAAACGATATAGGTAGCTGGTGCCTGCACATATCGGCCTCCCTAATTCATCTCTTTTCTGGAAAACAGTATATAGCATGATCAAAGGTGGGAACCACGTCTGATCAAAGGGCATCCGGCAAAGGGTACGAATCGCATTCGATACGGCCGGCACATGCGAGCTGACATGCGTAGCGACTATTTGCAAATCATGCAGCAGGTTATATAGACACGGTTACACACAGCGCATGCTTGATCGGCCGGGTCAGCATTATACAACTCTACGTGCTGTCGCAGCATACAATGTTCACGTGCTAATTGGCATTTGCACGCGCGATCTGCCGCTCTCGACGCAGCAGCCGCCACACTTGGTAGAATGGATTTGTGTGAACAGTTAGGGGTATGCAGGTAGAGGGAGGCGCCACTGGTCCACAGTACGTATATACGCAAGGACACCACGACGTAACTACTGTAGTTGCTCCTCAGGTCAGCTCAGTCGGCACTGGCGGGACAGCTCGTGTTGAGGTCAACAGTAGCCGAGAAAGATCCCGCGGATACGTTTGGTACATGCCCATGCAGCTACATAAAGAACCTTTTGGTCCGCAGAAAAAAGTAGCAGACCATGCTGAATTTCAATATCGGTTGAATCAGTTTATTGGACTTAGTTTTTTAGAGGTGTTCATAGAAGGTAGTGTATACACGTAATTGTGAGTGTCTGCATCCATATTATGTTTCGCACAGATAACTAAACCACTGTTTGGCATCAGCTTGCAATGGACTGAGGATTCAAGCCTCAACATCATTCCCGGCCAGTTCACAAGCCCCGGCAAAATGGTGGTCCACGGTTGCTCTGAAGCTCACAGATGAGATTTTGTCAGCGGCGATCTACACTGGCTGGCACATCTAGAAGGAACGCTGCCGTCGCATATTTGATGACAGATCAATCTCTGAAAACCACATGTTCAGCATGATCAAATCTGACCTGCAGCTTGCACGCTTCAGCTATCTCGAGTATATTTTAAGGGATAAAAGCTACTCTGGCTCCGGGCTTGGCACCTCAGGATCCTGGTGGCTACCCCATAGAATAGAATCTACCTTACCCAACTTCTGGCTGGGTATTTTTTTCGTTTTCTCTGTCTAGATGCATATGATTCACAAAAATGTTAGAACATCTTTTAGTTGGAACGGATGATGTACTACATTTTTATAAAACACATGAAATGGAAATACACACTTTTTGATTGCATTGCAAGAAAACAGAGATACCTACTATGAAAGGTTGTAGGTATGTCATAGTTGTCATAAACACAAAGGAAATTATCACGGGGTTAAACATATTTTATCCTTATCAAATTACATGTAAAGTAAGCCATAGAAAAACATAGATTTCAATCCAGCAAACCAAGCAACCTGTATAGAAAATATTTCCAACCCTCTGAAAGGATTTTATAAGGAATGAAATTCTCGAAATAACTTATAAAATTCATCTGAACCAAAGAGACCCCAAATATTTTTGGCAAACATTGGGTAAAGTAATCTTGATTCCTTCACATATGCATAGAATGGCCTTGGACATAGATTGACAAATAAAAAAAATAAAAAAAAATTTAGCCAACCCATAAATAACATCAAATAGAAAATTATACTCCCTACTTGGCACATATAATTCCGGCCGACTCTTCAGCGCAAAGGCATCAGACTGATCACAACATATATGTAGACGGATCTCCGCCGGCGTGAGGGCCGGTCTCCTCTCCCGCTTGTCGCTCCGGTGGCAGGAGGGAGGGCGACCTCGCTCCTATGTTCTAGTCTAGTTTTTAGAGTTAGGGTTTTCTGTTGTGGTGCGTTGTTGGGGTGGTGGGATCGGCGACCGGGCGAATAATTCTGCATCAACTCTATTCCCCCAACGAAATCGACCTTCGTGGCGGCGTCTCGAAGTCGATGACAACATGTGTTTGTCGATTGTTCAGATCGGCATCTTGGTCTTCTTGCCTTTCTTTCAATCTGGTAAGATCTATTTCTCAGCGTGTAGCTGGCGTTCCTCGTTATCCACAATGGAGCTGGGGCCGGGGCGAGGTGGATGCTCTGGAGTGTGGATGTTGGTCCGAAGGTGGTGGATTTTGGTTCAAGGTAGCACAGGGACATCCCCCAAGCACCGATCGTTGTGCCACAACGACATGCATGTACATCGCTGCTTGCAGCTGTTCATCAACTCACAATGCCTCTTTGTAGATGGTTCTCTTTTTGATCTAGCAGTGTTGGAGGCTCCGCATCTCTTCCAAGCGGTGTTAGAGTTTGGCGGCGAACGCTAGCTTCGGCGAGTGCAGCGAACGTTAGGGATAGTTTTCTACAAAGTTTTTACGACACTTGTTTTCACTTGATCTGTTTTAGACGTTAAAAAGGATAAAACATCATGCCACTTATATATTCAGAAAAAATGAGAAATAAAACCAAAAACCTTCTAGAAATTTGCATCTTTTCTAACTGAGCTTTGTGCCGGTAAAAAAATTCCTACATGGATGTTGTCGACGTAGCCCACGACCACCCATGATTTTATCACGTGTCAATTAATTGAATGTATGAAGTTAACTATTCACGATTCTCCTAACTTAGTTGAATTATCTCCTCTGAAGTTTCTCCATTCCACAGGGGCCGCGTTGGCCTAAGAGCATCTCTACCCAACCGTCTGCCAGCATTTAGAATAACCGATTGTTTTTTATTTTAGACAAAACAAGAAGGGTCCGAGCAGGTACCGTAAAAACGCGAGACCGTGAACGTCTACACAAGAGGGTGGTGTGATATGATAAAAATGAACAAAAAAGAAGGCAAGCGCAAGGCGGTGATGGTGGCGGGATATGACAAAGATGGAGATCTTGCAACAAATAAGGCAAGTGCAAGGTGGTGGTGGTCCTCCCGCTAGTGGTGGCAGCAATGGAGGTGATGGTGGTGGTGTCGGTGCTCCGGCGACTGCGAGTGGAGGTGGCGGTGGTTGATGTTTTCGGCGTGCTTGGCGAGGGCGGCGATGCTTGATCTTGCATCCTTTTAATTGATTACGCCGGTTATCGACCATTTTAGCTATATAAAAGCTGTTGTCCATAAAATTGGCGAGGGCGCGGTGATGCTTGATCTTGCATCATTTTGACTTTATAGATTACGTTATGGTTGATTTTACTATTCGGCTGCAGGCTTGCAGCACACACAGAATCATAAAATTGGTTTACCACAGTCTTCTAAAGGCCGATCGACGTTTCAAGGGTATGCTATAGATGCTCTAACCTATGCATGCTTGTTAGCACCGATGCCTCATTTGTAGTGCGGTGTCCAACTAACAGCTCCAATGCAGCGTTCAAGTCCAAGTTCCAACTGCTTTCAGTCCTTCGTTCCATCCAAACAACCACTCCTGTAAGTATTTTACAATCCTCTGTTTTGCATAAGATTAGCGTCTTTTTTTTCTTTTCCTGAAATGGAGGTTCTAGAATAGATATCGTAACACCTATAAGCTCGATGAATGGGTGACCATGTCAAAGCCTCATGCTCGGACCTCACCTACGATCCAAAGTAGCCTTATCACGTGTCCACTGGGACGTGTGAACAATTCTCGATTCTGCTACGTTAGTTGCATTGTTTCCTCTGAAGTTTCTCCATTTCACATAGACCCTGCTCTGTAGGGATAAAGGTGGAGTGGAAAGTTTCCAATTTTTTCGCGAAAAAACGGAATCGGAATGAAAATATGAAAACAGAAATGAATTTTGCAAGATGGAAATAAAAATGAAAACTTTTTGGCATAAACGGATACGGAACAGCGTTTTCCGGTGAAACTGACAAGAACGAAATTTCCGTTTTGGGCTAAAATAAAATTTTCCACTTTAGGTTTGATGTGTATGTCCTAGTCCAACAAATCCCATTACATGACCTTGTCAACTAATCCCTTCCTACATTGGAGGAGGTTTCCATTGTTCGACCTTCTCCGGTTCCTAGTAAATCGAGCAGCACACTAGGATTAGGGAACAAGTTTGTTGATTCATTTGAATGCTTATTTTTTTGCATGATTCAAGGGTTTTTTTTAGAAACACAGTACAAACGCAAATGCTCACATACACGCGCATACACTCAACCCTATGAACGCACCCACGCACACTCTACCCCTATGAGCACCTCCAGAAGACTGAGCCGGCGGATTGGATCTTGAAATTGACGATGTCACCACAGGCACCTCGCTGTCGACGGAAACGTCGCCTCCCACTGAATGAATATTCCGCCTTTATGAGACACACAGATGTCAAACCTGGGGTTTGAACTCTGGTGGGCTAGGGGTACAACCACCCTCCTAACCACCCAACCTCAGGTTGGTTCTCAATTCAAGGGGTTTCTTTGTTCTAGCAAATATCTACACCGCTCTGTTTTCGTGTCGTATTACGTATGTATCCATTTCCGACAATATTTTTCGATAAAGGGAATATATGAATATCAAAAGATACCAATTACACCCAGCCTCTGCAACAACGCAATGCCCTAATAGCATTACGGAAGCACACATCCAAAAAAAACTAAGAAATAAAAGTCCCTCTACAATATCCCAGCCTTAGCAACATCAATACATCCATCACCAAGACAATACCTGAAATTCAGACTCTCCAAAAGTGATGCCTACAAGAAGGGAAGAGTGCACCAGCACCGTCGTCGTTCGATCAAAGATATTAGGTTTTCACCCTGAAGATAGTCCCGCTCTTAAAACAATATCTTCAACAAGGACATTGCCTGGCATAACCAGTTAAGGCTAGATCTTGGGTTTTCACCCTGAAAGGTAAGACTCGAAACTTCACATGTGCTGACGCTCCCACTTTCATACCACTGCTGCGAAACCCGGAACACCAAGCAAGTTTCTCAACAGCGCAGAGACTTGAACCTCCCTTAGCTAGTTCTTCAATCCGGCAATATATGCTTCTATTTTAGTTTCTAGGGTTTATGCAATTGATTTTGTTTTTGAAAAAAGTATGAAAACAAATGGTACCTTCGGACAATTTGGAAGATGAAGATTCCCTTGAAAACCAAGGTTTTTGCTTGGAACCTTCGGCGGGGTGTGATTCTTACTAAGGATAACCTTGTAAAGAGGAATTGGCATGGTTGTACGAAGTGTGTTTTCTGTCACGAAGAGGAGACAATAAAACACCTTTTTTTCAATTGCCAGTTTGCGAGATCTATATGGTCCATCATTCAGATAGGCTCTACCCTACCCACCAAAAAGCATTGCAAATATTTTTGGCAATTGGCTTAATGGAGTGGATTCTAGATTTAAAGTTCTTATCAGAGTGGGAGCAATTGACATTATATGGTCGCTTTGGCTATATAGAAATGACAAGGTTTTTGATAACAAAAATTTGTCTATTATGCAGGTCATCTGCAGGTCTACAGCTTTGCTCCGTTTATGGTCGTCGCTTCAGCGTCTGGAGGACCGCGACCTCTTTACGGAGGTGTCTACACTACAAGAGATGGGGGATTTGTTGACGAAAACCCTGGTGACAAAAATGCATACCGTCATGGATGTGTCCTTATAGGTGACGAATTCATCTTTCGTCAAGCATTTAAGGTAATGCTTGACGGTATGATTTGTCGTCAAGAAAAAATCGTCACCCATTACCCAAGCGGGAAGGGCTTCCATCGTGTCTGTTAATAGGTGACGAAATCAAAGATCGAGGTGAAGAAATATTACTAAGTTACTTTAAATGTTATTAGTTTTATATATCATGCGTGACCCAGTTGTCAGGAACATATTTAATTAAGTAAAAATTGTGGTTTGGAAGAATCGAACAAGGGCTTCGGCGTGACCGACGCGGAGTCTTACCGCTAAGGTAGATATGGAATTTTGATCTCGGATCCGTAAGTAGTCTATTCTACATATTTATTTCAATGGTGTGATCTAGATCTTACGACATAATAATTCCCTTATTAATATTTATGTCGGCCGAGGGTGCCTCGTTTAAGTCGCGCCGCTAGCGGACACGGCCTATATAGGTGCTCTTGCTAACGGTCGAATCGACTAGGGTTCTCGTCGAGGTGAGAAGAATTCCGTGAAGGCTCCATTGTGGTGGCGGCGAGACGCATCATCGGTGAGTTGTCCCGATTGTTCGTTAGGTCTAGATTTTTTAATCGCTTGTCAAGATCTCGTTCGAAGAACGTTGGCATGTTCTTAACCGAATTGTAGGCAATGGATCGAAGTTGGATAACCGATGGCACCCGAAGTTCACAATAAAGTACATGGCAGGTGTTAGGGATTTCATCAAGTTTGCGCGAGAACACTTGGACAATATAGATGAACCAATCTTGTGCCCTTGCAAGGACTGCCTAAATCTGATACGTCGGGATATAAAAACAGTCGAGGATCACTGCAATTGTTCAGGTATGTCCATGACGTATACAAGATGGACTAGACATGGGGAAGATTTTAGTGATGACGAAGGGCGGGATAGAAACGATGATGGTGCGTATGATAGACAACGATGAAGAGGAAGACAATGGTGTTTGTTATGTTGATGATTCGTCTAGTATGATCGATGAACTGCGAAGTCCGGAAATAAAGGTCCCGACCTGCCAAATCTGTATGCTAATCTAATTGAGTCAGCGAAAAAAGAACTTTATGAGGGATGCACCTCTTTCACTAGGTTGTCGTTCATCATTAAGCTCCTTCATGTCAAATCATACAAACCGGATAACAAACGAGAGGATTTGATCTCTTACTTCAGCTTTTACGTACGGCTTTGCCGGATGTGGACTTTCCCAAATCATATGCTGATGCTAAGAGTGTTCTTTCTGATGTTGGGCTTGGTTATGAGACAATTCATGCATGCAAGTTTGATTGTTCCTTATTTTGGGGAGATCACAAGGACGATACGAACTGCCATGTTTGTGGATTATCAAGATATAGAGACCCTATCGGAAAAAAGAAAATCCCTCACAAGGTGTTAAGGTACTTTCCTATAATTAAAAGGTTGCGGAGACTATTTGTTAAAAAGGAAATGTCGACACATACAAGATGGCACAAAGAGAAGAGGGTTGTTGAGCCCAATGTACCGAGGCACCCTGCCGATGGTGAGGCATGGAAGCACTTTGATGGCAAGTTTGATTGGTTTGCTAAAGATCCTCGTAACATAAGACTAGGTTTTGCCACAGTACGGCTTCAATCCTTTTGGAAGTATGAGTAATCCTTACGGTATGTGGCCTGTTTTTGTGATTCCTTACAACTTCCCACCATGGATGTGCATGGATCAATCGAATTACATGATGGCATTGCTAATCCCCGGAAAGTATTCCCCAGGGAAAGATTTTCATGTATTTATGCAGCCACTGATAAAAGATATGATGCAGCTTATGGAGTGGTGTGGAGACATTTGATGCATGCACGAGAGGAATATTTCCCATTGCATGCTGCGTTTCTTTGGTCTATTCATGATTATCCCGGATATGCCACTATGTCGGCCGGAGCACAAGAGGATTTCATGCGTGTGTGCATTGCGATGAGAATCCTTGCGCTGAACCTTTGAAAAACAAAATTGGATATATTGGGCATCGGCGATTTCTTGATAAAAAACACCCATACAGGAGAAGCAGACTTTTCAATGGTACAACTGAGATTAGAGATCCACCAAGGAAGTACACACCCAAAGAGGTAGCTACGAAGGTAGAAATGGTTAAGGATTTTGAACATGGGAAAAATCCAATAAATAGAAAGCGGAAGCGTGCAACTGTACCCGGTGAACCAACATCGCACCTGAAAGTCAGCTTACATCATCTACCGTACCGCCGTAACTTAAGATAGCTCACAACTTAGATGTGATGCATATTGAGAAGAACATATGTGACAATATTGTTGGTACACTACTTGAACTTGAGGGCAAGAATAAGGACACCGTTAGTGCTAGAATTGATTTGAGGAAATTCAAAATGTGGAAGAAGTATTGGTTGGAGAAAATTGAGAAGGATGATGATGATGCAGCGAGTAACTTATGCGAAGCCCCCGCACCATGGACGCTTTCGAAGGAACGAAGAGACATTTGTGTAGGTATTTGGCAAACACTAGGTTCCCGGATGGTTATTGCGCAAACCGGGGAAGATGTGTGAATATTGATGGTTGTAAGGTTACCGGTATGAAGACGCATGATTGCCACATACTTCGCAGCGAGTGTTGCCGACTGGGCTCAAGGGAATTGCATCTAAGGAAATGTATGTGGCTATTGCGTAGCTAGGAAGATTTTTTAGGGAGTCGTGTGCCAAAACCCCGAAAGTTGATGTGCTGAATCGATTGAAGGTTGAAATTGTTGTGATCCTATGCAAACTTGAGAAGCTCTTCCCCGCCTTTTTTTGATGTAATGGTGCACTTAGCTATTCATCTTCCCGAGGAGGCTCTTTTGAGGGGTCCTGTTCATTATGGTTGGATGTATCCAGTTGAGAGAAGATTAGGTTATCTAAAGTCTACGGTCCGTAACAAAGCAAGGCCGGAAGGTTCTATCGCAGAGAGCTACATTGTTGATGAGTGTTTGATTTTTTGCTCTAGATTTTTCAAGGATGGCACGTAAAACAAGATTTAACAAAGATGATAGGAACCAAGACATTCGGAGAAAACCTGATCCCGACGAGATGGAAGTATTTTCAGTTGGAGCTAAAGGTCTTGGGAAATCCATTTTGAAACATTTTGACAAGGAATTTGACAAAATGGTTTGGTATGTGCTGAACAACCGTGACGATGTAGAACGTTATATCAAGTAAGTAGTTAGCTTCACTTTAATAACTACTTCTCAATGTTGCGTACATAATTGTCCCGTATTTCATATGTGTTTTTTCTATGTTTCAGTGAATTCCGACAAGAATTGGGAGGTAGGGGTGTGCGTGACATCGACGAGACGGTTCAGAGAGAGTTTGCAGGTTGGTTTGCAAACCATGTGAGACAGCTTGGACAATGCATCGAAGATTTGAAGTCTCCGGCTGCCTGGGCCAGACCGGCGTGTAGTAGTATACGCTGGTTGCAACGTAAAGGGTGCGAGGTTTCGCACGCTTACTCGGGATAAAGACTCGAAGACTCAAAATTCGGGCGTAGCGACTAAGGGATCTTTGGTGATGCGGATGAGACCGACTACTATGGTGTTCTCGTAAGAAGTTCTTGAACTGCAAGTACGGGACTAACAAACACGGTGACAGGTCCGTGTACTTGTTTCGTTGCGATCGGTTCGACCTTGCGAGCAAGGGTTCGAAGATAAAAGATGATGGTTTTTTTAAAAGCGTTAACACTTCTATCCTATGGTTCAAGAATTCACCATTCATATTGGCCACCAAGCTGAAACATGCTTCTATTTGGAGGATACAAAGTTTGGTGATCCGTGGAAAGTGGTGCGAGAAGTTCAGCCATAGACATGTGTACGACGTTCCGAATTAGAAGATGGTAACGATGATGCATTTGTACGGAATGAAGACGCATACCAGGAGGATGAAGGTTCAGTCGACCATACATTTCATGATGTTGTCGACCTAGACGAGGAAGCAGATGTGGAAGCAGAGGAGGATGATCATCGTGCTGCTGAAGTTGTACGTATTCATGATGCTCGTACAATCCGTGAACTAGAGAATGCGGAAGATAGTCCCAATGTTGACATGGATATGAGCGAAGATGAACTAGAGAATCAGGAAGATAGTCTCATTTTGGAAGAGAACATACATGATGACGAGGGAAAAAATTCAGAAGAAGATAGTGATTTAGATTGATAGAAACATGTAATGCATACAACTATATGTTTTGTTCCAAACATTTGAAATGTTCTTATTTAGATGTTTACGATCTCGAACTTGTCATTGAATTATCCAGAAGGTTTTAAGAGCAAATTAATATAAGCAAAAATATGGACAAATATAAGAAAGCCAACATGTCGGTAACATAACTTTGACAATGGTTTTAATTAATCGACACTTGACACGATTACAACCAGCAGCACGATATGACTAACTATTGTTTTAACACAAGCAAAATCGACAATCGCATAAAGAGTCTTACAACTTAATTTAAACCTAAAGGGGCTGCATAGTTGGACACACGGGCACCATGAATCACGGACTAGCTACTCCAGATCGATTTCAGGCACATGGGTAGCAAACAAGTAAACCCCTGCATTTCCCAGGTAAGCAAGAACAGCATCTTGTCACCCATCTGAAGGTGCTTTTCCTTGTCCATGAACTCCTTCCACCCACTAACGCACAGACGACCATCGTCTGAAGAAATTGCGTAGGACGAATGCACCAAAGTACTGGGATGGCACACAATACTGATTGCACCATATTGTTCCATATCTTTAGGAACCAAACGGCTAGGGATTTTCTGTTCCAACAAGTAGGGACATAGTTTAGTTAACACTTGTACGTAATGTAGGTCGCAAACTTAATGAAATGATATGATCTACCGCTTACCACGTGTTTGTTGTAATTTTCGCCGTTTGTCCAATTCGCAGTATGCAGCATTGGGACAAGTAGTGCTCCTTGATCATAATCTCCAAGCATTGTGGTACTCAACAAGGTAGTCCAAGTTGTCCACCCGAAGAATGACTGGTATGCATCATCCTCCAATTTATCATTGTTCCATCGCACTACCGAGCGAGTCAACAATGTCACGCTTCGTACGGGACAACCTGGTAGTAAGCTGCATAATTAAAATAACCGACATAAGATGGAATAATTAATATGATCAATCATTGTGTCCAAAGGTGGAAAATTACCTGGATGGATTAATGGTTCGGTTCCAGCTTATTACAAGAGTATCCCGACTCGGATGAGTTAACTCTGAAAATTAACTCCATGCCAACCTTAAAATTGTACACTCTAGCAAATTCGTTCCAAAATCTTCCGTTGATATAGGTTCTGCCAGCTCTGTTGGTAACATTAACAACAAATGCATGGCCATCTTTGGTTTTGAGTGCAGCTTCAAAAGTTGTCCCGTGGGAGGTCTGGACACCATACTTCTTAAGGAAATACGGTCTATAGTAGCAAGGGATGACCTAAATTCAGTAGAGTTAATACAAAAGTAAGTTAAATATGCGTCTACTCGGATAATCACCGAGTCTCGGATCTTGGACTTCTATCAGACATATCTGAACTTCTATCAAGCACATATCTGAACTTCTATCAGCACATATCTGAACTTCTATCGGTATAGGACTGAACTACCGATACCTCTATCTCTAACAGCTACAACTATCGTAAAACTTGTATGAACGTAAAAGTTATCACAACTATCGTAAAACTCAACCATAAATAAGCGGTTAATACATATGGTGACCAACAATTATTACACACATCTGAATAATAGTACTAAACTAGCAATAACTACTAGGATCACGTGTTAAACTTTGATGTGGCGGCGAATTAATGAAACATCTGAATGAATTTTAAACTTATAAGTTCATGTACCGTCTTCTCCTCAAAACCCTCTTGTAGTGTTTGCACGAAAAAACCTAACGCGACTCCCCCTCCGCCGCACATCCCCTTCTTGTCAAAGCAAACTGGACACAACAAAAAATATGAAGAAAGATTACAAATCGGAAACAACGATCGATCGCGAGACGTACATGTTATTTACGTACTCCACTAGTAGGCGCCATCCTTGGTCTCGACGCGGAGCGAGAGTCTTACAAGTCTCGCCGGCGAGAGACGTGGCGAGCCGTGGCGGCGAGAGACGTGGCGAGATCCGGCGGCGAGAGACGTGGCGAGATCCGGCGGCGGCCGAAGGAGGTCGTGAAATGATGGCAAGTTATATCGTGGAGTAAATTTCGGTAGGTCAATAGGAGTGCAAATGGGCGGTGCTGGGTTTAGACGTGACAACACGGTCGAATGCGCGTCGGCTGGACTAGACCCGCGCGCTTTCTCTTCATCTCGCCGTGTCAATATTTATCCCCTTCCCCCTCCCCTACCGTCTCAATATTCGCACCGCATCCCGGTTTCCACTTTCCACACTTCTCGTCGTCTCCTCTCCCTCATTATCTTCGTCTTCCGCCGCTGCGTCGCCATGGACATGGATGAGCAGCAAATCTACAACTGGACTAGCAAGCGCGCAGTCCACATCCACGACGAGGAGGACCTGGAGGTGGTCTACACCAACGACCCCTGGGAAGTGCGCCGCGTCCTCGACATGTACACGGAGTGGCTCATGGAGGAGGAGCACAAGTTCGTCGGCCTCGACTTCGAGTACACCAACCATCGAGCCGAGGACGAGAAGAAGATCGCCGTGGTTCAACTCGTCATGCGTCGACATGTGCTGGTGTTCCACTACGCAGCGTAAGAACTAATCCCCTTTTTTAATCTTTCGTTTGGGATTTTTTACTTGCCGCCGTTCTGTCTCTCTTTGATTTTCGTTTGACATTGTTCCCGAAAATCAGTACATTCCCGATCTAAATCTGCTACACATTGTTCCGTAAAAGCAAGACATTCCCGATCTAAATCGCTACACATTGTTCCCGATTTATTAATTTGTTTCATCTTCGTCTCCTCTCGTAGGTTCTTGCATATTTGTAACTGATCTGTGACTAGTACATTACTTTGTTTACTGCAGTGCTAACTGGTGGGAGTCTCCGGCAATCTGCGATTTCTTTCGAGAAGGCGCTACGTTTGCGAGTGTTGACATCCGTGGTGACAAGAGAGTTCTGCGGAGGACATGGCACATGGAGATTCCTTCTGAGTACTACGTCGATCTCCAGGACGAGTACTTCAAGTACACTGGTCATGCGAGGGCTGGCATGGCTACCATGGCAGCAAGACTCATTGATTCATGGTTCGGTGATATGAAGAAGAAGTTCCACCACCATCGGCACAGACTGTGGGGGACTTCCCACTTCCAAATATGAACATCGAGTATGCAGCCATTGATGCTTGGGTCTCGTACGAGCTCTACCGCAAGATCGTGGTCGACGCAGTCCCGCTGATGGTGGATTGATCATCTCTTCGCCGCATGACCCCCCGATCTTTTGGTTTGGTCTCCCTCCCGCGTGAGGTGCTTTTGGCTAGTAGTCCATTCTTTTGAAACCGTAAATATTTTGCCATGATATGTTAACAATTGTCTTGGGAGGTTTCAATTTTATGTTAACAATTGTTCTTTTGAAACTAAATGTTCGAGAGCAAGAGAGTTCTTCAAAATCAAAACATAGCAGTACGTAAAAATCACCAAAAATTGTGATTAAAATTTTCTTTATGACTTTTACTCATTTATCTGAAATTTTTCATCGAAAAAATCTCAAAGTGGTGAACAATAACATAATATGGTGTCCCCATGGTGGACATGTGTCGAACGAGGGGTTTTCGACGAAAAGAGGGGAAATCGCCAAAAACCGACCAAACCACCATGGATTTGGGGCATGATTTGGCACCCTTGTGCACATTGTGATATCACACCTTGCTTGCTATGGGTTTTGATTTTTTGGAGTTGGTGGCATGGTGTCCCCATGGTGGACATGTGTCGAACGAGGGGTTTTCGGACGAAAAGAGGGGGAAATCGCCAAAAACTGACCAAACCACCATGGATTTGGGGCATGATTTGGCACCCTTGTGCACATTGTGATATCACACCTTGCTTGCTATGGGTTTTGATTTTTTGGAGTTGGTGGCATGGTGTCCCCATGGTGGACATGTGTCGAACGAGGGGTTTTCGGACGAAAAGAGGGGGAAATCGCCAAAAACCGACCAAACCACCATGGATTTGGGGCATGATTTGGCACCCTTGTGCACATTGTGATATGACACCTTGATTGCTATGGGTTTTGATTTTTGGAGTTGGTGGCATGGTGTCCCCATGGTGGACATGTGTCGAACGAGGGGTTTTCAGACGAAAAGAGGGGGAAATCGCCAAAAACCGACCAAACCACCATGGATTTGGGGCATGATTTGGCACACTTGTGCACATTGTGATATCACACCTTGCTTGCTATGGGTTTTGATTTTTTGGAGTTGGTGGCATGGTGTCCCCATGGTGGACATGTGTCGAACGAGGGGTTTTCGGACGAAAAGAGGGCGAAATCGCCAAAAACTGACCAAACCACCATGGATTTGGGGCATGATTTGGCACCCTTGTGCACATTGTGATATCACACCTTGGTTGCTATGGGTTTTGATTTTTTGGAGTTGGTGGCTTGGTGTCCCCATGGTGGACATGTGTCGAACGAGGGGTTTTCTGACGAAAAGAGGGGGAAATCGCCAAAAACTGACCAAACCACCATGGATTTGGGGCATGATTTGGCACACTTGTGCACATTGTGATATCACACCTTGCTTGCTATGGGTTTTGATTTTTTGGAGTTGGTGGCATGGTGTCCCCATGGTGGACATGTGTCGAACGAGGGGTTTTCTGACGAAAAGAGGGCGAAATCGCCAAAAACTGACCAAACCACCATGGATTTGGGGCATGATTTGGCACCCTTGTGAACATTGTGATATCACACCTTGGTTGCTATGGGTTTTGATTTTTTGGAGTTGGTGGCTTGGTGTCCCCATGGTGGACATGTGTCGAACGAGGGGTTTTCGGACGAAAAGAGGGGGAAATCGCAAAAACTGACCAAACCACCATGGATTTGGGGCATGATTTGGCACACTTGTGCACATTGTGATATCACACCTTGCTTGCTATGGGTTTTGATTTTTTGGAGTTGGTGGCATGGTGTCCCCATGGTGGACATGTGTCGAACGAGGGGTTTTCGGACGAAAAGAGGGCGAAATCGCCTAAAAACCGACCAAACCACCATGGATTTGGGGCATGATTTGGCACCCTTGTGAACATTGTGATATCACACCTTGGTTGCTATGGGTTTTGATTTTTTGGAGTTGGTGGCTTGGTGTCCCCATGGTGGACATGTGTCGAACGAGGGGTTTTCGGACGAAAAGAGGGGAAATCGCCAAAAACTGACCAAACCACCATGGATTTGGGGCATGATTTGGCACACTTGTGCACATTGTGATATCACACCTTGCTTTCTATGGGTTTTGATTTTTTGGAGTTGGTGGCTTGGTGTCCCCATGCTGGACATGTGTCGAACGAGGGGTTTTCGGACGAAAAGAGGGGGAAATCGCCAAAAACTGACCAAACCACCATGGATTTGGGGCATGATTTGGCACACTTGTGCACATTGTGATATCACACCTTGCTTGCTATGGGTTTTGATTTTTTGGAGTTGGTGGCATGGTGTCCCCATGGTGGACATGTGTCGAACGAGGGGTTTTCTGACGAAAAGAGGGCGAAATCGCCAAAAACCGACCAAACCACCATGGATTTGGGGCATGATTTGGCACCCTTGTGAACATTGTGATATCACACCTTGGTTGCTATGGGTTTTGATTTTTTGGAGTTGGTGGCTTGGTGTCCCCATGGTGGACATGTGTCGAACGAGGGGTTTTCTGACGAAAAGAGGGGGAAATCGCCAAAAACAGACCAAACCACCATGGATTTGGGGCATGATTTGGCACACTTGTGCACATTGTGATATCACACCTTGCTTGCTATGGGTTTTGATTTTTTGGAGTTGGTGGCATGGTGTCCCCATGGTGGACATGTGTCGAACGAGGGGTTTTCGGACGAAAAGAGGGCGAAATCGCCAAAAACTGACCAAACCACCATGGATTTGGGGCATGATTTGGCACCCTTGTGAACATTGTGATATCACACCTTGGTTGCTATGGGTTTTGATTTTTTGGAGTTGGTGGCTTGGTGTCCCCATGGTGGACATGTGTCGAACGAGGGGTTTTCGGACGAAAAGAGGGGGAAATCGCCAAAAACTGACCAAACCACCATGGATTTGGGGCATGATTTGGCACACTTGTGCACATTGTGATATCACACCTTGCTTTCTATGGGTTTTGATTTTTTGGAGTTGGTGGCTTGGTGTCCCCATGGTGGACATGTGTCGAACGAGGGGTTTTCGGACGAAAAGAGGGGGAAATCGCCAAAAACTGACCAAACCACCATGGATTTGGGGCATGATTTGGCACACTTGTGCGCATTGTGATATCACACCTTGCTTGCTATGGGTTTTGATTTTTTGGAGTTGGTGGCTTGGTGTCCCCATGGTGGACATGTGTCGAACGAGGGGTTTTCGGACGAAAAGAGGGGAAATCGCCAAAAACTGACCAAACCACCATGGATTTGGGGCATGATTTGGCACACTTGTGCACATTGTGATATCACACCTTTCTTGCTATGGGTTTTGATTTTTTGGAGTTGGTGGCATGGTGTCCCCATGGTGGACATGTGTCGAACGAGGGGTTTTCGGACGAAAAGAGGGGGAAATCGCCAAAAACTGACCAAACCACCTTGGATTTGGGGCATTTAACGTCACCACATTACCCTACAACAGAAGTTTCACTTGGAAAAAGGTTTGACAACCTCTTAGTGCAATTAGGTCAACCTAGGTTTCACCAAACACTCAAACTTTCATATAAAATTGAAAATTTGTTGAAATCTTTCCAAACCTTGTGTATTGGCCAATGTGTGGCTAACACTTTCCATGGAAAATAACAAACTAGAAAAAAATTTGGCATAAGGGTGCATCAACATGTGGGTAATGACGCTAGCATGCTATCTTGGCAGCTTGTTTTGAAAATTTTCAAAAATTCATCCCCTAAACTCAAGAAGAGGCTATGTGTGATCACTAATTCGTATTTCAAATATTTTAGAGTTTTTAATACCCATACTGAAAATTCTCGTGCCAGCCCATCCGTCATGCGTGGGACCCATGTCAAAGTAATGGGAAAGTGGACCGACTACATGCAAGCAATCCACGTTTTCACACCCACGCGTCGACAGAGGAACCCAAACGGCAGCACCTATCGTATATCCATCGGCCCCATCGTCTCTCCCACCCGCAACTTCTATTCCCCAATCTCTCGGCGAAAAACCCCGCTTGCACCTCCACCCGCCGCAACACCGACCTCCCCTTCCACCGAAGATCCCGAAGATGAAGCGTGTTCGCGGAGACGAGCCGGAGGCGAGTGCGGTCGTCAACGTCGACAGCAGGCGACGGCGATGGTCCGAGAGTAGTCGACGCCGCGGAGGCGGGATCTTCTTCCGCAACCGGAGCCGCTCTTCGCCGCGCCGTGACCGTGGAGGGCTCCGCCCAACCGGCCGTGCTCGCCGTCGCCGATGAGGCCACGGGAGACGTCCCCGCTCCCGCGGCACAAGCGGATGACCAGGGCTTCGATCCGAATGACCCGTTCTACCGCCACCTGTGCAGCACCGCGAGCTATATGGCCCCGCAGAGTGCGACGAGTTCGAAGAGGAGGCCTCCGACAACCGCAGCGAGGTACTCTACTATTCCGATCGATCCCCCGTTTTTCTTGATCTTACTCGTTCACCATAGGGTTTGCTCATAGGGTAGATTGATTTGCCCCGTCAACGACTTCTTGTACAAATTGATGATTCTCGGGGTTCTTGCTCATCCGATTTATGGTTTGTAGTTACTAGATCTCGTAATATTTGATGCACATCTTGATTCAACCGTAATGATTCCTTTTGTGTGATGAATGATACCTGCTTAGTGTAACGCTCACCGCATTTCAAACTTAAATTCATCCGAATATGAATCATACCAGAGTGATTATGATTACAAGAATTATATTATAGGTACTATTAATTGATCTCGATACATGGATTTTATAATCACCATTTGTCTTAAACTCGGTGCTTATTTATACGATGAAAGCATAGTGTGTACATCATTTTAATTTGGGGAACAAGTGAATTATCAGCTTGCATGTAATTTATGACCATAATTTTTGTTCAATTCCCGCTTATTGACGTCATGAATCCATATTGTTTTATGAATCAAGACATCTTCGTGGAACAAATGATTGATCCCCGATCCATGAAATTTATAATCACCATTTTCTCTTAAATTGGTGCTTACTTATAATACCGAAATAATGATTGGACTACCCATGAACAAGTTGTGACAACAGCTTTAAATTGGTGGTTATTTATATTAGTGAAGTAATTATGTATGGTTGGATCTCGGATCATAAATGTTGATTCTACATGATTAATTCTTAATAATGTTCATACAAAAATATTTAATGCTTCAATTGTATTTCAGCTTAATTTCCTTCTCTCACTTCTTCTTTACTTTCAAAATCGCAGGAAGACTCGAGGACGTTGACGTCGACAAGGAGGACCGGGACCGGAAGAGCCGCTTCGTTCGAAGAAGCCGAAGACCGGCCGTATCCCTTTCCGTCGTAACGGAAAGCCACATTGCCCATTCTCGCGGCGTGGTTTTCCCGAACGATCTCGTGTGTCCGATCCAAAGACGCGACGGGAGTTGGAAAAGGTAGCAAGCGTGAAGCACAATCCCGCTAGCAAGGCGAAGCACGCTGCCTTTGGCAAGTTCCTCGTGGACTACGTCGGACTTGCCTCATCCCGCTCGTCGGTCCAACTCGTTGGCCCTCATGTTCTCCACTAAATTTAGTTTCCGTTTAGTTGTTCCCCCGGAGGTTCATGGTTAAACTATGTCATGTTTCAAAGACTATGTTCTACTTTTGTTATTTGGAACCCGGGCAATCATACCCGCTTGTTTAACTTCCAGCCTAGTGGGCTTGTTCTGTTTTTCCCAAGGCCCAGGGAAGTACATATTAATTTGCAAAAAATGAACAATTAAAATCAGATGAAAATTGAACTGGCAAGTAGAAAAAATGCAGGACCAAATAGTCAATCGTGAAGTTTACCCCCTACATAATCCCACTATACAATCCCTTCACACAAGAGCGGCCAGGGTAGCGATATGACATAAACACACAATGGGCACACACAAATTGTAGACTAAAACAATTATATCATATGATAAAGATTATATCATAGGATATCAACTCGAAACTTCAATACCACCACGGCCGCCCTGGTTGAAAAGAATGAGAACAACATTCCCAGATTCAAAGTTGTACTCCTTAGTAAACTCCGACCAGCAGGAATCGAACTTCATCCTTCCATCAGTAGTAGTGTAGTATGCACCCTGAGGGTGGTAGCCATAGTCATCAACAAAAAAACATGCCTCCCCGCTTTCAGAGATATTCAAGGACCTAACAACTTCCTTCGGTATACGCTGAATAATAAAAATTAAATTATATATGGGAAGGATATAAAGGATAACTAAGATTACATAAAGAAAACGAGAATTATACCAGTCCATTGCCCTTCAAATCAGTATTCGTCAAGGTGTGCACAAAAACAACACCAAGACCAAGACCACACTCACGGAGAAGTTGTTCCTTCTTCAATGTTTGAGCAAAGAGTAAGCATAACACCTTTAGTGTGGACAACTGCAGTTGGAATTTCTGCATACAAATTTAAAATTAATAAAAGAATAAAAAAAGAGGAGATATAACATCAGTTATATTAAAAAAATGGGCAACACATGGTAAAAGATAAAACAGAATTACCATCGACACGATGCTTTTCACGCCATCGAGACCTACCGCAAAAATCCCAAACAGTTCAGAGCACTATCAAACCCAAACATGATACAGTCACCAACTTTCGTGTCGTAGTCATGAAGAAATTTTTGGTATCCAAGCACCAAAAACACGTGTCTTCGAACCGCCTTTCTTAACATGAAATTTGTACTTCACTTCATCCGATGTAACGACAAAGAAGATATTACCAACAAGGTTGTTGAACTGCCTCCTCACAAAACAAGGCACAGTCCGAAAAACAAGAGAACAAAAATGCGTAAAATAAGGATATAGTCTAGAATCTGTCAACAAAAAAGATACATTCTAAAAAAGGATATATACCATAAAGTCATCAAATCTGCTTCCAAGATAACAACGAAATGAACCGAGAGTCTCCCGCCTCTGCCGACAATGATTGCCCATCGAACCACAAACAACACAGCTTCATCCCGTGTATATTTAGCAATTACCAAAGCTAGTAAAAAATACAGGTAGGTAGGGCATATTCATAGAAATCTATCCATAGATCCGAAACCATACACACATATATCCATAGATCCGAACAAACAAGATTATTCGGAGGACAAAAAGGATTTTCAATAAACGAGAGAAAAAGGAGGTGAGGTGAAGTAGTGACATGTAAAAACATATTTTCCTACCTCCCAAAACAAACGAAAATCTTCGGAGAGAAAAGAGTTTTTCAAGCAGAAAAGAGAGAGAAAGAAGATGAAGGAGACTTGCTTCACCGCATGAACAAGGGAGGGCAGAAGGCAAAACCAACCAGGGGCATTATAAATACAATAAGTAGTAGTAACTCGCCTACAACCGCTATTTAATGAGGTCGTGGGGTAGATGGTGGTTGCTATCCTGTAAGTTATTCAAAAGTCAAACACAAAGTATCTCATGCAAAAATACATTGAATCATAAAGTTGCACTTCAAAATTATTTAAAACCATATGATTTAAAACTTCAAATGTACAACAAAATGTTGACTACATGCCTTTGTTCGGACTATAGGTTAGGTCGGAACAATTATGGCATGTTAGTCATTTTTTCAACATACATAAAAAACAAATGCTCATTTGTGGACGAAGTGCACAATTATACCAAAGTAGGCATCACTTCAACACATCAAACTACACCAAACCTCATGAAAAATTTAAATTTGAATTTTGCACATGAATGTCACAACATTTACTCAGTCCCACTAGTTACCGATGATTTTACATTGAATTTAGCATTTATTATGAGTTTTACTCGTTTTCTCGTCATTTTTTAATAAAAAAATCAACAAACACCTAAAAATGTCAGAAAAATCTGAAACTCCTTAGGCACACATACCTACCCTTCATGACCACTCACAAAAATTTGCAGCTCAATCTGAGTATTTGAAGTGCAGCTTGCTTGAAAAAGAGCCCTTCACCGACATGATCGATGTGGGTCCACACATGGATCGACCCAACCAACATGAGGTTCCACAAGTGTTTTCGGACAAAATCTCACATGTGTGAACAATAACATGTATATGTGGGATGTGTTCTCACATATACCTCACATGCAAAAGGTTTTACAACTTCCGGGTCGACGATTCGACCGTTCTGCCGAAAATGTCCTCACTTGTGTAAATTCACATCAAACTACACCAAACCTCATGAAAAATTTAAATTTGAATTTTGCACATGAATGTCACAACATTTACTCAGTCCCACTAGTTACTGATGATTTTACATTGAATTTAGCATTTATTATGAGTTTTACTCGTTTTCCGTCATTTTTTAATTAAAATATACATGTACAGTTCCATTTTCGCAGTAATATTTTTTCTTTCACGGCAAAAACTTGTTCCCTCCAAATTGTAGTACGCCGGCTGCCAAAACGCCCAAATTTTTTGTTCCCTCCACTCCTCCCGCGCACCCCACCTATCAAATATTTCGCCCTCCCTTATATACGTCGTGCCTCTACCCCATGATTTACGAGCATCTTAACTACCCACACACCCGACCTCATCCTCTCGTGCTCACCCCGATCCGGTGTCTTCGCCGGACGTTCATCCATCTCGCATCTATCTCCCCGCCGGTGGTCGCCATGGCCGGCAGTCGTCGAAACGTCGGGGTGAAGGAAAATCGCACACACACGCCGAAGAAGGCGCCCGGCTCGAAGAAACGCCAAGGTAAATCGTCGGTGATCGGCTTGTTGTTGTGTTTTTCGGATGGTTAGATCGAGAGATCGGTTTTACATGTCTACCACGCCCGTTTGACCTATATCTAGATCTTGCATATTTGATAGATCCAATCCCGACATCATACGTATAGGGTTTATCGTTTTTATTGCGAGACAATCATGCCGTGCTATACAATCTTTGCCATCCCGCCGTCGTACAATCTTTTGCATAGACAATTGTTTGCCGAAACACTTAACCGAACTAATTCCAGCCGTTGCCGAAAACAGCCCGACGAGCTACAGATGAACAACGACATTGCTTCGGACTTTTATTCGTCGGCTTCGAGGGAAGCGAGTTTGATCTAGAACAATTGTTTGTCTGTTTTCTATGGAACTAGTTAGTTTGCACGTGCAATGCACGTCTTAACAATGTAATGAAGTTTTTTTAATCATGTACTTTGTTTCATCAGCCTATTTATTTCCACAATTTTTGTTTATCTATGTCTTTCAAAAGTCAAAAATCAAATTTCAGCACATATCTGAACTTCTATCAGCACATATCCGAACTTCTATCAGCACATATCTCGAACTTCTATCGGTATAGGACTCGAACTACCGATACCTCATTATGTGTCAATTATTTGTTACGAGTAGATATCTAAAAGCACATGATGTCCCTTAGCCTGCCATATGCCCCCTCTTATGTTTTGTTCGCCGACATCATACGTAGACTCTTATGTTTTCAATCATTTGTTGTTGTACAATATTTTGGAAAGACAATTATTTGTTGTTTTCTATGGAATTGGCCCCCTCTTATGTTTTGTTCACGCTCCGCTCTTCCGATTATTTCAGCGGAGACACAAAACCCCGTCAAGCCGGCATATGAGCTTGCCAAGGAGAAACAAATGCAAGAAAATGTAGTACGCATGGAAAAAAATTTCGCCGAAAAATATGGACTCGCCCACAAATTTCAGTAAAGATTTCTCTGGTTTTGCACGTACATTAGTGTATGGTGGGGTACAAATAGGAACTAGTAACAATCTAAAGGACACAGATCCGCGAAGAGATGGAGGTCGAAGAGGACCCTTCGTATGAACCGAATCCGAAGAGATAGCTACCGCCGATGATGATCTTCATTCGTATGAGGATCAGCCGCACCGTCGGCAAAACTTCAGCTCAGTGTCCGGGGAACTATGTCTCGAACTATGATAGGAAATACGTACATGCTAAATGTTTCCTACTAATGTAGCCTCTACTTTGCTTGCAGATAGTTGCTTCTTCCGCAATAGTTGCACTGTAAGAAGCGATCCATACCTGAAGTTGCACCATCCAACATTGCAACAAGATCAATGGCAACAACTCGAACCCGAAGCTGGGTCATCCGATGAGCCGACGGCCACCGCTCGGTCCGAACACCGAAGGAGCACCCTCACCTAACCAGTATCATGACATCCGGAGGCAGCACCTCATCTCCCGAGGACAATCAAATTGTAAACTTTGAGCGGCAAGGTATGAAAGTTTGTAAAAACTAAACACCGTACCGCATATTTTCATATAAAAGAGAATCATTTCATATCTCTTATTTCGTAGACATTGACAACATCCGGCGGTAGTAAGAGAAAGAGAGGTGGACGCGTGACGTACCATGGGCCATGGACTACATGAGTACACAAGAAGAAATGGTGGCAATAAGATGCCAATTGAATTCACTCGCTGGTGTCGGGAGACCCAAGGATTATGTCCAGTCAACAAAGCCGAGCAATGAGGTTGGTATTCACATCCGTGAAAAAATGCCGCTTGCAACACACTCGGACACAAGTACAAGAAAGATGACACTCTCAAACATGTCATTCCTCATGCTATAAGTACAGAGTAGCGGTGAGTCCTGTACAATCTTGGTTTAACCTAATTAGTATGCTACATGATCATCTATCTAAGAATCTACCGATTAATGCATCACTATTTTGAAGGGAAAGTTTAATATGGACAAAAATGATGAGGTGGCTCAAGATGTGTGCACCGATATGCTGCAAGTTAGTATTCGGCAGCTCCGATATAGGCTTAAAAAGGAGTATTGGCCGAAAATTAAAAATCTCACACTCGGAGCAAGCATATCTCAAGAAGCCAGGTCATGTAGAAGAGAAAAGTCGGAAAGAACTGGTGAAAAGATGGTTTGATGAGAAGTACCAGGTACATAAACGTTATTGCTTTCGATAACAACTACCGAATTCTTACATTTCTCCGATCCGGATAAATAAAATGCATGTACTCGAACATAGGGACTGTGTGTAATAAATGGAAAGAACGAGAGAAGCCGTGAAACAGCTTCCATACCACTCGGATCTCGAAGCTATGTTGCTCATCGGGAACATCTAGTAAGTGTTCTGAATTTCCCAATACAGCTTCATACTTCGTCATACACGATGTACAATGGTAATGTGCATTCTACATTTTTTCAAGCGTAAGGCTACAAAGCAGGAAGAAGAAACCTCTCCAATTGAATTTTTTAGAATCACACACACTAACAAGGATAACATTATGAGTGCTGAAGCAAAAAGTGCATATGTAAGAAATATTTCTTATTAGCACAATATAATATAATCCAGCTTTGTATGTTGTCCATGCAATGATTGTAATCTTTATGCAGGATCAAATGGTGGCAAAAAAGCGGCGCCACGCAATGAAGATGAACCTGATTTGACCGATTTGCAAATTGTTCAGCTAGTTCCGAGCGAGAAAAGCCCATCCACCACCTCGCAACAAGACATTCCTACCAAGATTGGGCGTCGCAACAAGTTCCAGGAAGTCTTCTCGTCTCGGCTACACGCATCCGAGAGCTACAACAAAGACCTGCGTATCAAGAGCGGAACTCCATACGAGCAGACTGAAACGTACCACGGTGACATGCGGGCAAGACTCGCAAGAACAAGATGAAAAATTTGAAGAGATCGGGAAGAAGCAGGAGGAAGAACTTGAAGCCGTGAAGAAAGCCCAAGAAGAAAAGACTCGGCTTATGAAAAGAGGCTGACGTAAATGGATGCCGTGCTTAATTTGCTCTTGAGGACATCCCAGCCACCATCCATGTCTCAATCCCGGTGGCAACTAATCTATTGCACCACCGTCCTACAACATTATTAATCATAGGTCTTTTAATTTCTTTGTGTTCCAATTGTAATTTTCTTATGAATCTTTCGGTCCTGTGAGAGACATATATACTTCTTGTGCCACCATTTAAGTATGATATTTATTGTCTACTTTTTGATATTTCGCCAGTTTTTTTGTTTCCCAAATTTCGCAAATAATTCAAATGCTCTCAAATTTTGTCAAATTCAAAAGGTGACGGAAAATGTCACAACATCACTATTAAATGAAACCACGTGGCACCAATTTCTGGTCCCACTTGTCGAATTTGTGGGTCCCACCGGCCGGCATTATTGGGACCCATATGTCGGCAACAACCTGGTCCCACTTGTCCGAATTTTGTGGATCCCACCGGTCGAATATTGTGGGTCCAGCTTGTCATAATATTTTGTGGGTCCCACCGGATATCCATGTCGCGCCGTCGGACCCATGTTGTCGAAGCCAAATGGACCCACATGTAAGGCCACGTATGCTTTTTTTGGACCAATCGTAAGCTTCCCAAGATTTAGATATTGACGAAAGTTGCAATTTTTCGTGACAAACTCGTCCGTCAACAATGAACCTTTGATGTTGACGAATTTGCAGTGTCGTCACCATCAAACATTTGACGTTGACGAAAAAATGCATACCGTCACCCCCGATATTTTATGACGGAGCTTCCTTGACGAACCCCATGACGATCAAATTTTGTCACCGCGAAGTAATCCTTGACGAAAATTGGCCTTAACATGACGAAAGTGATTTGTCAAAAAAATGTTTTCCTTTGTAGTGCTACACGGTTGGAGGAAACGACCAAGGATTTTACTACCCAACATGGGTGGCTGCATAATCGAAGAATATTACATCCAAACGTCTAGGATTTTGTTTTAGTTCCAGATCAAATCTTTTTTGTACTTTTCTTTTATCACTGTGTGCGAATTTGAATGGCTGTGTGCATCCCAGTTATGGAGAGGCCGGATGTATTTCTTAAACTTGAGTAATAAAGCGTCTTTTATCCAAAAAAAAATGAAAACAAATGTGGCACCGGTCTATATCCGCTCCGTTTTCATCCCTACTGCTCTGGCCTAAGCTGTGCATGCTGGCTAGCACCAGAACCTCATTCAAGGTGTTAGAGCATGTCTAACAGGCCCCGTATTTTTTCGCCCCGTATAACACGAGTAAAGGGCCCTGTATCCGGTTTTCGCCGGCCAAAAACTCGGACGAGCTAGCAGAGCCCGTATCCCCACCCCGTAAAACAGAATATTCTGTTTTACGGGGTGGGGATACGGGCTCTGCTAGCTCGCCCGAGTTTTTGGCCCCTCAAAACAGGGTTTTAGACAGAAATTTGCACAACAATTTCACATCAAACATAGCACATCCAAAATATGTGATGCATAATTCATAGTTTTAACATCACAACACGATCATAGGCAATGTTCAAGCCACGGAATTCCCAAATGTGATCAACCATCAACGGATCCATCACCACCGGCGCCACCGCTCGCCGGAGACTCACCTTGATCACGAGCTTGACGCGCAGCCTTCTTCCTCGCAATGATGTCCGCCTTGGTCTCCTTCCACCACGCCAGCTGATCCTCGTCCATGCCGTCGGTGCGCATCATCATGATTTCCCTCTCCTCGGCCAAGAGCTCCTTCATGGCCTTGGCTTCTTTGGCTGCGATCATCTTCATGTCAAGCTCCTTCCTTGCTTGGACCTTGGCAAGCTTCACCACACTCTTCTTGTCGGTGATGATGAGCTTGGTCTCCAACGTCTTCATCGTCAATGCCTCCTTGGACTTCATGAGTTGATCCAACTTCTCCCGAAGCTAGGCCGCTTCAAGTTCTACCTTGACCCTCTCCTTGGCCTTCTTGTTGCCCTCGGGCTTGCCGGTGTTTCTCCCCCTCATGTCCTCCGCTTCATCATCCATGGTGATAAGTGCCTCCTTCTTGCACTTTGGCTCGTTGTCCCGCAACTTCCATTTAGGAAGATGTTGAAGGATGGAAAAGCAATGTTCAAATTGAAATTCCTTGTTCTTTGAGCCGGCCATGTCCTTGTACCTACCTTGAGCATACTTGGGCTGCACAACAATAGTATGAGGAGATGTTTCCACATCATGAACACATCATCAACACAAGGAAAACTTACGTAGTCCTCCGGCACGCATCCACTAGGAGGGTTGTCGGCCACTTGATCCATGGCAGCACTCCAACGAGAACAAGCCGGCTTGATGATGTTCCATCGGCCTTCAAGGGAGCGGTAGGATCTGTCCGCCATGCTCTTCGTGCGAGGCTTCAGCCTGGTGGTATTGATCCTCAATGCGCTCGCCAATAGCGCTTGCCGCCTTGGTCCACTCCGGTGCACGCATCCATCCCCACCTTGCTCCAAGCACGGACCAAGATGACGTCCTCGATCTCGCCGTAGTTCGCCATGCGTGGCTTCGGCGTCGACGAAGAACCGGCGGCAGCCGAGATCAACCTCAACCACCTCCTCGTCACCCTCATCCTCCTTCTCATCATCAAAGTCTTCAACATTGCACTCCCCATCGAATGCACCGATACCGGCGTCCAAATTCACCGCGGAATCGTTGAGCATGTCCAAGTACGATGTTGTGGACTCAACATCGAACACCTTGTCTACATCGATGGTGGTTGGCGGCGGCGCGGGCGGCGCGGGCAGCGCAACGGCCGGAACGGACGGAGGAGGGGTCGTGACCTTGGAGGCCGGCGGAGGCGCGAGGCCGATGCGGGCGATTGCCTTGGTCCGCACCTTGGCCGGCGCCACGCCCCTCGGCCCGGCGGCCTTGGTCTTCAACCGGCCCGTCTTCTTGGCGGCCGGCGGCGCTTCCCCGGTGAATCGGCGGCCGCCGCCGGTGCTTCGAAGAATTGCTTCGGGATCCTCTTCCTCTTCGACGGGATGGTGGAGGCGATCATGGCGGACACGACGCCGGCGGCCGGCGGACCTCCGACGGGGACATCAACCACCGCGCCCGAAGGAGGTGTACCGCCGGCGGTAGGCGGCTCTTGCGGACGGTCCATGGCGGCCGGATCCGGCCGGGAATGGCGCGGGGGAGGAGATCGGGCGGCGGCGGCGGCGGTTGGCTTCAGCGAAATGCTTCCCGCGCGAGTGGAGTGGACGATAGTGGTTTCGCCCACTATCCCCGCTCCCACCCCGCACAAGTAGGGGCGAGGACCCGCCCGTACTCGAAAACAGCAAAAAACGATTCGGGGGCCGTTTTTACGGGGCGTGCTAGACGGCCGGGTAGAGCCGAAACCCTCAAACCGGCGGTTATTATACGGGTTTGCCCCTTTTACGGGGTCTGTTAGACCTGCTCTTAGGTGCTGCAGAAACCCTCGACGCGGCTGGACACCGGACGTACAGGATCCATCCCGTGCCGTCCGAGAAGAAGGCGGCAAGGCCGTCGCCGTCCACTTGCAGTACGGACTAGGGATGATGACTAACACAATGTGCGATCCCCTGTGCCGTGCACGCACCCAAACCAGACATGCAACCCGATCGCCGAGGCCGAACCACCACCACCCATCGATCGCCGCCGAACTTATGCGCCTTGTGGAACAGTGGTCCGCAGCTGTGCCGCCTTCAATGGCCGATCGGGGTTTGACACCGACGGATCGACATGGCCCCGAGCGATCGGCGCGGGGCCCTTCCCAATGATATGCAGGACCGGCCGCTCTCAGCTCATGAATAGTGCGCGCGCGCGCCAGCTAAGGCGCATCGACGCCCGTCAGCGTCGGGATACGCGCAATCCGACGGGTACGGAGCGCGCATGGGGCCGGCCGGGCCGCGAACCGTACCATACCAAGGTCAAGGACGCGGCCGGAGGCGGACGCTCGCACGTCGGAGTCGCCGTCGTAGCTGTTCGTCCGTTGCCGCATGGGGGGACCGCGCGCTTCCGGCCAGCGAGCGAGCGCACGTACGCGCTGTACGTGTTCGACCGATCGACGCGCGCCGGCTGGCTTGTCTGGCTGGCCGCTGCGCGTCTTCGCGATCTCACGTGCGTCAGCGAGTGCGTGCGCGCCCGACGCCGACGTCCCGCGCGACGGCGACGACCGACGCATGGCGGCAACACAGGAACCACACTGCTTGCCTCGCTCTAGCCACCTTGCGCTTTATTATCTCCGACTTGGCTTTCCGTATTTAATCCGTCCATCGGTGATCGGTCGGCCGCTCGTTGGGTTCCATCCAGCCTTGTTCGGCTGTTGGAATCAGCCGATAGATCGTGATTAGCTAGCTAAGTAGCCGCTGGGAGACGACTAATTATACAACCTCGATCTTGTTAACACTTCATGGTCTTTGCTGATTCTGAACCATCCAGCCTTCTGGACGTCTAGCTGTTATGAATGGTCGAATCATGTTGCACTTGTTTTACCTAGCATTATTGATTCCTTTATGTGTTGCTTTGGGTGTGTTGCATCCATTTTTAACGGTTTGTTCCAATGAGCAAGAAATGGTCACGCGCCCAAAAAATAACAATGTTGTGTCGTTTGGAATGTTTGAAATATTGCAACGTCTTTGAATGATCTTTGACGGTGGTGCATACGCTCGGAAAAAAAAAAGCATACATGTGTTTGATGTTGCAACGATTGAAGCCCGCAAATCACCATTTTCAACAGATTGGATGGCATGGAAACATCTGATTGGATAAATATGACACCTGGCACTCCATTTCTTATCTGGTTCCGATTCTTGAAATTCGTAGCACAGATAATTTGTAGACACACTTTGGCCTTTTGCAACATGTGTATGGTGCTCGCATAATCATGGGCTCATGGCCATGAGTCTCATGGATCCAGAATAGCTCACACAGTGTGTCAGTGTCAAGCGACAAGGATGTCCGTATCTCTCGGCTACATGGAGATTGGAGAGGATAAGAGGGATACACCCCTGTAAACCCTCATCTATTATAAACCGAAGATACAAGACAAATACACAACTCATAGAATCGAACAAAACCTACAAGAGAAACATCTGATATATGCTCGCACGCTTGTCGGATAGAAAACACGGCAATGCACGCTGCAAACACTCTAACGCTAATGCTAAGATATCTCAAGGTTTGACATTCAACGCCATGAACATAGTACTCCAGCCTCACATGGCTGGATAGATTGCGGTGTAAGTTTAACTTAAGCAACGTGATTTTTTTTTACACCACATAAGCAAGATGAATCATTCTACATTACGAAAAGATCTACATGTACACAAGCCAATTCCATTAGTGTGACTCAATCATGCAATGACAGTACTGTGGGACATGGGCGGAGCCAACAGGGTGTACGGGTGGGGCACGCCCCACCCTAAGAAATCAGCCCATAAGCCCACATACATATGATCTGACAAAAACATATAAGATTTCAATGGTATATGGATATGCAAAATATAAGATTTCTAAGATTTCCGATCCTAACGGGAAAAGAAAGGGAATAGATACCCAATATGAGTCTTGGAGGGAACATTTGGTAGTGGTCTTGATCTTCTATGCTCTTTTTTATGTGTTCTTAGTTCTATTTTGATTCTTTTAAACAAGAATCCAATAAACTAGAATTGAGTTAGTGGAAAAAAAGGAGAGAGAGGAAAGTTATAATGAAGAGAATCGACTAACCGATATTTTTAGGATCTTCTTTACATCAGATAAATCCGTCGGTCCTGTCTGTTTTTTCTTTAAAAGATGACTCTTTGTTTCTTACTTCTATCAAGCTATAGACTTTCTCTACGGCTCGGACTTAATGATAAGCGGGAGCCCAAACCGAGCCATCAACGCTGCACGATTGGTAGTTGTCTTATACGATTCCTCTTAGTGTTGTTTGTCTGGATTCCTACCGCAAAACCTCTCCATCGATCTAGATGATTGTTGATCGGATTGATCACACGAGAAAATGAATGAGGCAAGGACCAGAGCTAGTGTGGGCGACTAGGACTCCTACACCTACAACAGTGCACGGGCCAGCCGGAGAAACTACAGGCGGGTTGTGGGCACGACAAAGGCAGTCTAAAGTCAAGGGTGACCTATCTGTCAAGAGTTCAGAGTTTCATCGCAGCTTCAAACCCTCTCTTCGATCAGGTGAGGTGCTACATACATGTATGTTTTCTTCGATAATTGTTCTTTATTAAATAGTTTTTCCTCGGAGAATTGTGATTCATAATTGAAAATTGAACATAGAAACTTGGTAATAGGGGTATTGGTAAATTAGTTTAGATTTTCGCATTCCAATCTATTGAATTTAATGCTGGCATATTGCCATGTTATGTTTGTGGTATAAAGAAATAAATTTTGTCTACTGCCCCACCCTAACGTAAAATCCTGGATTCGCCACAGTTGTGGGATTGAGTTAACCATCCAACTTGCTTTTCTTTATAAATCTTAACAGGTTTTTTTTTCGAACCATGTTTCTCCTCCCCTGGAAAAATTCAGGGCGCTTCAAACACAAGAACGGTGGAGATCTTCCCATACCTGTTCATAAGCGAGGGCATGATCGTAATTTCAGTGTAGGTCCACCGTCCGTACAACCCTGTATAGGCCCATATGGCCACTGTTGTGTTGTACCTCGTTTTTGTACGTATCTACGGTCATGTGCGTGTGCCGAAATAGAAAGTTCCTATAAAGATCTTGCTCACATGATCTCTTTTCTTTTTCTTATGCGATATACACATACTGTATCAATGGGTATACATGGGCTAGATATGGGTTTTGGCGGATCCAACACACAGAAAAAAAAAAACCAACTATGATCCTTTAACTTCATTTAGGGGGAGCACCGGAGCAGCCCTCGTATGAGAGATGCATGTCATATATTAAGGAAGAATAGAAGGCCAAACAAGGCCAAAGTACAGGTACATAGAGTTCCAAAAGAAACCCTTTGACAACAAGAAAAAAAACAACTAACCATGACCGGCAGGCAAGGCGACCCTCTTTAGATATCTTAACAGTTGATATTCAACAACTTGGCCATGGCCTCACGTCGGGCAAACGTTAAGACATCTCAATGGTTGCATTCAGCAACATGGACAGGGTCTTGTGCCGATCGAGTTGTCGAAATACAAAGGGAGATTGGTACGGATCAAATTGTGTTATTTTTTCAGCATTGCGTGTTTGTAATTCCAATTCTCAAAACTCCGCAACAGTTCTTCCGTCTTGCCGAACTTTTGGCCGTTTCTTTTGATATCTTTCCTCCTTTTGCAAGCCAGGGATGACCATGCTGCAGAATGAATGCATGATCACGGTCCTCGTACTAGCATGGCCATGCATCTCATCCAGAAAGCTCGCACAGTGCCATGCGTAGGATGGCCAAAGATTGCCTTTGACTAGAAAAAGGAGAGCATGCATGCTGCATGGGCTTCACTTTTGCATAATGCAGCCGTTGTTATGACCCCAACCCATTCCTCTACTCATGATCGAGTCGTCGGTCCTTGCAAGCTCCGGCCAACAGTATTTATCTTCGGCTTGTCCTTTATAGCATGTCAAGAAAAGAAAAAGACAACCACCGCAAATCACTGCGTGATTGATGATACAGCACTATTTTTGATAACACGATTCAGTAACCGATGTTCAGTTAGCCTAGCCTGTTCTTGCTGACCTGCAGCTTTTCCTGAACCCTGACAGTAACAAAACAGGGATATGTCACAAATAGTAGAACCTAACAAACTGTTCGTTCGATTGGGCGATGATCTGACCTCACTTTGCCGCCAGAAGACATGTCGGCAAAACCCTGTGACAACCAGTATCAGCAGGTTAAAAAGGGAAAGAGGGAAAAACTGAACAGCAAGTGTCAGGAAGAAAGATGTTTTGATGTCCCTCGAGCGACACCATGATTCACGAACGTGCGCGAACAAAAAGATGATGCGGGGCGAAGAAAAAGGAGAGCCAGGCCATACATATACACATTAGACTCTACTTTTACCTAAAAAATTCCAAGGCAAGTGCACAAGGATGTGTCGACTGCTCGACAGACAAGCTCGGTCTTAAGATCAAAGGGAAACTCAATGAGCTTGGCATCAGACTAATTAACTAATGTATCGAAGCCAGGAAACTGGCCAGGTTAGGAGAAAAAGGTAGCCGATCGATCGAGTTTCTGCTGAGTGCATGCTGATCAAGTTTACGTCTCGGTGCTGCATCAGAGCTGAAATGGATGAGCCATCATTTGGTGCAGGCACTTGTCACGGCCCCTTTGGTCTGCATATCGATGGCAGCTTACCGTCTCATTGGGCACCCGTGCGACAGAAACATAAAATGCTCTTACTTTTGGCCGATTTTGCTGCGCAGAAAGCATAGCTAGCTATACGTACCTGAAGAAGACGCAAATGCAGGGGCTCTTGAGGGACAGCGAAAGGCACATTGGCACTACCCGACACAATACGATTTTTATCAGTAATAAGAAAGCTAGGAGTTGGACTACTCGGGATGCAGATGATGCCAAGTCTAGTTAGTGGTCAGCGACACACTGATAGGGCTAATATATTGTTGTTGCTGCATGCTAATCGCAAGAGGATATGGTAGGTATCCTAGGAGGCGCTCGTGCAAAACCCTAGCTTACTTAGCTACAAGGTGCAGCCCTTTCTGGTAAAAGACGAAATGGTGCTTTAAACCTACATGATCTATGGCTTTTCGGCCCACTTTGGGCATGCACTGTGAGTGGACATATTGTTGCCCACTGAACGTAGAAATCACTAGTGGCACAAGACACGATCGAGTTTCCAGTGGCTTTGTTAAGAAAGAAAAGCGTGGCGACCAGAGCGCGCAAAGCTACTTACATACACATGCGTCGATGATACGATAGGCAGGCTACTTGACTATACTAACTAGTGCATAACATGAAGCATGTCAGTCAAAATACGGAAGCACTCGGTCAGAGTTGGCGAATTGTGCAGGCATGTGCAGATAGAATTTTCTTGAGTGGCTAGGGTATTTGCTCCTGTGATCCTGTATGTCTGGTCCGAAGCTGTCATGATTCACCGGCACTCTGCAAACTCAGTGCTCCACCTCTCTGCCACGGCGAGATACTCAGATGATTCCGCGGTACATGACAAATGTTCCTACTTGTGGTAAGAATGGCACCGGAATATTGCCGTATTTGGGAGCATGATGATGATTCCAAGTTGGTTCCAACACGGAAGGAGAACGGCAGCGGTGAAACTGCCGCTGATTCGGATAACGATCTGTGACCGCAACGAGTTCCGGTCATATCACAAATCCTACTTCGGATTAGTGGTACTACTCGTTCATGGAAAAATTTAAAAGAGCTTGTATTCCCTCAGATCAGATAGCAGGCACCTCAAGAGTATTAACTATGACAGCAGCATCAGTGCGTCTGAATTTTTTTAAACAGAAGGCCACGTTGAGTCCAACTTTCAATTAACAAAGCCATCAACCGGCCAGGAGTACAACGATTACAACAACAGAAAGAAAAAAGGCTAGGGATACCAGCTAGAGGTACAAGCACTGGGTGCAGAGCTAAAGCCTAAAAAAGAAGAGAACAGGTAGAACGAACTACAAGTTCCAACATGGCGTCCGAGACTACAGCTAAACACCGGCGACTTCACTGGCCCGTCCAGCACCAAGACGCCGCTCCACGAAAATGCATCAGACCAGAATGGCTCACAGAAACTCTGAACTTCATTTTTTTAGACGAGCTGCACTGTTTGGTCTGACTAGCTAATGTAAGTTGTCCTGAAGATGCATTTACCAGGCCCTGCAGGCTCAACAAACTCAGCCGGCAAGCAGGATAGACTTGCAGAAACAGTGTAAATAATGTAACCAGTAACCTAGATCGAGAATCTGAGGTACCTCAAAGTGCAGAGCGTGCAATGCAGTGGATGATGTGCCGACAGCAGAAATATAAGTACGGAGAGGGGGAAAAATACCGACAGCCTTCAGATTTGATTTGACTTTCGAGATACCACTTAAGATTATGACTTTGTAAATCTACACGAACCCAAACAAAGAAGCTCGATGTCTGAAGTGAAAGAGATGCGGCGATCATATTCAGTTGGCATGCTAAAAAGGTAAGGCAGCTCACTTAACACACTGAACCAAGTGACAAGATGATATTTCACATGATTGCATCCACGAGCGAATGCACACCATAAGCAACCCAGAATCTGTAAAGATTCACTTTCATAAATTTCTAAAGATAGCATTACCTTGCGAAGACAAACGTTTGAAAAGGCGGCGAAAACGGAGACTGATGCCACATGCACAAAAACAAGATAGCTAACACATACAACGTATTTGAGGGTGTAAGCTGAGCCTGAAAAGTGAGTAAACCCAGGATTTTTCCTCTTTGTAGTTGAGAGCCATTTTACTAAAATGGTAGTGTACCAGAAAGATTTCACATAGACAAAGGCAGCAGCAATCTTCTCTATCTTTACCCTTTAAAACTTGTATCTTACTTGAAAGAACTTGTATTCCCTCAGATCAGTTGGCAGGCGCCTCAAGATTTTTAAACTATGACAGCAGCATCAATGCGTCTGAAACTCTGAACTGCATTTTTTTTAGACGAGCTGCACTGTTTCTTGGTCTGAATATCGAATGTAAGTTATCCAGAAGATGCACTTACCATACTCAAGAAACATGGACTGCAAGCAGGATAGACTCGCAGAAACAGTGTACCGGAGAGGATCAAGAGCAGTGGAGCCGACAGCAGAAACATAAGGGGGGCAAAAGACAACCTTGATGCTTGATTAGACTTTCAAGATACCGACTGAAAAAGCACGGCTTCAACATTAGGCCTTCACAAATCTACACAAACTGAAACAAAGAAGCTGGAAGCCTGAAGCGAAAGAAAGAATGAGATACAGCGATCATATTCACACTTGGTATGCTGAAAGATGGTAAAGTAGCTCACTTATAACACCGTGATTGCATCCACAAGCAAATGCATAGCATAAGCGGGCCAATATCTGTGAAGATTTGCTTTCGTAAGTTTCTAAAGATAGCATTACCTTACAAAGGCAGAAGTTTGAAAATAAGGGAAACTGAGACTTGATGCATCATTTGTATGCGGCACGCGAAAAAGCAATACAGTTAACATATAGATGGGATGCTTTCCTCCTTTTTTTTTGGAACAGGGGTAGGTCCCAGAGGGACCTAAAACATGCACAAAAGACAAGTTTGAAAAAGAAGGCAAGAACGGATAATGATGCCGCATTTTTATGGGCATGCATAACAGCAAAATGGGTAATACATACAGCACATTCGATGGTGTAAGATGATCCTGAAATGAGTAAACCCAGGATTTTTCCTCTCTGTAAGCTGTAGTTGAGCCATTTTACTAAAATGTTACAATATACCAGAAGGATATTCACATAGACAAGGGCAACAACAATCTCCTCTCTCTTTTCCTTTTAAGCCTTCTATGCCTAGAGATTTTGAGAATTACTGGAAGAAGGATTCCTAAAAATACAAAGAGGGATGAAAGCTTGAACCATTTCAGGTACAGAGCAACATAGCAAGACACCATGAGAAAACAAAACAAAACGGCATAGAGGAGGGCAACCTTCAGATCCCGCCTGAAAGAAAAAAAGAACACAGGTTTAGGTAAAACTGAATCAAATAGCAAGAAGCAATTACGCTGGTCCCTAACTAAAGCAGAAACAGGATAACCGCAAGGAGCATTTTTATACTAACCAAAATGAGAATTAGCCAGAATTTCAAATTTGCAAATACCTAGAGCACATTGAATCAACAATACTAAATACTTTAAGCTAGTTTGAACTTTGAAAATCAGTTAGGATTTAAGATATGCAGATACATAGAACGCATTTTCATCAACCTTACTACTCTCTGCATGCTACTTTTGACTTCGAAATCAGGTAGAATTTACATGAACTACACTACTTTGTGGATGCTACTTTGTAACTAATTTTTTCTTTCCTCTATCCTAATATTAGCTAAGTTTAGATATTCTTAAAAAAATTGGCACTTCGCATTGTTCTTCTCTGTTGTAGTGATTAATCCAAGAGCCTTATCAATAAACGAAGCAGATTCTGAATAATGACATGATTCACTGTTTCCCCTAAAATTACATGATTAATTGGAATGGAAGCCAGAGGGCCTAATCAACTGGTGTGCCAAATGAGATGGCCATAATTCAAAAGACAGTGAAATATCCATTTAGGAAAATGCCATCAATGTTGCGGAGATAATTTTAAAATGGTTTATTGAGAGATAGGCGTTGATTAGGTCAAACTAAGTAAATAAAGATGTTTTCGTTCCAGAATCAGGTAACCGATCACACAGCACAGTATCGACAAATCACAGTTTTAAAATAACGTGTTCGCTTAATCCCCTGTAGGCTGACTTCTGGTATATCACTAATCTCGATGAGGGTGATACACAGTTTTAATATCTTGTGCATTATAAACAGGGGGCATATCCTGCGCAAATGCACCAAAGGCGAAAGGTGGTGTTTGAAACAGCGCAAGTTCTCTGTTTTTTTCCTTGAACACACCTGGGAGCGTGTCATTTTCATTTAAGAAGAAAGCGCGACGATAATGCAAACGACCAAAGTACAAAGATTTACAAAAAGGACGTACCCAGTGCTGAGAGCTCCCGCAATGTGCGGGGTCTGGGGAAGGTGTTAGTGGCAAGCCTTACCCTCACGAAGTGCAATGTGAGGAGACCGCGACTCGAACCTAGGACCTCTCGGTCACAGGCGGTGAGGCTCTACCGCTGCACCAGGCCCGCCCTTCTAAAGATTTACAAAAGAAACAAGAAAATAAAGAAGAGAAAAGAAAATTCAACTTTGGTGAGAGGGGCTAGTATCTCCACTTGTGTCATGTAGGTCCTGGGTTTGAATCAGCCTCTTTGCATAAAATTAAGGGAAAGATTACCTAGAAATTCCCTTCCTCAGACGCCCACGATGTGTGGGAGCTTTCTGCACTGTGTACGTCCTTTTAGATTCAACTTCGACAAACGATTAGAATATGATCCCTCAAGTATGGAGCATTTATGTATAATGCACACTGCATGTACTTGCACCAAGAGCGTAACATATGCAATTCAATGCTTAAGTGCAAGAAATGTCATGAAATGCAGACTGTTTGAAGTTACTTGAACTGAGACAATGTCCTAAGTTGGCCCTAACTTCATTTCTTGAGAGGTGTATGGAAATTGTAACGTTAGAATTAGTCGAAGCTTCCAATTTCTGTTGAATGTTGAAGTATATGTGGATTGACTAACCTACTCCATCAGTTCGGACTTTTGGCTCTACTAGCTGGTGCATGAAACTTAATATGGTATCAGAGCAGACGTCTTTGGTTCAAGTCTCGGTTTTCGCAATTTAGAAGAAAAAATTGATTTCGCTCTTTCTGTCCACATTTAGGCATAGCACACCTTCTCCATCAGATCAGAATTTGGGTTCTACTGGTTGGTGCATGAAACTTAATAGATAGACATGCATGAATGCAGCAACGTTTAGAGCATAAGATTTCTGATGACTGCTGCATTGTTACCTACTATACTCCTAGTTTTGCATCATGCTGTTCGTACAGCCATAATTGAAAAATTGTCAGGTCATGAAATTTGTGTTTAGCTTTTTAGAAAGCATGGTTTAATCTTTTATAACTCTATACTTCTATAGGAGATTAGACCACGTCAAAATGTAGTGAAAAATAAAACAGAACTGAGAAGAAATAAACATTTGATAAAATCATCAACCCTCTTGAGGTTTCTTTCTTGCTAACACAACAAAGCATGTGTATTCCCTTCAGCTGTAATTATCTGTTATTCTACAAAGTACACTTTCCGTACGTTCAGATTCTGATATGGGGCTCAACTTCTTTTTCATCCATGTGAAAGATGATTGTTCTCAACTGGCGGTAAAAGACTAGATATTAGAAAGCCTTCCTAATCTCAAAGCATGAAGGAATATACATTTGTAGAATGTAGAGACTCATCACAGGGAGATCACTACTAGCCCATGTGTAATACGATGTTGGTTCTTAGGTGCTCAAACCTGGCTTGGATGCACCGTGGAAAGCGTCAAAGATTGCGCTAGATCATTTTCATTCATTAGCTCCAACCATGCAGACCAAACTAACAGGTTCCACCAACTGTGTTCAAACCGTATTTGAACACTCCTGGTGGTTCTTACAGTATTGACCTTGTTTACTTTACATGGCACCATGGCCGCTTATGTCCAGCTAGACTGCTGGCGAACTTGCCCCATAGTAAGCACTAGCATTTCTAGTCATGCCAATTACCAACTTCACACCATTCCAGCAAACATTAACTCATGGCAACTTCTTAAATAGAAAGGAACACCGTTTCTACAGCTATGCGTGTATGCAACAGGAGTGAGGGCCACCAGCAATGTCTCATTCTGCCAAAGCAAGCAGGCTGTCACAGGTGATCCTTCTTATAAAATGGAGTACTGCAAGTTGTAATGCCGATTTCAAATTCACTACTTGCATCTCTTTCAAAGAATAGGATAGAAAAGAAATGGACCCTTCAGATTAAAGACAAGCTATGAGCCTTTGACTTTGTTAGTTATGACCCCTCCAGATTACCCGTGTTTCTGGATTTTGAACATTACAAAAAAAAGGCTTGTCTTGAACTTCTTGGAAAGAATTGGATTAAATTTCCCTAAGCCTGTATCACATTCCTACTTAGGTCAAGCTAAGTTTTTTTGGGAGGGGCAGACTCCTAAACAATGCACTATGTGATGCGTACCCAGTCTTAGTAATGAAAAGTAACATGGTTGTCATCTAAGCCTTCAGCTGGCATAGGGAACTATGTGGAATGCCCTGTAGACACCAAGTCGCTGCCATGTTGTTTAACATGCAATATAATCAGACATACTTAAAAAATGGGTTGCATGAGATATCTTTTTTAATGAAGAAGGTTGAGTGATATCCACCTGGTATAGTCAAAAATCGACCTGAGGGTCTGATATTGATATCCACCTTATGTAGTCAAAAGTCGACCTGAGGGTCTGAAATACGGAAGATCAAGGAAAGTCTCTAGATTCAAGGACTATTAGCAGTCAAGAGAGAAGAAGTAGCATTTTAGGCCAAACCTTGACCTAGGTTAGGTGTCACGCACTCAGATGGGCCCAACACAAAAGGTGCAGAGTTTTACTCATATAGTCACGGTAGTGAAAGCGCTCGATTTATCCACCTCGTTAAAAAATGCTGGCTCAGGAACTGAAAAACTGAAGAAGCAATATAGCCCATATAGAAACTATGTTTATTCAGCAGTGTGTTTATACTTCATCAAGTATACATTGAGAGGGCTTCACTTCAAAAGCAATAGATGCAATTCACGAGATTCATCCAAACTAAGTTGCTAACTAAGCTCAGTAGCTTCGGTATTGCTTTAATGCGGGTTAAGAACATTATCTTGAGCTTATCGCTCTGCAGATGCATTCAGCTTGCCTAATATACAGTCAATGCCAATGCTTTTCAATAGCCCTGGTATTCAGAGCAGATCTTCACACAACCTCAAACCTCCCACATTACATATGCTAGTATGCCCCCAACTGAACGTTTTTACCTCCAGTTAGCAGAAAGGGTGATGTCTACTAACAACCATATCGCCTAATTCCCAAATAACAAAGGTAACTAAAATCCATACAGATCAGCCAAGATCCATACAATCAAGGAAGCAAAAAATTAACAGCATAGGCTGTAATCCGTACCAAGCAAATCAGACCAATCCTTACGCTTAATCGAAATAGTAGACACCCAAAAGGGGAAATTCAATTGAAACCGAACAGCGTGAAATTTGAAGAGCGTGGCGTCAGATGTTAGCTTAAGCAATAAATCAAGGAGGAGGGGAATCTGACCTGGAGGCGATGTGGGGGTTGGGCGAGAAGACGGAGAGGGCCGCGGAGTAGGACTGCGCCGACCGGATCTGGTGCTCCCTCAGCTGCTCCACCAGCTTTGCTCGCGTGATCATCTCCTGTGTCCCGCTACTGATCCTCCCGGCTGAGCACACTAGCAATCTTTTGCCCACCCACCAAAATTTTCTAAAATTGGCGGAACGAAGGGGGGATCCGGGAGCAAGGAAGAGACGACGACGGGAGGAAGATGCGAAGAGGATGGGAGGAACAAGGACTCGTATCCTGCGTCCTGCCGTTGCTGGGAGCGCCGCTGGATCGCGGATCAACGCCCAGGATTAGTTCTGCAGGAAATATTTGCACATTGGAAATTTCGATTTCTGCCACTAGAAAACGGTCAGTGAAATAACACTCCAAAAAAGAATTACCCCATCATGCAAGACCGCTTAATCTTATGTTAAGTCAAACTAGTTTTAGTATGACTAAGCTTATGGGAGCATGTTGTCAACATGTACAATATCAAATCAATATCGCTAATATTGTAAGATATGCTTTCATAATATAACCATTTGGTATCATGGATGTTGATACATTCTTATAAACTTGGTAAAACTTGATCATATTTGACCAGCCTTGTATACAAGCAAGAAGGTGTTAGCAGCACCAAGCAACAACATGAGGTTGTCGGTGAACTAGGCTCAAAGAATGTCGTCAGCAATGAAGATGGGCTTCATGGCATGTTAAAAAAAAGATGGGCCTCATAGCCAAGTTAGTAGTCCGACATGAGTCCCAAGCTTCCAGTTCGCTTCAAGATCTTTCTTGGATCCTGTAACGGCCTTTGACAAAAGTTGTTAGTACTCGTTGGCTTGTAGCGAGACAGATGGATAGGAGTTAGATATTAGATATTGGAATATAGATGAACAAACACGGCTTGGTGGTTGAGGGAGGGGAGGAATGGCCACCACCATGATTACTTCCTCTCTTTTGATGATAACCAGAGTTGTTAGGGCTTTCTAGTAATCTCGTATATGTTGCTTATCATTGGTATCAGATTCTTCTTAGATCATGGTGCTTCCCTCTCGTTTTTTTGATAATCAAGTTTAAACGGGATTAGCGTCCGAGGGTGTGGGAGGCTGAGAAATGAATAGATAGGCTTTGCCCTTATCTCGCTGCTTGGTTGGCCAACTTAGGCCCACGTCCAACATGGCGGGCAGGCATGTACGAATATTTCAAGTCACCCCTTGTTGGTCCCAAATGTTGTTATTGAGGTTGAGCCGGCGAAGGGATGTCCGAACAAAACATACCTACGTTTTTTAGGTCATCATACCTACTTTTTGACCGATCTATAGGCATGTTGGAGCTTACTTTTGTGTTTGGATTTTGATGAGGGGCCATAGAAGGTATTGCTGGAGATGCTCTAAGATAGGAAAGTACATGAATTTATTTTTTAGATGGAAACTTACAGGGCTCTGATTAAGCAAAATGGTGATTTACCTATCTATACACACACTAAATAGGGTTTTGCCTCACCTGACCAAAATGTTCTTAGGAGTACATTCAATCAACTTTCTTTTGTGAGTTGTTCCAATTCGGTGTACCCGGTGGTACTCACACTTCACCTCTTCAAACTATGGCAAACAATGACTCCAGTCCCACCTGTTTCAATCACTCACAAGTCACAAATCACAAGTCACAATCTCACACCATTAGCATACTAAGAGCAACTTAAACAGATTTCTAAAAAGTACCAAAACTGTAAAATTACCGCTACTTTATGGTATTTGGCAGAAAAAATGTCTATACCAGATCCTGTATAACTTGCAAATTCTTGTTGCGAGGAAAGTTTCAACCCAACTGTCACCGGACCGGCACCGCGGTCGCTGGAATCTAGCCAAATTTTGCCACATTGCTCTGATAGCCAAATCTTTGTCAATCTACGGCAAGCCTCCATAATTGCGATTGGTTCCCCTTAGCGGGGCATCAAACTTGGAGGTGTGCATCATGTCAAGGGACCGGTGGGTCGTTTTGTGGCAGAGCAGTGTTGTTTCTAGCGCATTGATGATGTCGAGTTTTCAGTGACATGGTGCAGCTAGGTCTCGACGGCGGGTGCGTGATGTTGGACGCGCATAGGGTAGTTGCGTCGTTCTAGCGTCGACAGAAAGTCTCGTAAGATCAATGCAGACATCCATGTCCTGAAAACTGGTTCGCAAAAGATGATGGCGACTTCTACCGTAAGCGCATTGAGGGTCTGTTGGACCGGTGATGCCCACAAGTGTATGGGATCATTGAAATCTTCGTTGCAAAATATTAGCTCAAATTTATAGTTCGAAAAGATGGGAGCATAGGAAAACCGATAAGACTTTAGCAATTGAAACGTCACTCTCAACCACACATGTGTATCAATATTCTCAATTGCAAGCGTTGTGAAGTTTAGCACATTGTAGCAAAACAATGACAAGTAAAACAGATTTCCAGCTTTCACAAGAAAGTTTATGAATGAAACTTTTAGTAATTAAAAGTGTAGGAATGAGGTGATATAGGGACGTTGCATGGATGAGATCATGCATATAATAATTACATAAATGAAGTAGTAGTAGGCTCTAACTCAGTTGCATCTAGGTGTATGTTCCTAATATAGTTGCACGTGTTAACAAGAGAACTTGCACAACACTATTGTCCTACCCTCCCATTTAACCGGGCCACTTAAAAAACTTAGGTTAATTAAGGATAGCCTTTTCAAGACATCTAGATCAAAGCATTAACACTTCATGAATATAAATAACCCTCAAGTTAAGACATGATGCCTTTGTTCTCTCCGCGCTATGCACCGTTAGCGGTTCACATGTCTCACATTATAACATGCATCACATGGTGCAGATAAATATCAAACTCAAATATACGATGGATCGGAGGCAAGTGTGGGGTCTAGGGCACCCCCACGAGAGTTCAAGGGCTCCTGCAATGTCAGGGAGGCCGGGCGGGGCGGTGCTAGGACACTGTCCTCTAACTGAGCAGAGCATACCCCACTGTCAGGAGAAGGAGGGTGTGAGCGGTCGATCTGCTAGAGCGAGGGTGATGGAGCATCACGTGGACTAAGGAAGAATATGACCAGACTTGGGAGGAAGATGACCAAACAAAAGGAAAAGATAAAAAAACCAATATCCGGTTTTACGGTTACTATTTGCGGGATCTGTTTCGTCGAACCCCGCATGACACCTCAAAACATTTTTTATTCACCCTTGTATGCATTCTAAAGGTCGAATAATATAAGAGCTTGGCAAATCTTGTCGTAAAAGGAGGTGAAGATCGTGGAATACCAAACTGGTATGCATGTGGGGACTACAGGAGAGGCGATCAGGAGGCGGCCACAAAACCCATCTAGAGTTCCGTTCCCCTCGTCGGCGACGCCGCCGGTTTGATTCACCTTTGGTGGCCTTGGAGCCTTGGAGGTGTGGAGCACCACGCCTTCTCACTCGTCAGGGTTTTTTTGTTCTTTTTAGGTTGTTTTCTAGTGTGTTTTTAGGATGGCGTGGTGCTGCATCCTAAAGTAACAATAAGGCCCGTCCCGTCCTATCCTTTCTTAGGTGATGTGTCTAGCGTCGGAGATGGCTCGTGCAGTCGTTTCCCCAATGTATCTCCTGGGATGTGGTCAGTTTTTGTGTTCATTGGTGTATTTTCAAGTCAATCTCTTCAGATATATGGTTGTCATCATTGACGATGTTGTTGTTGTGGTGTGCTGGTCCTTTGAATTCTTAGCACGATAACTTATTGGCTATCTACTAAAACAAGCTCTACTACGACAAGATTTTCCTGGATCCGGTGACGGAGCGGTGAGGACAGTCGACCGCCTTCGGCTCATGCTAGTGTGTTTAGTCGTCGGTAGGTGGTTCAAGTATATTTTTGTAAAAATACCTTTAATGCTATTTGTACTAATGTTAATGATTATTAGTAGATCGAATAAATTTCGCAAAAAAATCTACATCGCTGACATAAACCATAATCCACCACCCGATTGATGAAGACTCAACGGAGCACTCATCACGAGGGATTTCATGTCTAAAGGTGAGGATGAAGGCGCGCCTTCGGCTTGCACTAGTATCTTTAGTCATTGGTAGGTGGTTCAAGTACATATTTGTAAAAAATTACCTTTTATGCCATTTGTACTATTGTTGATGATTATTACTATATCGAGAAATTTCGCAAAAAAGTCTACATTGTTGACAAACCATAATACCGAGTGAAGACTCAACAAAGCACTCGTCGAGGGATTGACGTATGTAGGTGAGGACGGTGTCGCGTCTTCGGCTCGCGCTAGTGTCTTTAGTCTTTGGTAGATGGTCCAAGTACATATTTATAAAAATTTACCTTTTTATGATATGTGTACTATTGTTGATTTTTTTGAAACGGAGACAAAAACTTTGCCTCATTCGATTAATTAAGAAGAAGTTTAACAAGGTCCAACAACGACACTTTAAAAGTGGGTACAAAATGGACTACTATCCATGTATTATTTCACTCAAATATTTTGCCCCCACGGTCCACGGACACCCATAGCTTCACCTCTTTCTCGATTTTATCAAATAGAACTCTGGGAGGTACTTGTTTGTTGTAGAATACTCTTCCATTTATTTCCTTCCAGATCTCCCATGTGGTTAGCAAAGTGAGAGATCTCATTTCTTTTCTATTGGAGGGCTAGTCATACGATGCCACCAATCTTCAAGGGATAGAGTTGGCCAATCTTGAACATCAAGGGAATAGATCCGGAGCAACTCCTTGATGAGGCCCCATAGTCTAATAGTATAGCGACAATGCGTGAACAAGTGAGTCGCCGACTACGTGGTTCTTTTGCACAAAGGGCATAAGCCACAATTTTGCCAACTTCTCTTTTTTAACATATCCACCATCGAAAGCCTAATTTGGAGGGCAAGCCACGCAAAGAACTTGGTCTTAGGAGGTTCCCAAATCTCCCAAACTATTTCGTTCATGTTGGTGGAGATTGAATCAAAGAATTGATCCTTGTAAGAGGGAGCCGTCGAATATTGACCACTTGACGAGAGAGTCCAAATGATGGTTTCTTCGATGTCTTTAATGAGTTGAATTGTTCGAAGTTGGGTCCAAAGTTTGGTGAATTGCTCAATGTGTGCCACGGTAAGCTCTTCCATCTTTATTTTTTAGACCCACCCATTTTCATGCCAGGCCCTTTTGATGCTCCATTTCTTCCTTCACGAGCTCATAAATAAGAGGGGCGTGATATCTTTTGGAGGGCGTCAATAATTTGTTGTAGGGCTTCAATTCCAATGTCAAAAAGGAGGGGTAAAAATGGGTCACCTTGTCAGAGGCCCCGACCATGAGGAATGGGAGGCCCGACCACCCCATTGAGGAGGATCCGCGAAGTTGAGGTGTTAAAGATGGCGGCAATCCAATCACGAAATCTACTAGGGAACCCTCTTCTTTGGAGGAGATCAAATATATGTTCCCGTCTAATGGAGTCGAATTACTTACGGATGACAATCTTGAAAAGAAGGCAAGGTTTTTGCTCTTATGTAACTTCTTTGCCATATTCTTCACATAAAGGAAATTATCATGGATGCTCCTCCTCTTGATGAAAGCACGCTGAGCCTCAGAAATAAGCTCGTCCATGAGGAGGGCAAGACAAAGCGCGGGCATCTTGGCCACAATCTTGGCAATGGAATGGATTAGGCTTATGGGCCTAAAATCCAAAATTTCTTCGCCCCCTGATACGTCTCCGACGTATCGATAATTTCTTATGTTCCATGCCATATTATTGATGATACCTACATGCTTTATGCACACTTTATGTCATATTCGTGCATTTTCTGGAACTAACCTATTAACAAGATGCCGAAGTGCCGCTTGCTTGTTTTCTCGCTGTTTTTGGTTTCGTAAATCCTAGTTACGAAATATTCTCGGAATTGGACGAAATCAAGACCCAGGGTCCTATTTTGCCACGAACCTTCCAGAAGACCGAAGAGCATACGAAGTGGGGCCACGAGGTGGCCAGACCACAAGGCGGCGCGGCCAAGGAGGGGCCCGCCGCCCTGTGGTGTGGGCCCCTCGTCAGCCCTCCGACTCTGCCCTTCCGCCTACTTAAAGCCTCCGTCGCGAAACCCCTGATGCGAAAAACCACGATATGGAAAACCTTCCAGAGACGCCGCCGCCGCCAATCCCATCTCGGGGGACTCTGGAGATCTCCTCCGGCACCCTGCCGGAGAGCGGATTCATCTCCCGGAGGACTCTACACCGCCATGGTCGCCTCCGGAGTGATGAGTGAGTAGTTCACCCCTGGACTATTGTAGGATAACGTTGCATAGAAAACAAAAATTTTCCTACCGCGAACACGCAATCCAAGCCAAGATGCAATCTAGAAGACGGTAGCAACGAGGGGGTATCGAGTCTCACCCTTGAAGAGATTCCAAAGCCTACAAGATGAGGCTCTTGTTGCTGCGGTAGACGTTCACTTGCCGCTTGCAAAAGCGCGTAGAAGATCTTGATCACGATCGGTTCCGGCGCCACGAACGGGCAGCACCTCCGTACTCGGTCACACGTTCGGTTGTTGATGAAGACGACGTCCACCTCCCGTTCCAGCGGGCAGCGGAAGTAGTAGCTCCTCTTGAATCCGAGCAGCACGACGGCGTGGTGTC